>NC_091461.1:70439152-70742806 GCF_027789765.1 Dendropsophus ebraccatus | reverse complement strand
GCAGCCAGTCAATCATTCAATTTCTGTCATGGAGAGCTGTGGACCTTAGTGTTTTAAGCATTTCACACGTTCCAATCCCCCTTCAAGTACCCTTTCACCTCGCCTTGTGTGACAACCTTTGTTTTCCCAGTAAATTTAAGTTTCCTTAATTTAAGTAACAATTTTATTTAGTTTCAATTTATTCAATTTAATTTATTTATTTCTGTTGTAATTTTAATCTTAATTTTTTTATTCAGTTTTAGTAAATACGGATAAGTATAGTGTGTGACCTCCACATGCCTATATGACCTCCCTACAATGCCTAGGCATGCTCCTGATGAGGTGACGGATGATCTCCTGAGGGATTTCCTCCCTGACCTAGACTAAAGCATCCGCCCACTCCTGGACAGTCTGTGGTGCAACGTGATGCTTATGGATGAAGTGAGACATGTCTCAGATGTGCTCAATCAGATTCAGGGGAATGGGCGGGCCAGTTCATAGCTTCAACGCCTTCATCTTGCAGGAACTGCTGACACACTTCAGCCACAAGAGGTCTAGCATTGTCCTGCATTAGGAGAAACCCAGGGCTTAACTGCACAAGCATATGGTCTCACAAGGGGTCTGAGGACCTCATCTCAGTACCTTATGGTAGTCAGGAAGTCAAGCACATGGAGGGCAGTGCGGCTCTCCAAAGAAATGCCACCCCACACTATTACTGACCCACTGCAAAGTCGGTCATTCTGACGGATAATGCAAGCAGCAGATCGCTCTCCATGGCCCCTGTTACGTGCTTAGTGTAAACCTGCTTTCATCTGTGAAGAGCCCAGGGCACCAGTAGCAAATTTGCCAATTCTGGTGTTCTCTGGCAAATGCCAAGCATATCCTGTACAGTGTTGGGCTGTGAGCACAACCCCCATCTGTGGATGTCAGGCCTTCATACCATCATACCATCCTCATGGAGTTGGTTCCTAACCGTTTGTGCAAACACATGAACATTTGTGGCCTGCTGGAGGTAATTTTGCAGGGCTCTGGCAGTGCTCCTCCTGTTACTCCTTCCACAAAGGCAGAGGTAGAAGTTATGCTACTTGACTGTTGCCCTCCTACGGCCTCCTCCTTATGTCCTAGTGTACTGGACTGTCTCTTGGTAGCGCCTCCAGCCTCTCAACACTACACTGACAGACACAGGAAACCTTTTTGCCACAGCTCATTGATATGCCATCCTGAATGAGCTGCACTACCTGAGCCACTTGTGTCGGTTGAAGAGACCGTCTCATGTTACCAGGAGTGTGAAAGCCAACATCATCACAAACCACCAACATCAAAAAGTGACCAACACATCAGCCAGAAAGCATAGATACTGAGAAGTGGTCTGTGGTCCCCACCTGCAGAACCACTCCTTTATTGAGTGTGTCTTGCAAATTTCATGTGAAATTGATTGTCAATCAGTGTTGCTTCCTACGTGGACAGTTTGATGTCACAGAAGTTTGATTTACTTGGAGTTATATTGGGTTGTTTAAGTGTTTCCTTTATTTTTTTTGACCAGTATATACATAGGGAGGTAAGCTGGTCCGGCATCCCACTCCCCCAGTACATGATTGCTTTGTAGCATCTCCCATTGCAGGTAGTACAGTCCAAGCCATTAAGTGAGCTGTTGGCTTGTGCCCAACCAAGATGGAGAGTGCCAAGTTGCAATTTATTGGGCCAATAAGGCAACTTCAATTTTGCACAGCTACCTGGAAAAGAAGGTTGGCAACTCCTTGCATCTCTGTGTCTCTAGTCAGCTGCAGCTCAGCGTGGACATTTGGAGTTCTAACTATGGAAAAGGGCAGTATATGTGCATCACTGCTCATTGGATAAACATTCTCCCGGAGAGGCACAGAGGCAGAAACAATGAACGGAAGTCACACCACTCTAGCCTCCTAGGATAATTTGGGGCCATTATTCAGAAATCTTATTGTCTGCCTCCATCACCTTGTCAAGTCACCACAACATATGCCTGTGGCATACTGACGTTACCAAGCCCACGGCTGTCAGGCTGTCCTGCAGTTGTGCACCTGGATAAACACAACCACATTGAGAAGGATCTGCTTTGGTCCATGGAGGACAAAATTCCCAAGTGGTTCACCCCTCCACATTTGAAGGTGGGCACCGTAGAGATGACGGGAGGTACATTGTGTTGGCATTGCAGTAGGGAGGGCTGACACACGTTCTGTACATGGATCCCATGCTCAACCTAATAGTGCAAATGTTCCTATGCTCCTTCCCTGGACTTGAAGTACTGTAGCTGCTGAAGACCTTCAGGAAACTTTGGAGACCTCCACCCACTTCAGCCAATCCTACATGGCACGTAATGCCCTTTAACCAGAACCAAAACCATCACAGACTTCAGAAACATTGGCTTATCTACAATGTGACAACATGGTAGAACCCATGCCTCCACATGTTGGACCGACTGTACGAACAGAGATCAGTGTTCTACTAATTTGTCTTGATGCATTCTGGCAGCTTAAGGCTGAACTGATATTTTCAGGGCACCCATTGGCAGAGGATGTGTGATAACTGCTGATTTTTGGTACCGTTTGAGGAAAACACACTTTTGTCATCCACAACAGCTACGGTGTGAATTATGTAATCCCGCTGCTTCCCATCATGGACACTGCATTGAGGAATATCATCGCCGAGGGGAGCAGTGTTACAGTCTACCATGTGAACCTGAGCCCGGACAGGGATGAAATGGTGGTGGAGGAAGTGTTATACGGACAGAGGGTTCCAAAAACCAACCGGTGGGCCTCTCTGGCTGTCACACAAAAGAGCCAGCAGAGGTACCAAATCCTGAACCACAGAAAATTCCAGCCAAAGGTCAGGGGAGCCAGATGACAAGTATAGTCAAGGTACAAAAGCTGGGGCCAGAAACACCAAAAGTTAAAGGAACAAACCAGTCAGCCCCACACTCAAGTCTCTCTCCAGAAGCAGCTTAAATTAAAGGTTTAGCCATACTTGGAGACACTCTTGCCCCTAAATATTTTCGACCCATCACAGTTCTAGGCAGAAAAGGTCAATATCTGGCCGCATCTTGCACAGTTCATTCTGACCCAGCTGTCCTGCCCAGCCATCAGTGTGGCATATGAGAGGGTATTTAGTGTGGCAGAGGCCATTGGGAAATCCAGAAGTACAAGGCTATCTTGCCCCAGTGTGAGGGGGCTGACTTTTTTCGAATTGAATCAAGCCTAGATAGGACCAGATTTAACCACCTC
Organism: Dendropsophus ebraccatus; assembly: GCF_027789765.1. NCBI lineage: Eukaryota > Metazoa > Chordata > Amphibia > Anura > Hylidae > Dendropsophus > Dendropsophus ebraccatus. The sequence goes on along the minus strand of NC_091461.1, from coordinate 70,739,573 downwards.
CATGCCTAATGTTAAGGACTAAAACATCAGCCAGCAGTCAGCTACCAGGCACATGCTTGTCTTTCCAAGAAAAGTCCCCATGAAAATATTTGCCCATCATAAGTATTTACATTTTACAAAAATATCAAGTGATGTTCCCCCTTTACAACCTCAATAATTTGATATTCGTCTATAAAAACAGTCATTTTGCATACTTTTAGAGAACCCCATCTTCAGATTTACTGCTCATAGTGTACACAAATTAAACCATTTTTAACACAGGCATTTATTATCCACAGCTGTAAAATTGCCTCCACAAAGTGGCACTATGCAACTCATATTCCAAAAACAGTATTATCCGGGCACAAATCCCCATGACTATGTTTCTCAAAGAGGACATTTTCCTTCTTGTTACCATAGCTGTGGGGTTTTAGTTTTTGGCACTGTCCAGTTTTACCCACATGCATGGTGGCTGGCTGATAAATGTTCTTGGAGTTTTTACAAAATCACCAGGATAGTTAGATGTTGCAAAATGGTTCAAAAATAGTACTTACAGTATTTTGTGAGTTTTGAACGCCTTTTACGGTTTCTTGAGGCTATAAAAAAGGTTTCCTCATAGGATATATCACAGAGGGTTCGTACCAGCCGCAGTTTGTTGCTTAAAGGCAGATACATTGGAAGATTAAGTGTGCATTAAAATGTGAATGGTTAAGGGAGCCAGACAGCGGCAAGGGATTATGAAAATTCCTTTGTTAGTACTGTACCGTAAGCTAACGTGCAGTCACTATCTTGGCCACCATGTTTATCGAATTTGTAACAAACCACTGTGAATTTGCTTCAGAGAACCAAGCAAATTGATTCGGCAGATCTCTCATCTCTAAAAAATAATGCTAATTGTTTTATGCAAATGTCCATTATCTATAAACAGGTCTCCAAAAAGGGACAAGAAACTGTAGGAGTTTCTTTTTGTGTACAGGTTTCTTTTTCTATTTCTCAGGTGCTGCTGTTATCAGTAAGGGGGAATTATAAAGGAGTTGGCTATGTTGAGCCTGGACAATTGGTAGTTTTTTTTTTGTTTTTTTAAGCCAAAGAACAGGAAAAATGTTACTTCAAGTACTTTTTACAACAGAACTTTGTGGTTGCCTTTATATAGCTCTGGAAATTACTTTTACATCCCACATAAGGTAGTTGATGCCGCAGAGGATTCTTTTTAACCTTTATTTTCTTTGAATGACACATAACATAAACTCAAGGTAGAACATAAAAGATATACAGTGAACATTCCAGAATGTAATCTTTGAACATTAATGTCTGTACAGATTTGCTGAATGAATAGAGGCCAAAACACTTCTAGCAAATTAAATTGATTACTATATTTTTGCTATTATCAACCATTTTATACATTCAACATAGTGGTTATTAGTTTGTCATGCATCATAATACTTTTTGCTGTCTTACTACACAGCAGGAAGTATGTCACCCTCGGGTGCATTATTTTGCAATAGCTTAGAACAAGAAGCTCTCTCTTTTTCATGTTTGAAGCGCTTTCATATATCAAAGGTTGACGTGTTGTAATTCCCTGCTGGGTCCAAAACGCTACTGTCTTCTACTGTGGTTGTACAGAATCTTTACATATAGTGTTTATTTTTAGGTTTTGCTGAAAAACATTTCTTAACAGTTAAAAAGAATCCAAGGAACAATGCATACATATCTTCCCAGTGAGCAGCTTCTAGTACATTTATAACTCTAACTGACACTAAAAGGATGCGCCTTCTCAGTGCATTTCCTGGTGAAGGGTGGTCTGTAGTAAGGTCTCCTTTACGTGACTGTAAGTGCTTTATGGTCTGAAAAATCCGCAGAAATACATTAGTATTGAATCCGTATTTGCAGATCTAAAAAATATTGATGCTTTGAATTATGGTTGTGTGCTTTTCTCTATAGAAATCAATAGGTTGTATACTTTCCATAGTTATAGATATGTCATTTTGGACAGCAAAAAAAATATCCCAAATCACCTTGTCACTTCTCTGAAAAGTTAATTTAAGAAAAACCATGCAAGTTTAAAAAAAAGAAAAATCTCAAAACAGGTACACTTTAGGCTTTGCAGACGGATGCAAAATGATATGTAAATTTTTTATGATTGAAAATAATTAAAATGCTGCCGTTTTATTGTTAGAATAATTTAGTGGAAATTGTTTTTGAAATATACAAATGTAATAGACTTGGAATTCTATATGGTAAGAGAAGACAGCTATTTTCTTTTCTGTTAAATCATGTTGACAATATACTATAAAAGAAGAAAATTGCTCTACAGAAAGATAAATGATTTACTTAGGTGGTGTCATAGACATTTCATAAATTGTTGTCACATGCTTAGTCATATTCAAATGCAACACAAAAAGTACAGCCAAATCCATATATTTCCTGGAATTGACGAAGAAAAAAGATATATAAGCTTTTACAATGGTTATTGGTTAATATGCCAATTACTTATCTCCCCCAAAGCTTTTCTACACCATCACTCCTTGCAACTCAATGTTGTTATACTTTTAGCTATACTAAAAACCCATATCCTGCAAGCTCTATTAATTTTGTCACCTTGAAAGTGCAATCTTTAAGATGGTAAAGATTTTATTTCTTTTCTTTTTTTTTTTTAACTATGTTCTCTTCCTTTATTTGCTGATGATGTTCCAAACCGGGGGTGGAAGTATTGGGCAGTGGCCCATACCTGCAATACACCATCATTTGGAGCATCCTGGGCCTTCCAAAACGATCCAGGACGAGTGTGATTTAGTTTGTGGTATGACTTGTACATGAGTGATTAACTAAGGATTAGGCAGGAACTGATTGTGTCAGGATATGGAACAGGACGACAAAGGACAGGTGTAGCCTTGATACTGGCACCCGCCCCTGAAGGCAGATTTTCTGACTTGAGCTGGTTGAAAAAAAACAGACTAAACACATGAATTTCGGCCAGTACAGAGAGTCACAGCTCAATGTGTCTGTCAATAACATGACTGCCTTCTCTCTGTGAGTGCTCAGACGGCCTATGAAACATCGGACTTCCTGTTTTCTGACTGTTTCCTGTTTTTTGAGAAAAAGAGTAAGAAAACAGGAAGTTTTCCATGATAACTAATAAAAAAAATGAATGTAAATTGCAAACTTGCTTTATATCACATCTACTGTTGATATATATTTTAAAAGTTGTAACGACAGTGACACTTTAGGTTTAATTTTAGTGTCTAAATTAAGACTCCTGAATTGTCCCACTCCTAAGGAAATTAGAACGTCTTAAATTTTTGAACGTCTTAACAACCAAGATTGGTACTGTTGTAAGGATGTGATAGTTAGGAATTTGTCCCAATTTATGTGTAACCCCAAGCAATTGCCAAACCAATTTATAGTGTCAAGACTCTGTCAAGATTTGTCTTGACTCTGGTCACTTGGATTGGAATAAAAACAACAATATTACAAAAGACTTCTCATAGGTAAAGCCATTCGAAAGCCTTACAGGAGTTCAAGGAAAAGACAAGAGATTTGTAACTTACTTCTATTACAAAATTCCAATTCTTACAGTACTTAGCTGCTGTATGTCCTGCAGAAAGTTGTATTTTTTCCAGTCAGGAGAGCAGGAAAGGTTTTCTATGGGGATTTGCCACAACTCTGGACAGCTTCTGACTAGAGATGAGTGAATTTGCCGAAGTTCGGGTTCGTCTGAACCTGAACTATCGGCTTCTGATTGCCACTGTTTGCAGATACAGACATTGGCATAGGCTGTATCCCTGTTTTCTAGGCGGTCCTTAGGCTGTATCCACCCTGTTCACGGAGGCTGCACACAGCGGCAATCAGAAGCCAATAGTTCAGGTTTAGACGAACCCGAACTTTGGCAAATTTGCTCATTTCTACTCCTGACATGGACAGAGTCAACAACAGAGAGCACTGTGTCAGACTGGAATGAATACACTGCTTCCTGCAGGACATACAGCAGCTAATAAGTACTGGAAAACTTGAGATTTTTTAATAGAAGTAAATTACAAATCTCTGGCACTTTCTAGCACCAGTTGATTTTAAAGAAAAAAAAAATGTTGGTGAACAACCGCTTTATAGATTATTGGCTGAACAACTGTTATTCAGACCGGAATAGCATGCGTGTAATACATTTTTTTGTAACGTAGGCAACAGTTTTATGTTGATACTGATAATTGATATTAATTCATGTCAGGATGCTAATGTTGAAACATTTATTTGAATTGAATAAACCAAATTTGAACAATAGTCATTGTACCCTTCTACTGGCACGTGTTATAACCAATACTGCCAAAGCCAAGCAAAAATAAAATTCTGAATTTGGAGAAAACACATTAAAAGCATTTTGTATGAGAAACACGTTAATATATACAGCATTTTCAATTTGAGTTTAATAATGTTCCTCATGTTTATTGTATTATGTTGGCAACAAAATCTTTATTACACTGGCAAGAAATTCAAATGAAGGTCAAATTCTATATGGAAATTGTAATCATATCATTTTTGTGGGTGTTTTATCCAAGTTAATGATTTGTGTAATTCCTTGTTTACTTGCATTTAGGATTCTAATATTAAACAAAACTAATATGTATGTGCTACATTTACCATACCAAACAAAAAAGGCAATGCTTAAAGTGTCACTGTTGTTTCAACTTACAATATGTAAATCAACAGTAGATGTGATATAAAGCAAGATTGCAATTTACATTCTTGTTTGTTTTCTCAAAGAGTCAGAAAACAGGAAGTCCTGTGTTTCCCAGGCCATCTAAGCGCTCACAGAGAGAAGTTGGTCATGTGACTGAAAGACACATTGAGCCGTGACTCTCTGTACTGGCTGGATTTCTGCCTTTAGGAGACTGGACCTGGATTTCTGGTAAGTTCAGCTTTGTTTTACAGCATGATAACAACAACAACAAAATAATGAATGTATATGGCAAACTTGTTTTATTTAAAGTATGCTGTTGATTTAGATTTTGAAAGTTATAACAACAGTGACACTTTAAGTAAGGGCTTTGTTAAGTACACTATACGAACATTTATGTAACATTTTGAATGGTATTATTATAGAACATATACATTTCCCCCTTTCTTTCTTTCTTTCTTTCTTTCTTTTTTTTTTTAACATTTATAATATAAGGCTCTTTTCACACCTGTGTCCAGTATATGTCAGAAGGTTTTCCAATGGATAACTGTGCCATATAGCTATGACAGATGCTTTTTGTTGCAATCCACAATCATAGACTCTCAAAAATACTGTAAAACTTACACACATAGTTAAATGCACTGCAATGCCAGTTATACTGAGCATCCCCTGTGGAACCCTGTAGCAAAGTGAGTAGGGATAACTGTCACTCTGCCACAGAGCTACTGAAAGAGAGACACATTTTTTATTTCAACTTTATTTTCCCCTTTAAAGGGAACCTGTCACCCTGGACACGGGCGCAGAGCCCGCCCGACCCCCCGGTGCAGTCCGACGCTTTCCTGCAAGTCCCGGTCCTGGGACGGAGATGTGGGCGCCCGAAGCTGAGCACGCGCTGCACCGGGGCTACACCGGGCGGTAGGGCGGGCTCTGTGCCCGCATCCCGGGTGACAGGTTACCTTTAAGCAAATGCTATTATGCAATTTTGAAAGAATTTAGATCTGTAAATTAGCTGTTTTATGGCTAAAAAAAATAACCAAAATATTATTTGTGAGCAAAGCCTCATGCTGGAGCCAGAACTGAACCAAAACATCCCAAAAATCAACTTTTTTGACAGGCATCTGTAAGGCTCTTTTTTGTATTCGGACACACAAAAATATCCAGTGAAGACGCGAGCATGTACCTGCAACATCATGGTAACACAAGTCACTCACCCATCACCTGGTCAGGTGATATGTATAGTACTTTATGCATAGTTGCTCAGTGCTCAGAGTCAGCACAACATTGACATTTTTATCTACTAGTCTCCATAACACCAACAATCCCTCTCTGGACCCTTTAATGGTCTGTCACATCATAGTTGAGATGCTGTTTCCTAAATAATTCCTCATTTCAATAATACTTGAAATTGGGAGACATTTCATAAACTGTCTTTTTGCAATGGTGGCAACCTTTTACTGTACCATGCTGGTATTCTTTCTTAAATGCTTGCTGGATTTTATACACCTGTGACAATGGGGACAAAATGAAGCACCTAAACATTACATAAAGTTAATTTAATCATCCTAATATTTTTGTCAAAATAATAGATATGTATATTAACTCCTTGCCACAAAAGGACGTACCGGCACATCCAAATCTGCAGCCCGTTCCTGCAGATGGACGTGCTGGCGCATCCTCGGGATGACAGGGGCGCAGGAGCTCTCAGTGATAGCCGGGCACCCGGCGCAACTGCCGAGGTCTGGGCTGAGCCCGGATCTCGGCAGTTGACCCTATAGGTGCTGCGATCTGTGCGATCGCAGCACCTATAAGTGCTAGAGGAAGGGAGAATCCTCCTTTCCTCCTCCATCGGGGCTGTGCGGTAAGATCGCACAGTCCCGATGGAGCTGTGACGTCAGGGGGCTTCCCCGAAGCCTCCTGATGTCCCAGCTACGGTGGTCTGATCAGCTTTGCCTTTTACAGGCATAGTGCATTGCACTGCTGATGAGCACTGCAACGCACTATGCCTGTAATCAGTAAAGTCCCCATGGTGGGACTAAAACATAAAGTGTAAAAAAACAAAAAAAACAACACAAAATACATTTATAATAAAATAAAATGTACACATAATCCCCATAGCCCCCAATACAATAATAAATGTAAAAAAAAAAAGTAAACATATTAAGTATCGCCGCGTGCGTAATGACGCAGGCAATACAAATATTACATGAACCCCTTAGTGACCTCTAATACGTATTTTCAGGGCGGTCACTAATGGGCTTTATTCCGATATGTATGCCTTTTAGCACTGCATTATATTCCCTAGACACTATAAACCGTTACATAAAACCTATGCATGTTTGGTATCGCCACGTCCCTAAAAACCCAATCTATAAAACTAAATCATTAAATATATTGCACGACACATGCTGTAATTTTGCTGTATTTTATCAATCTGCTTTAGAAAATACATCATAAAAGAGATCAAAAAGTCCTATATATGTAAAATTGGTATCAATAGAAACTACAGATCTTCCCCCAAAAAATGAGCCCAAAACCAGCTCTGTGGGTTTTTGTTAGGAAGATAGCCGCCATTACTGTGAACAGACTCTGGTCACAGTGATGGATTCCTAAACATGATCAAAGCTCCATTCTCTCTACTACCGGAGGTGTCGGAGAGCATGGGGCAATGAATAGGGACCACCCGGTGTGGTCCTGGTACAAGCAATCAGCGGTATATACTATATACCACTGATCGCTTGTTCCAAATGCTGCCAACACTTTTTTCCCCTGTCACCGTAAATCATTGGCGACGGGATAAAAAGTCAGGTGCCCTGGATTACCTGTAACCACCCCGCATTACCTATAACCACCCTGTATTACCTGTAACCACCCCGCATTACCTGTAACCATTCCAGATTACCTGTTACCACCCCGGATTACCTTGAAACACCCCATATTACCTGTAACAACCCCGCATTACCTATAACCACCCCGCATTACCTGTAACCACCCAGAGCTACCTGTAACCACCCCGCATTACCTGTAACCACTCCAGATTACCTGTAACCACCCCGCATTACCTGTAACCACCCTGGGCTACCTGTAACCACCCCAGATACCTGTAACCACTCCAGATTACCTGTGACCACCCCGGATTACCTGTGACCACTCCAGATTACCTGTAACCACCCTGCATTACCTGTAACCACCCCGGGCTACCTGTAACCACCCCGGGCTACCTGTAACCACCCCAGATTACCTGTAACCACCCTACATTACCTGTAACCACACCAGATTACCCGTAACCACCCCAGATTGCCACAGACTGCCCATAACCACCTTGATTGTCCATCACCACCCCAGTTTGCCTGTAACCACCCCAGATAGCCAGTAAACACCCCCAGATTGCCCATAACCATCCCCAGATAGCCAGTAAACACCCCCAGATTGCCCATAACTACCCCCAGATAGCCAGTAAACACCCCCAGATTGCCCATCACTACCTCAGATAGCCAGTAACCAGCCCAGATGGCCAGTAAACACTCCTAGGTTGCCCGTCACCACCCCAGATTACCTGTAATCTCAATTATTTATTTTTTTTACCAACTTTGCTATTCTAATAACCGATACTAGCTGCAGTTTTGCTCCAGCAAAATGACACTCCTTCCCTTCTGAGCCCTGCTGTGTGCCCATTAAGTGGTTTATGCCCACATATGGGATACCGTGTTACAAATTTTGGGGTGTGTCTTCTCCCCTGTTCCTAGTGAAATTGAGAAATTTTAAGCTTAACATATTATTGGAAAAATTCAATTCTTTTTTTTTTTCATTCTTACTGTCTTACTAATTTTGAATACTTTCCTCTAATGCCTGTGGGGTCAAAATGCTCACCACACCCCAAGATGAATTCTTTGAGGGGTGTACTTTACAAAATGGGGTGACTTTGGGGGGGGTTCTATTCTACTGACACTACAGGAGTGCTGCAAACGCACCTGGCGCTAGGAAACTTCAGAAAAATCTGCACTGCAAATGCTAATTGACGCTCCTTCCCTTCTGAGCCCTGCTGTGTGCCCATACAGTGGTTTATGCCCACATATGGGGTACCATTGTACTCAGGAACCTGCTTTTCAAATTTACGGGTGCTTTTTTCTCTCCTATTCCTCATGAAATTGAGAAATTTCAAACTAAACAAACATATTATTGGAAAAATTACCTTTTTTTTATTCTTACTGTTTAATTTTGATCACTTTCCTCTAATACCTGTGGGGTCAGAATGCTCACCACACCCAAAGATGAATTTCAAACTAAACAAACATATTATTGGAAAAGTTCAATTGTTTCATTCTTAGTCTATTTTTGAATACTTTTAGGGGGGTTCTATTCTGCTGACACTACAGGGGCACTGCAAACGCACCTGGCGCTCAGAAACTTCTTCAGCAAAATCTGCACTGAAAATTCTAATAGGCGCTCCCTTCTTTCTGAGCCCTGCTGTGTGCCCATACAGTAGTTTATGCCCACATATGGGGTACTGTTCTACTCAGGAGAACCTGCGTTGCAGAATTTAGGGTGTGTTTTCTCTCATGTTGCTTTTGAAAATGAGATAATTTAAAGTAAACATATATATTTTTGGAAAATTTCTATTTTCCATTTTTTACGGCCTAATTGTGAATACTTTCCTCCAGCCCCTGTAGGGTCAAAATGCTCATTATACCCCTAGATTATTCTTTAGGGTGTGTAGTTTCTAAAATGGGGTCACTTATGGGAGTTTCCAGTATACTATCCTTTTAAATCCACTTAAAAAAAGAACTGGTCCCTAAATAAATCAGTTTTGGAAATTTCATGAAAATTTTATAATTTGCTGATACATTTCTAAGCCCTGTAACACCCTAACAAAGTAAAATTTGTTTATGAAATGAAGCCAGAATAAAAAAAAGACATATTGAAAATGTGACTTAGTAACTAATTTATGTGATATGACTTTCTGTTTTTAGAAGCAAATAATTTCAAAGTTTGTAAAGTGCAAATTTTTCATGATATTTTGATGTTTTTCACAAAAAAAAGACAGTGACCAAATTTTGCCACTAACATAAAGTACCATATGTTACGAAAAAACAACCTAAAAATCGCTAGCATTTGTTAAAGCATCACTGAGCTATAAGCGCATACAATGAGACAGGTCAGATTTTGAAAAATGAGCCTGGTCATTAAGGCCCAAATAGGCTTAGTCTTAAAGGGTTAACATACATAGTAACATATAACAAATGGGTAGTTCAGCGGGAAAAAAAAACCTTTCAAATCAACTAGTGCCAGAAGTCCTCTAGTACTTATCAGCTGCTGTATGTCCTACAAAAAGTGGTATTCTTTCCAGTCTGGAGAGCAGAAGAGGTTTTCTATGGGTATTTGCTACTGCTCTGGATAGTTCCTTCTCATGGACAGAGGTGGCTTCAGAGAGCATTGTGTCAGACTGGAAAGATTACACCATAGAAGGTAATTACAAATATATGGCTCTTTCTGGCACCAGTTGATTTGGAAAAAAAAATGCAGGATTTTCCTTTAATGTAAACAAATGTATAGCATAAAGGGGCCAGTGAAGGAGGTCAAGAATTGCCCTGAACAGTAGACCAAATTGCAGCCAAAAACAATGCTGTCTAAACACACAATCCTTGATTTTTAAGCACAAATGGACTACAGGGCTACAATCACACTTTTTTTTTTATGGCCATCATTTTACAACCAATTAATTTATGGTACTTTAAAAAAATGGGTGTTATTTTGAAAGACAGGTTGCAAAATCATGGGTGTCCATCTGTCAATTGGCCATGAAAAGACATTGTGCGGTCATGGCCAAACAGATGAAGATAAGTTCTGGTGCTATAGTTTTTTTTTTTAATCAACTAAATACAGTCATATGAAAAAGTTTGGGCACCCCTATTAATTGTAATCATTTTAAGTTATCAAGTTTTTTTGTTTTTTTTTTGCAACAGCTTTTTCAGTTTGATATATCTAATAACTGATAGACACAGTAATATTTCAGGATTGAAATAAGGTTTATTGTACTAACAGAAAATGTGCAATATGCATTCAAACAAAATTTGACATGTGCAAAAGTATGGGCACCTCAGCAGAAAAGTGACATTAATATTTAGTAGATCCTGTTTTTGCAAAAATAACAACCTCTAGTCGCTTCCTGTAGGTTTGAATGAGTTCCTGGATCCTGGATAAAGGTATTTTTGACCATTCCTCTTAACAAAACAATTCCAGTTCAGTTAAGTTTAATGGTCGCCGAGCGTGGACAGCCCACTTCAAATGATCCCACAGGTGTTCAATGATATTCAGGTCTGAGGACTGGGATGGCCATTCTAGAACATTGTAATTGTTAGTCTGCATGACTGCCTGAGTAGATTTGGAGCAGTGTTTTGGATCATTGTCTTGCTGAAATATCCATCCCGGCGTTACTTCAACTTTGTCACTGATTCTTGAACATTATTCTCAAGAATCTGCTGATACTGAGTGGAATCCATGCGACCCTCAACTTTAACAAGATTTCCGGTGCTGGCATTGGCCACACAGCCCCAAAGCATGATGGAACCTCCACCAAATTTTACAGTGGGTAGCAAGTGTTTTTCTTAGAATGTTGTGTTTTTTTACCCATTGCATAAGGCCTTTTTGTATCACCAAACAACTCAATCTTTGTTTCATCAGTCCACAGGACCTTCTTCCAAAATAAAACTAGCTTGTCCAAGTGTGCTTCTGCATACCTCAGGTGACTCTGTTTGTGGCGTGCTTGCATCCCTCAGGCGACTCTGTGTGTGGCGTGCTTGCATCCCTCAGGGGGCTCTGTGTGTGGTGTGCTTTTGCATACCTCAGGTGACTCTGTTTGTGGCGTGCTTGCAGAAACGGCTTCTTTCGCATCACTCTCCTATACAGCTTCTCCTTGTGCAAAGTGCGCTGTATTGTTGTGTATTGTTGCGCAGGTGGTCTGTGGATTGTCCTTGGCTGTTCTCACCATTCTTCTTCTCTGCCTTTCTGATATTTTTCTTGGCCTAGCACTTCTGGGCTTAACAAGAACTGTCCTTGTGGTCTTCCATTCCCTTACTATGTTCCTCACAGTGGAAACTGACAGGTTAAATCTCTGAGACAACTTTTTATATCCTTCCTCTGAACAACTATGTTGAACAATCTTTGTTTTCAGATCCTTTGAGAGTTTTTTTAAGGAGCCCATGATGTGACTCTTCAGGAAAGATTTAAATAGGAGAACAACGTGCAAGTGGCTACCTTAAATACCTGTTCTCATGATTGGATACACCTGGCTATGAAGTTCAAAGCTCAATGAGGTTACCAAACCAATTTACTGCTTCAGTAAGTCAGTAAAAAGTAGTTAGGAGTATTCAAATCAAGAAAATGATAAGGGTGCCCATACTTTTGCACCTGTCAAATTTTGTTTGAATGCATATTGTACATTTTCTGTTAGTACAATAAACCTCATTTTAATCCTAACATATTACTGTGTCCATCAGTTATTAGATATATCAAACTGAAATAGCTGTTGCAAAAACCCACATTTTGATAACTAAAAATGATTAAGATTAATACGGGTGCCCAAACTTTTTCATCTGACTGTAACTACAGTATATGTAAAATCAGAAAGGCAAGGCCTGAATATCTAAAAGAATTCAAAAATGGTATTACTAAGCAGTGGAAAAAAAATGCTGGTCAGTCTATGGCTATGTTAAAATAACGTTTTTTCAGCTCCATTTACAATGATGTCCATTATTTTGAGTCTAAAATAATGGACGTCATTTAGCAGCCTCAGTGAAAATGTCTAATATTCAATGCATTGTGTGCATTGGACGTCTGTGTTTCGATTAACTTCAATGTATTGCCATTGCAGTCAGTTAAATTGTGGCAATAACTGACTTTTTTTAAATATGAAAATCATCCGCCTTTTCTCTATTTTTGACTTTGTGTGAACATAGCCTAATTTAGATTTCTATTGTGCCATGATTGTGGAAGAGCTAGAATTTGATGCAAGCAGCATGAATCAATGAAACCTTTCTGTTTGCGAAGGCTGGAAGAGGTGGCATAATAGTGTTGGAAATTTTTTCTTAGCACGCTCTTGCATAGTTGTTTGGACAAAAGCACTTGTCTAAGCTTTGTAGTTTAGCCACCTTAGCTTTGTAGTTCAACCCTTCATGGCATCTTTTTATCATATCGCAGGACACTGAATGATGTAACATATCTGTGACGAGGTATAATGGGCTGTTATTAAGAGTATGTCAGTACCTACACATGGGCCAATATTTCTGAAAAATATTTTCAATGCCTAGTGCTATGACAAATTGCTAAGGGCTCTGAAGTGCAAAGATGGTCAAATGTATTATAAGATGTTTGTGTCTAATAAAGTGACTCATCTGTTTTTTTTCCAATATTAGCAAGGCATTTCTAGTAGCAATTAACCAACAGGGGTTTGCATTAGAAAGTTCAACATATAACAAGCATAAGGGTGCAGAGTGTGCCTGTCAGGACAGGGAGGTACAGACACGACAAGAGAGTGGGCCCTAGGTCTGAACCCACCCACTGTCCCTACCTGCTTGCCTCAGTCGGCCCTAGGTGGCCGTGGACAACCACGTTGACGTTCCCTGTGCTAAATATGTGCACACGGAACAAGACGGACAAAAAACACAAAAGAATAGTCAAACAAGCTGGGTCAAAAATCCAAACAGGCAACGCAGTACAAAATCAGAAAGCAAACGGATCGTCAAAAAGTCAGGCAGGAGGTCAGGTATCAAGTCGAGCAAAACAAAGGGATTAGGAGTGGGGATCGCAGGAGTAGACAAGGGAAGCTGGGATCAGGGTATTAAGCTAATAGCCAGCCCTGGAACTCTGTCTTAGCTTCCTTTTATACTAAACCAGAGCCCACTCCGAATCCCCATTGGACCGGCGCTCAGATATCCAGGTTCCAGATAGGCAGAGATTCCTGTCAGTCTAAAGACCTACTCAGCTGGAAAAATCAAGTCTCCTAGAAAATCAGATTGACTCCCACATTGCCAGATATTTGAGAAGCAAGTGGGTGTGTCACACAGAAGCAGGTTCAGTTCACACCAGGTTACAGCACAACCCTGACAGTACCCCCCCCCCCCTCTTACAAGGGGCCTCAGGACCCTTATCCAATGGACCAGGCTTGAAAGGATTTAGAACGTGGTGTCGCCGAATCAAGCGAGGAGCATGCATGTCTTTGACAGAAACCCATGTTCGTTCCTCTGGCCCAAAGCCCTTCCAGTGGACTAGATATTGCAATGAGCCTTGTACAAAACGAGAATTCAGAATTTTCTCCACCTCATACTCCAACTCATTCTGGATGATCAGTGGAGCAGGGGGAGATGACGGAGACACTGGAGGAACATACTTTTTTAGGAGAGCCTTATGAAACACATTGTGAATTTGAAGTGATGCAGGCAGTTTTAATCTAAAAGTCACAGGATTAATAACTTCCACAATGGTATACGGACCGATATATTTGGGTGCTAGTTTAGCAGACTGTACTCTTAACCTTAGATTCCTGGTAGAGAGCCAGACCTTTTCCCCCAGTATGTATTGATGGCCAGGTATGTGTCTTTTATTAGCATGTTTTTGATATAACTCTTGGGCTTTAACCAAGCTCTGATGAGCTTAGGCCCAAACTGTGCACAGTTTCGAGAACAAGGCTTCAGCCAAAGGGTTAACTGGATCTGCGGAGTGAGTAGAAGAGTACCTAGGGTTAAAACCGTAATTGCAAAAGAACGGCGACATTTTAATTGAACGTTGTTCCTGATTGTTTAAGGCAAACTCTACCAAAGAGATAAAGTCCCTCCATTTGTCTTGGACATCAGCCACGAAACATCTCAGAAATTGCTCTGGAGACTGGTTGATTCTCTTAGTCTGCCCATTCGTATGCGGGTGGAAGGCAGACGAGAAGGACATGGAGATTCCCAACCGCCCACAGAACTCTCTCCAAAATTTCGCTACAAACTGAACGCCCCGGTCAGACACAATATTTTCAGGGATACCATGAAGGCGCAAAATGTGATTAACAAACATTGTAGCTAAGGTGCGAGCATTAGGCAGTTTACACAGAGGGATGAGATGGCACATCTTAGAAAATCTATCCACAACAACCCAAATTACAGTTTTTCCTTTAGACAGCGGCAGGTCAGTGATAAAATCCATTGAAATGTGTGTCCAAGGTCTCGAAGGCACTGGCAGAGGACGTAAGAGACCCTCAGGTGGCCTACGGGGAACCTTAGACCGAGCACAGGTCTCACAGGCGTCAACAAAAGACTTTACGTCTCGGGCCCAGGAAGGCCACCAGAAATGATGCGTGAGCAAATACTTAGTTCCTGCCACCCCCGGGTTACCAGCCAACACCGAACCATGAATCTCCTCCAAGACCCGGAGACGAAGATTCAGGGGTACAAACATAGAGTTTCTGGAGTATTCTGGGGTGCAAGGGACTGAGACTCTGCAATCAGAGTCACCAGGTCAGGTTGTAAGACGGCCACTACTACACCAGGGTTCAGAATAGTATCAGGCTGGTCCCTATGAGTGCTCTCGAGGTCAAAGCTGAGAGACAAGGCATCAGCTTTGACATTTTTGGAGCCAGGCCTATAGGTGATCTCGAAGTTGAAGCGAGTAAAAAACAGGGCCCATCTGGCATGCCTTGGTGTGAGACGTTTAGCTTTATCTAAGTATACTAGATTTTTGTGATCGGTAAGCACAACCACCGTATGTTTTGCCCCCTCTAGGAAGTGTCTCCATTCGTCGAATGCCATTTTTATAGCTAGTAACTCTCTGTTCCCAATATTGTAGTTACACTCTGCCTTAGAGAACTTCCTAGAGAAGAAAGCAATGGGCCTGAGGTTGGTAAGAGTAGCTGACCCTTGAGACAGGCCAGCTCCAACACCCACCTCAGATGCATCCACCTCCACAATAAAAGGACGCTTAAAGTCCGGTTGTGCCAGTACTGGAGCCTCTAAGAAACATTGTCTTAATTTGTTGAATGCCCTGATAGCGTCTGGGGTCCAGTTTACCAGATCCGCTCCCTTCCTGGTTTCATCAGTGAGGGGTTTGGCTATAAGAGAAAACCGCTTAATAAATTTTCTATAATAATTGGCGAACCTCAAAAACCTCTGCAGAGCCTTCAGGTTATTGGGTCGCTCCCAGTTTTCGATGGCTATGACCTTAAGGGGTTCCATATCAAACGAGTTTGAAGCTATTTTGTACCCCAGAAATTAGACTTCCTGTATACCAAACTGGCATTGCGACAGCTTCGCTTAAAGGTTATTGGCTCTCAGAAGCTCCATGACTGTACAGCCATGCAGGATGTGTGAGGACCAATTGGGAGAAAAAAATTTAAATATCATCAAGATACACAACTAAAAAACAACCCAGATACTCTCAAGATACATCATTTACGAAGTGCTGGAAGACTGCTGGGGCATTGCATAATCCGAAAGGCATAACAAGGTATTCGAAATGCCCTTCAGGGGTATTGAAAGCAGTCTTCCATTCATCACCCTCCTTGATCCTTATCAAGTTGTATGCTCCCCGCAAGTCAATCTTGGAGAACCATTTAGCACCCACTATCTGGTTGAACAAGTCAGGAATTAGGGGTAGCGGGTGTTGGTTCTTAACAGTGATCTTGTTCAACTCGCGGTAGTCTATACAGGGCTGAAGCCCACATTCCTTTTTACCCACAAAAAAGAATCCCGCCCCCAATGGAGAGGAGGATGGGCGAATGTGGCCCTTACGGAGGCTAATCTTAATATACTCTAGCATGGCCTCCCTCTCAGGACAAGACAGATTGAAGTTACGACCCTTGGGATATTTGGCATCGGGAATTAAATCAATCGAAAAAGTCATATGGTCTGTGGGGAGGCAATCCGTCCACTGCACTTTCATCAAACACATCCACATAATCAGACAAGAACTCAGGAATTTCTCCCTCCCCAGGGGAACATTCTGCAAGAGACACAGCAACGCAATGGGAGGCACACTTAGGCCCCCATCGAACAAGTTCCCTGCTGGACCAATCGAATACAGGATTATGTGCTTCCAGCCAGGGTAAACCTAAAATCACATCAGAAGACAAATTTTGCATGAGAAGAAAATCCAGGGTTTCAACATGAACCCACAGACCCCACCATAACTTCAAGGCAGGGGGTAACATACTGTACATTTCCTTAAGCAAACGGGGCAGAGTCTGCTCCAGTGACATTTACTGGACACTTGAGCAGCAGGGGACATACCTCTAAACCTGACCAGAAAATGGGGTTAATAAAATTTGCAAAAGACCCAGAATCGACCTGGGCATACCCAGAAATACATTTTCCCCCCAACATCAGAGAAATAGGCAATAAGAGCTTGTTCTTTTTGGTGAAGGTTACCTGTGAGCCTGAGTGACCCCCTCGATAGTCACTCAGGCACCTGGAGTTTTCTGGTGGTGGCACCGGCCTGGAAGGACATCCTCTTACACGATGTCCAGCATTGCCACAGTATAGGCAGAGGTTGCTCAGAAGACGGTGAGCTTGCCTGGTCTTGGCGTCTGCTTGCATGGTCATCACAGGTGGGGAAGGTTTAGGGAAGGAGGTTCTGGTATGGTCTAAAGTACCCCTTTCCCGCTGTCGGTCCCTCAATCGTCGGTCTACCCTAATGGCCAGGGTCATGCTTTCCTCAAGGCGTCGGGTAGGCCACTAACATGTCTTTAAGTCGGTCGCTCAACCCGGCCCGGAATTGGAACCGGAGGGCAGAGTCGTTCCACATGGAAGAACCGCTCCACTGCCTGAACTCTGAGCAGTAGTCCTCAACCGGTCGGTCACCTTGCCGTAGCATAGTCAGGCGTCGATCAGCATTGGCTGCACTGTCCGGGTCATCATAAAGCAGTCCCAATGCAGAGAAGAACCGGTCAACTGTCTGCAAGTCAGGGGAGTCAGGTGACAAAGAAAAAGCCAACTCCTGAGGGGGTCCCAGGAGAAGTGACATAACAATTCCCACTCTCTGAACCTCGTTACCTGAGGAGTGAGGACGCAGTCTACAAAATAGTTTACAACCTTCCCAGAAGGCGTGGAAGCTTCTCCTGTCCCCCTGGAATTTCTCCAGGAGCTGTACGGGAGGCTCAGGAGGTACCGGGGAGGTCATAGTAATTTGTCGGGGAACCATCTCTAGTACCTGGACTCGTTCAGCAAGCTCCTGGACCGAGGTATTGAGCTGCTGCATACGGTCCACTATCGTTGTCAGGACGTCCATGACCCCAAGGCAGTTTGGACTGGCTATTCTGTCAGGACAGGGAGGTACAGACACGACAAGACAGTGGGCCCTAGGTCTGAACCCACCCACTGTCCCTACCTGCTTGCCTCAGTCGGCCCTAGGCGGCCGTGGACAACCACGTTAACGCTCCCTGCGCTAAATATGTGCACACGGAACAAGACGGACAAAAAACACAAAAGAATAGGCAAACAAGCCGGGTCAAAAATCCAAACAGGCAACGCAGTACAAAATCAGCAAGCAAACGGATAGTCAAAAAGTCAGGCAGGAGGTCAGGTATCAAGTCAAGCAAAACAGAGGGATTAGGAGTGGGGATCACAGGAGTAGACAAGGGAAGCTGGGATCAGGGTATTAAGCTAATAGCCAGCCCTGGAACTCTGTCTTAGCTTCCTTTTATACTGAACCAGAGCCCAGTCCGAATCCCCATTGGACCGGCGCTCAGATATCCAGGTTCCAGATAGGCAGAGATTCCTGTCAGTCTAAAATCAAGTCTCCTAGAAAATCAGATTAACTCCCGCATTGCCAGATAGCTGAGAAGCAAGCGGGTGTGTCACACAGAAGCAAAAACAGGTTCAGTTCACACCAGGTTACAGCACAATCCTGACAGTGCCTGAGCCTTACTTTGGAGGTACAGTAAATGGCATGAAAGGTCCCAATGAGCTCCATTCAAACTAAGAAAAGCTGAGTGTCCTTTTAGCCACCATCTGTGTGGTATAAATTAACGTACTGTGCCATGATTCTATTTTATATGGAAGCACAGCAGTCTGCATAAAAAGGTATATTGTAGGATATGCATTTTTTTTATAGAGTCAAAGAGTGACATATGCCATTGTGAGTCTATAAAAAGCTGTGGGTCTGAGCCATCTAGCAGAGGTGGCCACAGGGCCTTCCAGACATTCCTCTTACCGGAAAGGACTGTGTAGCTTGTATGAATAGATTCATTTTCGTAACATTTGCATAATATGGAAACAGAAAAATACCAATATGGGGCTGCAGGGCTCTTAATAACAAGAAACTGTGAGGTATAACCATCTACATTTTCTTCTAGCATATTTCATTTGTTTCTTTATATTTACATGTCTCTATGGTTCGTGGTTGTGTTAGTTACTGATAGATGTACAGATATAATGTATCTGTATTCCAAGACTTTGGACATAGTTATACTTCTTTGAGTGCAGCAATGTAATTTCTATATGAATACATTTCAACACCCCTGCTGGTATTCAAACTTGCTCTATCTTTATAATGGCATATTTATCTCATACTATCAAACAGAAACCATGTCTAGCTATATATTTCATTTTTCTTGTCTGCTTCTCAGCAGTGTATTTCCTCTGCAGATAGAGTCTAGTATTCTTTAAGAATGCAAAAAAAAATATTCATAATATATTTAAATGGTTGTTCAAAATACTGATGTAATGCTAAGCCTTTCTCTCTTGTTTAATTCATACCTTGCTTATTAGGATCCATCCGCAGCTTAGTAGAAACAACATTTGCATGCTCAGACTGAATTACTTACAGATGACTCTATTGAGTCAGTCTATTGCCTGGAATGCTTCCAATGAATGTGTATTTAATATTCTAAATGTTCTTTTATCAATCAAGTAGAATTTTACTACTTACTGTCCCTAAGCAGGTAAGCTTACGTATATGGTTTTTGCTGTTTGTTGGAAAATCTGTGCACAGCGCAAAGACCAAGTAATTTTACAAGTAATTTTATATTTTAGAAGTAAAGGTAAACCTCAGTTAATATTACTGTACTACTATATTATAGAAAAACATGCCTTTCTCTGGCACAGTAAAAAGAGGCTATAAAAATTCAGATACTAAGAGAAAAAAAACTTGACTATTAAAAACCTCTGCAGAGTTTATTACTTCTCGAGAACTAATATTGCCTATATTTGTCTTCTGGTTCCAACAAGGAGCTGTTTGCGTGTTCTGATTTTATGGTTCTAACCAGCAGAAGATGAGGCTGCCTCATTACGGAGCTCCTGTCCCCTGACAGTAGAACTATTGTTTGTCTTTCCGTAGATGTAATCAGTACTTAAGAAAGTAGCTAAAATGTAGGAAATCTAGGTGCTTGGTTGTCGTTGATGTTTATAAGTGCTGGGGTTTTCTACATATTTCTTCATGGCTGGCACCTCCCTGTAGCAATCCTAAATTCAGTACATTTTCTAAAGATGAGGTAAGAATCAAATCATTTTTAACTATATACTCCATAAAGAGGCCTTTTACCACTGTGTGGAATATATGTAATACTAAAGAATTTATGCTTTAGAAAATATAGAGTGCAACTGACCTTTGAAGAGCAGCCTATGCTATATAGCACTGTACTGCTAAGCCATCTATGTACTGTCTCAGTTCTAATAGCTGTTTTATACTGATCATAACATTTAGTTTTAGTAAAGGTGTTATTAACATACATTTTCTTTTGGCACTTGGAGCAAATTGAAAATTGAGAAATTAAAAATATAGCAAGGTAACAGTAGGGAAACGAGATTCCCTACTGCTTCAAGATAAGCACTATAAAAAAATAGTACTGTATTTTGTGAACAGTATTGGCAGTGTGGTTTTACAGAATACAGGGTTCTATGGTAGGGCCACCATCAGGGATTTTGAAGCCCCATACAGATGAACTGCCCCCACCCCCTTACCAATATATAATATACCCAAGAATATGTGTTTTAAAACAAGCCAAGTATATGTGCCAAAATACAGCTGGATTTTGACATATAAACTACCGTTCAAAAGTTTGGGGTCACATTGAAAAGTCCTTATTTTTGAAGGAAAAGCACTGTACTTTTCAATGAAGATAACTTTAAACTAGTCCTAACTTTAAACAAATACACTCTATACATTGCTAATGTGGTAAATGACTATTCTAGCTGCAAATGTCTGGTTTTTGGTGCAATATCTACATAGGTGTATAGAGGCCCATTTGTTCTAATTGTACAATGTGTTTGCTCATTGGCTCAGAAGGCTAATTGATGATGAGAAAACCCTTGTGCAATTATGTTCACACATCTGAAGACAGTCTAGGTCGTGGCAAGAAAAAGAACTTTCATCTGAAACTCAACAGTCTATTCTTGTTCTTAGAAATGAAGGCTATTCTATGCGAGAAATTGCTAAGAAATTGAAGATTTCCCACAATGGTGTGTACTACTCCCTACAGAGGACAGCACAAACAGGCTCTAACCAGAGTACAAAAAGAAGTGGGAGGCCACGTTGCACAACTGAGCAAGAAGATAAGCACATTAGAGTCTCTAATTAGAGAAACAGACGCCTCACAGGTCCCCAACTGGCATCTTCATTAAATAGTACCCTCAAAACACCAGTGTCAACATCTACAGTGAAGAGGCGGCTGCGGGATTTTGGGCTTCAGGGCAGAGTGGCAAAGAAAAAGCCATATCTGAGACTGGCCAATAAAAGAAAGAGATTAAGATGGGCAAAAGAACACAGACATTGGACAGAGGAAGACTGGAAAAAAGTGTTGTTTACGGATGAATCCAAGTTTGAGGTGTTTGGATCACAAAGAAGAACGTTTGTGAGACGCAGAACAAATGAAAAGATGCTGGAAGAATGCCTGACGCCATCTGTTAAGCATGGTGGAGGCAATGTGATGGTCTGGGGTTGCTTTGGTGCTGGTAAGGTTGGAGATTTGTACAGGGTTAGCTGGGTTCACACTACGTATATTTCAGTCAGTATTGTGGTCCTCATATTGTAACCAAAACCAGGAGTGGATTAAAAACACAGAAAGGCTCTGTCCACACAATGTTGAAATTGAGTGGATGGCCACCATTTAATGGCACATATTTGCTGTTATTTTAAAACAACTGCTGTTGTATTAAAATAATGGCAGTTATTTACTGTTATATGGCGGCCATCCACTCAATTTCAACATTGTGTGAACAGAGCCTTTCTGTGTTTTTAATCCACTCCTGGTTTTGGTTGCAATATGAGGACCACAATACTGACTGAAATATACGTAGTGTGAACCCAGCCTAAAAGGGATTCTGAATAAGGAAAGCTATCACTAAATTTTGATTTAGCTTGATTGGAGCCAATTTCATCCTACAACAGGACAATGACCCTAAATGATAAGGTGAATTTTACCCTTTCATCCACCTTATTCCTAAGTGACTATGCCTGTCCAAATTGAATAGAGCTGAGTGCTAGCGATGAGTAGATAACACCAGACACAGATAGTTGGTATAACCTCTCTCTCAGCCGAGATTTGAGTATATACTACTACTTTATTTAGTTTCACATTGATTATATGTTCCTTCATTATAGGCGGAGTTTCAAGTCACAAAGAGTATACATGTAATACTGTGATTGGTTATTTCATAAATGGTTAGCTATATCCTGTCCGGCGCAGTGAGCTGGTTAGTGGTTATTTATTAGACATTATCTTCTTCTTTTGTGAGTTCAGGGTGGTATCGTCTCAGGGGGGCTGCCAACATTCCAGCATGTCTCGTAGACCAGTCTTGTCCAGCTAGAAGCGGTTCCAAAGCTGAAGGCATTTCAAGGAATACAATGTTTTTCCAAAAATATTAACCCTTCATGGTCACCTTCACATAAACACACCTCCAAATTGTGCAAGAACTATTTACAGCAGAAGCAGGCAGCTGGTATTCTATCGGTAATGGAGTGGCCAGCGCAGTCACCAGATCTGAACCCCATTAAGCTGTTGTGGGAGCAGCTTGACCGTATGGTACGCCAGAAGTGCCCATCCAACCAATTCAACTTGTGGGAGCTGCTTCTAGAAGCGTGGGGTGCAATTTCTCCAGCTTACCTCAACAGATTAACAGCTAGAATGCCAAAGGTGTGCAATGCTGTAATTGCTGCAAAAGGAGGATTCTTTGATGAAAGCAAAGTTTGATGAAAAAACAATGTTATTTCAAATACAAATCATTATTTCTTGTCAATGTATTGACTCTATTTTCTATTCATTTCACAACGTATGGTGGTGAAGAAGTGTGACTTTTCATGGAAAACACAAAATTGTTTGGGTGACCCCAAACTTTTGAACGGTAGTGTAAATTGCCAAAATAAAGTGCCTGACACTTAAAACAATTTGTGACATTTGTAAGATCTATTAACTTATGCAAACTTGTCAAAAGTTTTGATCAGTTAGGGTCTTAGTGTGGAGCCCTCCACTGATCTCTATAGCTGAGCCAAACCGTTGAGCAAAGCATATACTGTAGCTGTAAGTGCCTCCCATCTACATCTAGTGGGGCACACCCACTATGACAGATGACACACTCCCACTGTGACCCTAACCAATCAGAAGCTTCTGTAAATTAAAATAACATATTATACTGAACTTCAACCTTTAAACCTTTAACCAACTTCTGACATGTCCTAGTAATATGTAAAAAGGTGTAGGTGTATTTTACAA
The DNA here is from genome assembly GCF_027789765.1 of Dendropsophus ebraccatus. NCBI lineage: Eukaryota > Metazoa > Chordata > Amphibia > Anura > Hylidae > Dendropsophus > Dendropsophus ebraccatus. The sequence continues at coordinate 70,716,249 of NC_091461.1, read as the reverse complement.
AACTACAACTGCTTTATTTACACAATTTAGGGGACATTTATTAAGATCTGCATCTTAAATAAAGCTATCCCCAATTTATTTGCCAGATTTTCTAAGAAAATCTAAAATTTACTAAGAAAATAAAAAAAAATTGGAAAAAAAAATATGTAAAAAGATGGATAGCTAGAGAGACCCTCACAATCATTAAAAGGGAATACATACATATATATATATATATATATATATATATATATATATATATATATATATACACACACACATTCACACATTCATAAGAAGTTTGGCAAACAGAGGGTGGTGTTGACATAATAAAGAAGCTATGCTCATCTGGGCCTGTGCCCTGGCAGTGCAGTGCCACTAGCTTGCTATTACCCTTAGATCTTCATTTCTCCCACTTTCTTGGGTGTCATGACCTGGAAGGAACTCACTTGACCTGTCACTCAGCCAATTAGTGACTGCGGAGGTGTCCTTCTGCATTAATCACTGATTGCCTGAGCAGGCATTCCTATGCCAGCCAGTGATGACATGCTAACAAGAGGTAAAGGGAGCTGGTGGGGGACCGTGAACGAAGCTGCACTGCGGGGGGATAAGAGCGGCTAAGCATAGGTTCTTTATTGTTAATACCAATCCTGCCCTACCTGGATTTTTACTGTAGAAACCCCTCCCGCCGCTTCACTGTAAATTAACATCGCTGCAGCCTATGCCTGAGGCTACAGCAATGTTAATTTACAATCAAGGATAACACAGGCGCAGGAGCTGCACCTGTGTCACCCGCGGTGGGTGCTGGTTATCAGTGATAGCTGGGGAAGCCCTATAGATACTGCGGTCAGCACCACCACATCATTTATAGGGCTCCTGACAGAGAATTATCCTTTTACAGATGGAGAATTCTCTGTCCGGTGTCCATCGGGGCTCTGTGAATTGATTGCAGAGTCCAGATGGTAGCCATGCAAACCGGAAGCCTTAGGCTTCTGGTTTCCTGGCTATGGACCCCCCTTTCACCCCCCCAGAGCCTTGGGGGGGTTACCATAGCAACCTAGACGCTGCTTCCTGCGTCTGGGCTGCTATGGATGAATATGATCAGGCCCCTGCACGTTAGGGATCCCAGCTGGAGTGTATACCATTTGTATACACTCTGGCCGGGATTCCTTAGAAGGCAGCACTAAGTAAGTTCCATAGTAATCACGGCCATTGTTACAGCAGCCGTGATTATTATGAAACTTACGTAGTGTGAACATAGTCTAAGGGTCAATTTACACAGAAAGATTATTTGACAGATTATCTGCCAAAGATTTGAAGCCAAAGCCAGGAACAGACTATAAACAGAGATCAGGTCATAAAGAAAAGCCTGAAATTTCCCCTCTGAATTCCATTGAATTAAATCCATTTCTGGCTTTGGCTTCAAATCTTTGGCAGATAATCTGTCAGATAATCTTTCTGTGTAAATGGACCCTTATGGTGTGTTTACACAGAGAGATTTATCTGACAGATTTTTGAAGCCAAAACCAGGAACAGACTATAAACAGGGCAGAGGTCATAAAGGAAAGACTAAGATTACTCCTCTTTTCAAATCCATTCCTGGCTTTGGCTTTAAAAATCTGTCAGATAAATATGTGTGTGTAAACGCACCGTCGGGCTGCGTTCACACTATGTATATTTCAGTCAGTATATTTCAGTCAGTATTGCAACCAAAACCAGGAGTGAATTAAAAACACACAAAGGATCTGTTCACACAATGTTGAAATTGAGTGGATGGCCGCCATATAACATTAAATAACTGCCATTATTTCAATATAACAGCCGTTGTTCTAAAATAACAGCAAATATTTGCCATTAAATGACGGCCATCCACTCAATTTCAACATTGTGTGAACAGAGCCTCTCTGTGTTTTTTATTTACTCCTGGTTTTGGTTGCAATACTGACTGAAATATACATATACTGACTGAAATATACGTAGTGTGAACGCAGCCATAGGGTCCATTTACACAGAAAGATTATCTGACAGATTATCTGCCAAAGATTTGAAGCCAAAGCCAGAAACAAGTCATAAAGGAAAGCCTGAGATTTCTTCTCTTTTCAAATCCATTCCTGGTTTTGGCTTCAAATCTTTGGCAGATAATCTGTCAGATAATCTTTCTGTGTAAATGGACCCTTATGCTGGGTTTACACGGAACGATTATCGTGCGAATTTGCACGATAACGATCGAATTTGAACGATAATCGTAAGTGTAAACGCAGCGAACGATCGAACGACGAGCGAGAAATTGTTCATTTTGATCTTTTAACAGGTTCTTAAATCATCGTTCGTCGTTCGCAAAATATTCGCTGATCGTTCCGTGTAAACAGTCGTCGCAGCCCCTCCCGCCGCCCGCCCCCTCGCTCATCCGCAGCCCCCTGCGCCGGCTCAATCGCCACCCCCGACGCTCTGATCCCGACCCCCGCCGCCGCTCTGATCACGACCCCCGCCGCCGCCGCTGCTGCGATTGCCCCCGCCGCCGCCACTCCGATCGCCCCCGCCGCCACCGCTCCGATCGCCCCTGCCGTGACCATACTTTACCTGCAGCAGGTCTTCCACTGAAGAGAAGGCTGAAGAGAAGCCGTTTGAAATTCCCGGCTCCCCTCTTCAGCAAATCAATGCACAGCAGCACTCATTGGCTGAAGAGGAGCCGTTTGAAATTCCCAGCTCCCCTCTTTAGCCAATCAGTGCTTCCTTGCTGAAGAGGAGCACTGATTGGCTGAAGAGGAGCCGTTTAAAATTCCCAGCTCCCCTCTTCAATCAGTGCACTGAAGAGCGGAGTCGGGGATGTCGAAGACCTGCTACGCGGAGCAGGTAACGTATGCTCGCGGCCGGGCCGGCAGGGGCGATCGGAGCGGCGGCGGCGGGGGGGGTGGCGATCGGAGCGGCGGCAGAGGGCGATCAGAGTGGCGGCAGCGGGGGGGGTGGCGATCAGAGCGGTGGGGGTGGCGATCAGAGCGGCAGCGGGGGGGCGCAGGGGGCTGCGGTTGACCGTGGGGCCGGGCTACGGATGAGCAGGGGGCCGGGCTGCGAGCGGGGAGGCAGGCTGTGGGCGGGCCAGGCTACGGGCGCGTGATCGCAAAACGATCGCAAAACGATTTTTCCGTGCGATATATCGTACCGTCTAAACGCTGATCGTTATAAAAAAAAATTGTTACTTCAAAATCATTAATCGTACAATCGGGCCAATAATCGCCTCGTGTAAACTTAGCATTAGACATGTCAAGAGAGCTAAAAGGTCATATTTAAAAGGTGATACTTGGAAGTGAAAATATGTTTCTGGTGACTGAAAAAGCTTGCACATATACATATATAAGCTATGTTCTCACAACGTAATAAATAAGGGCAAATAACATTTGTTGCAGCAAAACAATGGCCCTTATTTGCCCTTACATTGTGGGAACATAGCCATACATTACAATTATCTCCTCAAAACTACTAGCTCCATTGTAGAAAAAAAAGGGCATTCTTGCACTTTTTAGATTCAGCAATGAAAACTACTATGTGTATACAACTGACAATTGATTGATATAGTATATATAGTATCCAATCCATCCAATTAAAGTTGAGCCGCCAAATAAATTTTGTCTAGTGAAAACAACTGGTTGAATAGTCCACAGAAATAAAACAATTACATGAATGAAATACTTGAAACCCTAAAAGAGCAATCTAGAGATGGATGTTTTTCCCTTTTGGAGAAGAATTAAATTTGGATAATATTTCTAGTGGTGTTAAAAAGGCTTGGTAAAGAGTCAGATATTAACTTAAAGGGTAAAATCTTTTTCTTTCATATCAACTGGTGTCAGAAAGTTGTATAGATTTGTAATTTACTTTTGTTTAAAAATCTTAAGTCTTCCAGTACTTATCATCTGCTGCATGTCCTGCAGGAAATGGTGTATTATTTTCAGTCTGACACAGTGTTCTCTGCTGCCACCTCTTTCCATGTCATGAACTGTCTAGTGCAGGAGATGTTTTCTATGGAGATTTGCTACTGCTCTGGACAGTTCCTGTCTTGGACAGAGAAGGCAGCAAAGAGCACTGTGTCAGACTACAAAGAATACACCAATTCCTGCATGACATACAACAGCTGATACGTATGGGAAGACTGGAGATTTTTTAATAAAAATAAATTACATAAATCTATATAACTTTCTGAAATCAGTTGATTTGAAAGAAAAAGATTTTCAATAGAGTACCCCTTTAAGGTAGCTATCTCTATTTGGTTGCAGTAGAGATTTCTTGAAGGGGGCTTGTCTGCATACCTTTTTCCTTTTAAGCATTACCAGGCCTGTATGACTTCCCAATTGGCAGCCTCCACAAGAAGTAGTAATATCCCTAAGAGCTTCATGAACTGCTATCCACAGTGTATTATTCAGATAAAATATCACGTTTCTCCAGGCAGTAAAAACTTGGAGTGATACCAGCTGCGTTTTGAAAATAATCAATATTTACTCAATTATTCAGATCTTGTGCAGTGCTTTTTTATGCTTAAAAAGAGTTCAGATAGGTCTTAGATGTAAAAGTATTAAAGTTGGCAGAAAATCAAGCCGTGGCATTAAGTTGTTTAGAACATATGGCTGGACTGTTGAAGTGTTAAATTGAAAAACATAAATTTATAAGAAGAAGCCTGTTTTTTTTTTTTTTAATTTTGTTGATTTTTGTCATGCAGCAAATAGTGCAACATATTTGTAGGAGCTCCATTTATCTCTTTTCAAACAATTTATCATTTTGTGGTTAAATTTTCTTTTTTTTTAATCTTAAAGTTACTATAGAAAAAGTTTGCTCATTTTTAGTAATGCTGTGCAGCCAAATAAAAGGGGCCTGTTCATCTATTATCTCTTCCTGTTTGTCATGAGGAAAACAATAGTCACTTTGTGTAATAGTCCGAACTTTTGGCAAGTTTGTTCTTGTCTAGTCGCTGGCCATAAGGTTAAAGAACAATATATGCTTGAAACAATCTTCCAGCGGATTTAGTTGGTAAATACGAAGTATTTGAATGTAGCCATGCTTGGGATATAGATAGATGGATAGATAGATAAATAGATCAAAAGAATAAAATAAATGAAATAATATAAGGGCAGACTAGATGGACTAGGTGATCTTTTTCTTTCTGCAATTAATGATGCACAATGGTGTGACGTAACTTGGACAAAGAGGCATTAAAACATATACACTACCGTTCAAAAGTTTGGGGTCACATTGAAATGTCCTTATTTTTGAAGGAAAAGCACTGTACTTTTCAATGAAGATAACTTTAAACTAGTCCTAACTTTAAACAAATACACTCTATACATTGCTAATGTGGTAAATGACTATTCTAGCTGAAAATGTCTGGTTTTTGGTGCAATATCTACATAGGTGTATAGAGGCCCATTTCCAGCAACTATCACTCCAGTGTTCTAATGGTACAATGTGTTTGCTCATTGGCTCAGAAGGCTAATTGATGATTAGAAAACCCTTGTGCAATTATGTTCACACATCTGAAAACACTCTAGATCATTACAGAAGCTACAAAACTGACCTTCCTTTGAGCAGATTGTGTTTCTGGAGCATTACATTTGTGGGGTCAATTAAACGCTCATAATGGCCAGAAAAAGAGAACTTTCATCTGAAACTCGACAGTCTATTCTTCTTCTTAGAAATGAAGGCTATTCCATGCAAGAAATTGCTAAGAAATTGAAGATTTCCTACAACGGTGTGTACTACTCTCTTCAGAGGACAGCACAAACAGGCTCTAACCAGAGTAGAAAAAGAAGTGGGAGGCCGCGTTGCACAACTAAGCAAGAAGATAAGCATATTAGAGTCTCTAGTTTGAGAAACAGACGCCTCACAGGTCCCCAACTGGCATCTTCATTAAATAGTACCCGCAAAACACCAGTGTCAACATCTACAGTGAAGAGGCGGCTGCAGGATTTTAGCCTTCAGGGCAGAGTGGCAAAGAAAAAGCCATACCTGAGACTGGCCAATAAAAGAAAGAGATTAAGATGGGCAAAAGAACACAGACATTGCACAGAGGAAGGCTGGAAGAATGCCTGACACCATCTGTTAAACATGGTGGAGGTAATATGATGGTCTGGGGTTGCTTTGGTGCTGGTAAGGTGGGAGATTTGTACAGGGTAAAAGAGATTCTGAATAAGGAAGGCTATCACTCAATTTTGCAACGCCATGCCATACCCAGTGGACAGCACTTGATTGGAGCCAATTTAATCCTACAACAGGACAATGACCCTAAACACACCTCCAAATTGTGCAAGAACTATTTACAGCAGAAGCAGGCAGCTGGTATTCTATCGGTAATGGAGTGGCCAGCGCAGTCACCAGATCTGAACCCCATCGAGCTGTTGTGGGAGCAAAAGGTGTGCAATGCTGTAATTGCTGCAAAAGGAGGGTTTTTTGACGAAAGCAAAGTTTGATGTAAAAACAATGTTATTTCAAATACAAATCATTATTTCTAACCTTGTCAATGTCTTGACTCTATTTTCTATTCATTTCACAACGTATGGTGGTGAATAAGTGTGACTTTTCATGGAAAACACAAAATTGCTTGGGTGACCCCAAACTTTTGAACGGTAGTGTAAATGTTGCACAACCACTAATCACAGTGTGTCCTGGTGTCCTGATACTCCTACATATGAGGAAGGACCCCTGGAAGATAGCGTCAACAGAGGTAGGTTAGGTTACAGTGTTTTTAAATTTTTTAAAACCTTCTCTTGAACACAGAGGCTCTGGCTTTATCGCTGGTTTCCCTTCTGTGGCAGAGCATCACAATCTCAGATGTTAGCTACATCTTATGTTAGCTGGTGAAAGGTCTCACACTCTGTGATGATGGGCGCCTTTTTGAAATATCACTCTTGGTGTGTCACTCTCCCGTTTGCCTGTATGCAAAGCTGAATGAAAAGGGTTAACTACTAGGTGAAGGTACCTAAGACATAACCCACAACTTCACTTCTTACCTGTCTTTTCTCTAACACTTCCCCACCAATAGGAGTTTAGAACTGGTCACCCCTATAAAAGTCAGTTAGTCCCTGATGGGAGGGTCTTTTTGTCTAGTCAGCTGCAGTGAGGAGATTAAAAATAGAATTGCTGCTGCAGTCTTCAGCCAGGACTGGCTTAGGCATAGTTTTCCTCGGAGAGACTTACAAGCAAACATGCGCTACTAAATCCAATGGTGGGGTAACTGTCACCTGGGTAAACCTTGCCTGTGCCTAGAATCCTTCCAACAAGTTAGGACAGTTCATACAGTCAAGATATTGATCCTCAGTAGGACAAAGGCCAAAGCCGAAGAATCCTACTGGCAACTGCTCCATTTCCTTGGGTAATCCTGAAAAGTTCAGCTAGTTGTTTAAGCCTGGGACTCATGCTACGGAACCTGACAGTCTCTGGGCTGGTTTGGCAAAAAGTGGTCTTATATCTACTTTTTTATCTGCTAACTATGGGGGAGATTTATTAAACATGGTGTATAGTGAAACTGGCTCATTTGCCCCTAGCAACCAATCAGATTCCACCTTTCATTTTCAAAAGAGTCTGTGAGGAATGAAAAGTGGAATCTGATTGGTTGCTAGGGTTTCACGCTATACACTAACCTTCCAGTACAATTCTATCTAGGCAAGGTCCCCAAGAAAGCCCCTATTTCTCTCCAAAGTCAAGCTATATTTTACCATTGCTTACTTCCTTGACATCACTTGCAGTGACAAAAGAGGAAGATATATGAAGAAAGGGAACTCATATTTCTCTCTCATCTGTATTAATTGCATCTGTTTGAACTTGTTATTTGTATAAAAACACCTGTCCCCACACTCAATAAATAACTCTTCAACCTCTAAACCATGGCCAAGACCAAAGTGCTGTCTTAAAACACCAGAAATAAAATTGTAGACCTGCACAAGGCTAGAATGGGCTACAGGACAGTAGGCAAGCAGCTTGGTGAGAAGAAAACAACTGTTGGCGCAATTTTTAGAAAATTAAAGAAACCCAAGATGACTTTTAATCTTCTTCAATAAGGGCAATTCTTAGAAAGATCAGGGATCAGCCCAAAAATACACAGTATAACCTGGTCAATGACAGGCAATGACTATGTTACCATTAGTAACACAAGCCGTCATGGCCTACAATCCTGCAGGGCATGCAAGTTCCCCCTGCTCATTCCAGTACATGTTTAGGCCCATTTGAAGTTCACCAATGACCATCTTTATGATCCAGAAGAGGCATGGCAAAAGGTCATGTGATCAATGAAGACCATAATAGAACCTTTTGGTAAACAGTCCACTCGCCATGGTTGGAGGAAGAAGAAGGATAAGTACAACCCCAGGAACACAGTCTTAACCATAAAGCATGGCAGTGGAAATATCATACTTTGGGAAAACTGATCTGTATTGAAGGGAGCATGGCTGGGGCAATGTACCATAAGATTTTGTCCTACAACCTCCTTCCCTCAGAAATAGCATTAAAGATGAGATCAGGGCAACTAATTAACTCCATAAGAAGCATTTTAAGGTCTATCCAATCTTCAGAATTGAACCCAACAGAACATTTTTGGAAGGAGCTGAAAGTCAATGTTGCCCAGTAACAGTTTCGATATCTGAAACATGTGGAGAAGATTTTATGGAGGAGCACAACAAAATCCCCTCTGAAGTATTTGCAAACTTGGCCAAGAACTACAGGAACTGGCTGACCTTTGCAATTGCAAATAAAGTTTTCTGTACCAAATAATAACCCCTATCCCCCAATATGACGTCTGGTGACATCATGAAAAGCACTATGTTACTGCATCTTGACATCCCCAGACGCCATGATGTCCCTACCTCCCCCCCACTGTCCCTATCCATGATTGGCAGGAAGAGGCTGCCATACATCGCCTCCTCCTCCTCAGAGGTGTGTAACACTGACAGCTCATACAATATATATTGCATTACAACACAGATCATGTGCTGTAATGTATTATATATATATATATATATATATATATATATATATATATATATATATACGATCACCTGCAAAAGTAAAAGGTAAAAAAAAAAACACACACAAAAATAACCAAACAAATAAGTAAAATAAAAAAATAAAATAATTAAAATAAATAATAAATAAATAAATATACACATTCCTATTTTAAATGATCCCCTATAAATAAAATATACATGTTTGGTATTGACGCGTCTGTAAAGACCCCATCTATTAACTTGTTACATTAATTTTCCTGCCCGATTAACTCCATAAAAAATTAATAAATAAATAACCAAAATGACCATTTTCTTGTTAATCCTGTCCTCTAAAAATAAAGAAAAAAGCTATCAAAACGTCACATGTACCCAAAAAGTGTACCACTAAAATCATCAGCTTACATCGCAAAAAAAAAAATCTCGCATAAGTCCATTGGTGAAATTTTTTTAATATTACAGCTTCTACAATATGCCAGACACAGTTTTTTATAGTATAAATGTCATAAACTATAATAAAAGCTATATAAAATAGATATCACTGTAATCGTACTGACCTGAGAAAGGTAACATGCCATATGTAACGTATAGCAAACGATTCACAAAAAATAATTAAAACAGCTGCTAAAAAAAATTATCAGGGTGTCACATGTCCCCCAGAATGGTGCAGATGGAAACCTCAACTTGTCAGGCTAAAATATTTTGACACCCCAAATGCCTATGTGACTTGGTATAATGGCTACAAAAAAGTTCCCAAAATTCATCAGGCCTCTGTCATGTCTGAGGCTTGTGGTTAATTCAGGTGACGGACTGCGGCCACATATGGGGGATTTCTAGAAACATTGGAATAAGCAGAATAAAAATTGAGTTGCATTTCTCAGTTAGTATTTGCTGTGTTAGGCTGGGTTCACACACAGTATATTTCAGTCAGTATTTGGTTAGTATTTTGCAACCTCAACCAGGAGTGGATTGAAAGCAAAAAAAAAGGCTCTGTTCACACAATGTTGAAATTGAGTGGATGGCCGCCATATAATGGTAAATAACTGCCATTATTTCAACGCAACAGCCATTGTTTAAAATAACAGCAAATGTTTGCCATTAAATGGCGGGCATCCACTCAATTTCAGCATTGTGTGAACATAGCCTTTCTGTGTTTTCAATCCACTCCTGGTTTGGGTTGCAATATAAGGACCACAATACTGACTGAAATATACTGTGTGTGAACCGAGCCTTAGAAGAAAAATTGGATTAAACAGGAATAGCTGTTAAAAAAAAAAATCACTTCAGAACTGAACTGGTCCCTAAAAAAAAAATTCTAAAAATTTGAAAAATCGCTTTAAATTTTACTCTAACATTTGAAAAATTGCTTTAAATTTTACTCTAACATAAACTCTAACTTCCTAAAAAGTAAAAGGGCATTCACCAAATCTTGTCAACATGAAGTAGTCATGTTGTAGATGTTGCATTAATAATTAGTTTATGTGGCATTTATGTGACATTTTCGAATTTTTGCAAAAATTTACAAAATTTACAAAAATTTTACAAAAAATTCCTGTCTATAAATAAAAGTATACCACAAACATAAAGAGGAATATGTCTCGAAAAAACAGTCTCAGAATAACAGCGATAATTAAAAGCATTGCAGAGTTATTACTATATAAAGAGAAACAGGTCAAATTTTAAAAATAGGCCATGGGCATTAAGGCCAAAACAGGCTTGAGAAGCAAGAGGTTAAATTTTGTTTTTCTATTGTATCAAATACTTTGTTTCATACAATAAAATGCAAAATAATTATTTTAAACTCAGACAATGTAATTTTCTGGAATTGTAGTGTAGATTCTCTCTCGTAGTTGAAGTGTACCTACAATAAAAATTACAGACCTCTCTATACTTTTTAGGTGTAAAAAAATTTTTTTAAACTCGGTCTTTACAGTGTCACCATTGTTTAAAAAAACTTGTCATAGAGACATATCAAATAGAGACATGATCTTCTCCCAGCTCATTCTCCCAATCAGTATGGGTCTAAACACTAGGTCTAAAGGCCCAGACCAATCGAAAGGTTTGACATGTCTTTATGACATGTCAAAAGTTTTTTCAAACAACAGTGACACTTTAAGACTATGTTCCCAATCAATACTTTACTATAAACGTAAAGTGGAACCAACTCACAGAAGAGCTGTAATGGATAATGCATAGATTTGCACCTTTTCTGTGTTTTAGACCCAATACTGGTTTTGGTAAACATATTGACCAAAATGAGTCTCAAATTCAAAGTGGGAATATAGTGTATGGCTCAAAGTAAAGTAGGTTGTTAAGGGACTAGTAAATCCACAAAAGATGTAATGCGTCTTAAAAAGATATATAGATGTGATTTTTTTTTCTTCTATCAGTATTATAGATTTTAATCCAACAATGATACTTGGTTGTGTAGAGAGCGAAGCAGATTTGTTTTTCTTCATACGAGGCAAAACTGATTTGCACTCGTATTCCCGTAAGCTGCTTGCTCATTGCAGAGGGAGGATACCGCCTCGAGAACCATCTGGAAAACATGTATACAGCTACAGCTGTATCCATGTTTCCAAGGCATTTTCCAGGCCATCCCTAGGCAGTATCCTCCCTCTGCACGGAGCAGCCAGCCTGAGGGATACGAGCATTGCTTTATACAAAGAAAAGCAAAATTTGCTTCGCTCATCTCTTCTTGGTTGTCTATGTGTTCTGTATTGCTAGATAGAGTAATGCTATTTAGTATTGTACAGGGAATTTTGACTGCAAAGACTTTTAAAGTTGACTCTTCATAAGATGGAACCGTATTTGAGGAAAGTCATACAATGTCCATTTAATATCAGCAAAGATTGAAGATTGAAACTCTTTTAATATCTGTGGACAAAAGAACATAATGCATACATTAGCAAATATCCAAGCAGCATATATAGTTTATGCCTAAAGGCAAAAAGAACTCCTGTTGTGGTATCCTGTGAGAGAGTTTGCTTTGCTCCTTACAGTAATTGGCAAAATTACTATGGTAACCACTTGTAGTATGCGAAGAGGAAAAACTTGTGTGCATTTTAAATGGGGTGAAGATGATATTTGTTTTATTTTGTTCCCTTTAGGAATATAACTATTGTACTCTGAGGTAGCGACCAACTCTATCTATCTATCTATCTATCTATCTATCTATCTTTTAGGGTGGCCCTTAGCACACGGTGGTAAAATTAAAGTGCTTAATTCAAATGTTTCACCCCCTAAAGTTGTCCCACTTATAAAGTAAAGAATTTGTGTAAATTGTGTACAGGTGGCCCTTGCATTTGTAAATTTTTACAATTAGTGGAAATAATTTGTGTGTAAAAAATTTTTGGATAGCATTATTAGCATCTTGGCTGCTTTCCATAATAAATTAAATATGCAACTAACAGTAATAACTAACTAACTAACTAACAGAACAGTAATAACATTTTACACAACAATTTCTTTGTCAGAAATTTATCAAATCTGTATCAGAACTGTCAGTCATTAACACTGCTCTAATATATCCATCGTTGTCGCACAGGTTGACTTTTTGCAGTCTGGAAATTTCTGTCTATGTTCACTATCAACTGCAGTAAAAATTGGAGCTGTTTGTCTCTTTTTGCCAGAGTCTTGTTAAAGTTCTGTTTTAAAGCAACACTAAGTTCGGCGCTATCGTTAACAATACCCAAGGAAGCAACAATGTTGACAGCCTTGTTGAAATCCTCTGTTCATGTACATGGGTCTTTTAACAAAAATGTTTCTGGAACTGAAAGAAGATGGAAAATTTTCTTTGAATTTCCTGTGCAAAACTGCTCCAATCCTCGAGTTTCCAGAAATGCTGATTTCTGTACCCCTGGATGTTTTACATAATGTCTGGGTACAGCCTATTGAGAAGACCCTTGAATAAAATATGGCTAGTGCTATCAACTCTTCAGAGAAATACCACAAATGAAACCCAAGTTTCTTACTTAATATATCAGATATACTGTAGCTTTGTGTGGGTACTGGAGAAGTGCCTGCATTAGAGTGAAGTCGTTCCAAGGTGCTTTAATTGTTCATAGTGTTGTATATCCATGCTCTTAAGATAGAGTGAGACAGCAAAAACGGTCATACCTTAGACTGTTGGCTATTAGGGTGTTATTCCTTTAATTTCAGCAGTTGTCATTTTAAACTGTCCACATAAAAAATTACATTTTGATGAAATAAATAACTTTAGACATCCATCTTGCTTGATGCATATCCCCCAGAGCTTGGAAATTGATTCTTCGCATGGGAGTTTCTCCAAGGAAGATAAGTGACAAACAACATAGAATAGCTATTACACAGAGATTGAATAGCTGGGAAATATCTTAGAATATATATAAAGGACTCTATTTTTGGAATCTTAGCACAGTCCTCGGATCATAAAGCATGACTAAGACTGTGCTTTTGGCAATGATATTCTTTCTATGTTTCTTTTTCTCTTGTCTGAACATGGTCCTATTCTTTTTGTTAATTATTTAATCTGCTAAACTTGTCTCTTTTTGGCCACTTCACAGTTAACTTTGTTTTGCTTTGTTGATTCTGTGACTGGCAGGTAGACAGAGACAGTGGGCGGGGACAAGTGCAGGGTACACTGTCTGTGTCTTCCCCGTCTCTTCCCTTACTTGAGTGCTCCACTGAAATAATTAAGTCAGGTGGCCCCCCCAAGGGTAGCTGGCTTATATGGCCAGACGTGGGCTTGACTCCAGTACGGTCCGCTCAGCCAATCTGCGGCTGAGACGGGACACCACTGCAGCCGCTGATTGGCTGAGTGGACAGTACTAAGAAAGAAGACTTGAGCCGAGCTTATGACCGTTAGTTTATTCCACCCTTCCAACAAAGCACAGTCTAGCTGCCAGGGGTTAATTCCCTGGGGTCCAGACTGTGCCAAGTAAGCTGTGCTGAGATCACTGTGCCTACCACAGTAAAAGGCTTAAGTAATTTAAAGCCTTCCTTCCTTGTGCCTGCTCAGTGCATTCAGCACAGGTAATGGAGCACAATCTAGTCCCCAGGGGGTTAAATGGGACAATACTCTTAGCAGTTATACGTACAGACGCTGCATATTGTAAGGAGCAGAACACCTGTCAAAATAATGAGTATTCTGCCCCTGCATTTTTTTTTGTCTTCCTCTTTTTTTATAGATGTCATTATCCTGAATCGTCACAACATAATTTATTTTTAAAGATACTACTGGTCTTCTTTAAATAAAATATATTAAATACATTAATAACTCACTATTGATATTGTGAATCTACACCTTTTAAAAAAAAAAACATTTAAGTTTGTTTTTGTTTTTTTTGTTTTGCTTTTGTTTTGGTGTTTAATGTACCAGCTCCACTTTATAATACAGAGACTTTTATGTATGACACTGATGAATGTTTATTGGAAAAAAAAAAACTCTTTGTAAAATGTTACAGGAATTTGTCAGCAGACAAGAACACTCCAGGTTACCTGTATTTCTTCCTTATTGTTTATTTATTGTTACAACTACAGAGAAATCTTTAACAAAGAATCCCACTGTCAAACCAAGCAGTATCTACAGGACACATGCTTGATAACTACAGAGTGAATTTTTAATCCTGCTTCTTTACACTGGGAACAGAGGGATCAAACAGTGAGGATTCAGTAATTCCACAATGTTTCTTTTTGTATTTTTGCTTTGAAGGTAAAGTTAACATGCACTTCTAACTCTCTGCTTCTTTCAGACACAATTTAATTAGAATTTAAATGCTAATGCCATAGTCTTGTTGCTGTCCATTTCTAAATACAATGCTTCAGTGTTGAGCATAATTTCTAATTATTAATAGAGGAGTACTGTCTTTTGGACTTTAAAGGAGTGGTGTCACAAAGAAAACTAGGTCTATTCTGGTGCATTATATTAAATGAAAGATATTTTAAATGTACAAGCATTTCTTAAAATATACAGTACTAGAAAATGTACCCGGCGCTACCCAGGTATAAAGTGTCAGTGTGTTAATTAGATTTGTTCCAAGGTCGCCCAGGAGGTAAGTCTATGCCCGTGTTTTTGTTTTTTTTTGTTTAACCCCTAGACGACCTAGGACGTACCGGTATGTCCTGAGCTTCATAGCAGGTGGGGGCCGGCTGCAATCAGCAGCCGGCACCTCACCGTTAATGACACGCTGCAGCGATTGCGCTGCAGCATGACATTAACTCCTTAAACGCCGCAGCGTTTAAGTGTGACAGGGGGAGTCCCCTGTCACTTACCAATCGGAACCCCCACAGTGTGGCTGTGGGGGTCCTGATCGTTAAAACGGACCGCCGGAGGTCTCTCACCTGTCTTCGTGCAGTCCTATCGGCGCTCTGGTCACTGAGCCTGCACAGGCAGGCTCAATGAGCAGAGCGCCGATAACACTTATCAATGCTATGCCTATGGCATAGCAATGATCAGTGTAAAAAAGGAAAGTAATAAGTCCAAAGGGACTTAAAATGTAAAAAAAAAACACACTACCCCAAAACCCCTCCCCTAATAAAAGTCTAAATCACCCCCATTTCCCATTATATAAATAAAACATATAAAAATAAATAAATAAACATATAATATACCGTAGCGTGCGTAATCTATTAAAATATAACAAGCGTCATTGCGAACGGTGAACGGTGTAAAAAATGCGCGGGTTACTGATTTCATGTTAAATTTTATATTAAAAAAATTAATAAAAAGTGATCAAAACGTCCGATCTTCACAAATATGTTATTATTAAAAACTAGAGATCATGGTGGAAAAAATGACACCCCATACAGCCACGTAGGTTAAAAAATAAAACTGTTATAAGCGTCACAATAGGCCCATTTTATTAATATTTATTTGCCATAAAAAGGATTTCATTAAAAAAATATATATAGCATTAGAGAATCTGTGTAAACCTGCATATAGTTGTGTTTGGACTGACCTATAAAATAGTGGTATCATGTCGCTTTTACCGCATAGTGCATTACGTAGACACCGGAACCCCCCAAACGTTACCATATTGCATTCTTTTTTACGATTTCACCTATTTATATCTTCATAAATAATATATTTGGGATTCCATCATCATAATATGGCCCTCTTAGGCACTACCTTTCATCTTTGGTGAGGACAACACAGAAGAGGTTTAAAGTTTCTAATCCTGTATACACGCCCTCCCTGCAGGTAGCCCCCATATTGTATTCACTCCCCCCTGCAGGTAGCCCCCATACTGTATTACCCCACACACACCCCTGCAGGTAGTCCCTATACTGTATACACTCCACTCTCGCAGGTAGCCCCCATACTCTATTCATTCCCTCCTTCTTGCAGGTCTCCCCCATACTGTATACACTCCACCCCAGCAGGTAATCCCCATACTGTATACACCACCCACCCCTGCGGGTAGCCCCCATACTCTATATACTCCCCCCACTTGCAGGTAACCCCCACACTCTATACACTCCCCCCACTTGCAGGCAACCCCCAAACTCTATACACCCCCCTTCAGGTAGTCCCTATACTGTATACACTCCACCCCCGCAGGTAGCCCCCATTCTGTATCCATTCCCCCCTTCTTGCAGGTTGCCCCCATACTGTATACGCTCCACCCCAGCAGGTAGCCCCCATACTGTTTACACTTCACCCCTGGAGGTAGCCCCCCCATGCTGTATACACTCCCCCCTTCAAATAGCCCCCATGCTGTATACACCCATCCCCCCAGGTAACCCCCATGCTGTATACATTACATAACACCCCCTTACTGTATAAATTCCCCAACATCACCATCCGGCAGGTAAGCCCCTTACTGTATACACTGTATATACACTGTACACTGTTACTGTATTTATTTTTCTGTGGATCTGTTGTGAGGCAGCTGGCCCTAGAAACCAATCAGATTCTAGCTCCCTGTGAAAATAAAAGTAGTTATCCTATTGGTTGCTAAAGGCTTCCAACTGCTATTTCTGGTGGGGAGCAACAGCGCTAATTAATAGAGATGAGTGAATAGTGAAATATTCGATTTGATTGGATTCGATTCTAATAGCTCCCGATATTCGACTATTTGATCGAACATCGAATACCATTATAGTCTACGGGAGAAAAACTATGCCAACACCTCTGGAATGCATATGGGACAGCAGGGGAGGCATGCCTGGGTACATGAACGTAAAGTAGAAGTGTCCCTTTTGGTCTAGCAGTACTTACCTACATATTAGGTGGTGCATAATAATAACATGTTTGTTTCTTGTTTGTTCAGTACACTTGTGAAATACAATTGTTTGCAGACTTATATATTGCCCAGCCCAACACAATATAACCAATTTGTATAATGGAAAAAATACTCAACTTATTTCATATACAGCCGTATAGTGGATATAGAATTGTTTTTACAACAATAGAAATAAAGGGCTGGTCAGCACCTTCCCTGGCCGCAGACTGCGCAAATCTCTAGAGTCGAGATAACGGCTATTTTATCCCACACATTGTATACAGCCAGTATATGTATATTTCAGTCAGTATATTTCAGTCAGTATTGCAACCAAAACCAGGAGTGGATTAAAAACACAGAAAGGATCTGTTCACACAATGTTGAAATTGAGTGGATGGCCGCCATTTAATGGCAAATATTTGCTGTTATTTTAGAACAACGGCTGTTATATTGAAATAATGGCAGTTATTTACTCTTATATGGCGGCCAGCCACTCAATTTCACCATTGTGTGAACAGATCCTTTCTGTGTTTTTAATGCACTCCTGGTTTTGGTTGCAATACTGACTGAAATATACTGACTGAAATATACGGAGTGTGAACGCAGCCTGAGTGGGTATACATTGTGTATACACACTGCCGGTCTCACAACAGCTTATACAGTGTATACACACTGCCTGTATCACAAATGCTTCTTCAGTGTGTGTATACACTGCCTGTCTCACAACAGCTTATATAGTGTATACACACTGCCTGTCTCACAACAGCTTATACAGTGTAGACACACTGCCTGTCTCACAACAGCTTGTAAATGTCTGTTTTTATATAGTTTCAGCCCTAACAAGGGCTTTTTGGGGGTCCCTTCCTACCTAACCACCTAAAACCTTCCTCTCCCTGCTTTACAGACTGTTGCTCTCGAGTTCCTATCAGCAAGTGACAAGAATCTCAAATCACTATTCTTTTACTCAGGAGGTCACATGGTTTAGAGTTAGAGTTACAGTTAGAGTTTTTTTTTTTTAAGTCCTGCCTACTCCTAGTGCCTGTCCCTACCCCCTGCATGTTTATTGGCTGGGGATGTGGGAGAGCCAATTGAATTTTTACTGCATTTTAGCACGAATATTCGACCGTGGTCGAATACCTCGAATAGCATACTATTTGATGGAATAGCTGTTCGAACGAATAGTATTCGCTCATCTCTACTAATTATATCACCTGTGTGCAGTGTGGAGATTCTCCCCTTCATTTCTATGGGGCGCTTTCCCCCCCTCCCGCTCCCCTCCTGTACATCTAGCAAGGACAGGACCTTCGTTCTAACCTTCCCGGGCACCCTTGTATCTGTGGGCAAAATTTGTGGTCAAACGGTTTAGGCATTTGGATAGGTGATTGAAGCATATTAGAGAGTTATATAACTTTGTAATGTGCTTCAATTACTGGGAAAAAGTTTTTCATGGCACTTGTCCTTTAAGGCCAAGGGCAACATGATCATTTATGCTTAGTTTAGTGCAAGTCACCTGATCTGTCCCATTTGTCCTAGCAATTGGTTTTCACTTCATATGCAAGCAAGGGGGATCATGGGAAAGTGTCTGCACTATTGCATGGCAACAGCAAGGACGTAGGGGGAAATTTATCAACAGGGCATTTTTCTATGTGTGGTCTATTTCTGCTTTGGTAAGAATAGACTGTTCTATTTAAAGTGCAATTTACTATCAGAGATAAACTTGATCTATTTTCTGTGGTGCAGATTTGTTTGTCTCAGAATTGTCTCTAAATGGTCTCAGAATTGTCTCTAAATAGTTTCATTGGCTCTGGTTTGCCTCCTAGGTAATGAGCATTTTCTTCTCCCTTTCCTTTTCAGATACCGATATGCAGATGATTACATTGGATTCATTTGGACTACGTAGATGACCAGCGGACTTTCATGTGCAATAAAATGGTCAATGAGGGGTGTGGGGGTGTTTTTATTTGGATTATTTTTTTTTATTTTTTTTAGGTGTGTTGTGTTTTCTTTCATTACTTTACAGACTTAGTAGTGGAAGTCATTTGCTAGATGGAATTCATTACTAAGTCGGGATTTAGTGTTAACCAGTATAAATTGGCTAAAACTAACACCCCCCCCCATTATAACCCCAGTACCCAATGCCACCAGGGTTACTGGGAAGAGCCGGGTGCCAGTAATCCCAGAGTGTCAAAATTGGCGCTCCTGGACCGGGCGGTAGCAGGCTGGTATTATTAGGCTCGGGAGGGCAAAAATAAATGGCCCTTCCCACCATGCTGCTACTAAGCTGCTGCTGCTAGGTTTTTAATCCGGCAAGTTATGGAAAGGGGTATCCTATGCATTTTTATTTTTTTTTATAAATAAATAATAATTAAAAAAAAAACGCATAGGATCCCCCTTTTCATAACCAGCCGGGTTTAAAACCAAGCAACAGCAGCCTAGTAGCACCAGGATGGGACGGGCCATTTATTTTGGCCCTCCCAGCCTAATAATACCAGCCTGCTGCCTAGTCCAGGAGCGCTAATTTTTGACCCTCCAGGACTACTGGCACCCGACTCTTCCCGACCCCTGGTGGCATTGGGTACTGGGGTAATAATGGGGTGTTTATCGTTAGCCATTTTATACCGGCTAACACTAAGTCCTGACTTAGTAATGGATTCCCTATATCAGACGGCTTCCACTACTAAGTCTGTAAAGTAATAAAAGAAAACCTAGAAATTTTGTTTATTCAAATAAAGAAAAAAAACCCTCGTTGACCATTTTATTGCACATTAAAGTCCGCTGGTCATCGAGACGTAGTCCAAACAAATCCGGCGTAATCCTCTGCATACCGGTATCTGAAAAAGAAAACTATTCAGACTAGTCAGACTATTCTGGCACTGTACCTGTACCAGCACTTAACCCCCTTTTTTTTGGTGCAGGTGCAGTGCCAGAACAGTCTGACTCCCAGGGGGTCAAGTCCCTGGAAGCCAGACTGTAACTCCCATGCCTCTGCTAAAGGTCACCCAGCTTTCCCAGGATCCTGTAAGGGTTAACCTTAAAGGATGCTGGGAAAGCTGGATGACCTCCAGCTTGGGCATGGGAGTGATAGTCTGGCTCTCAGGGGGTTAAGTTCCTGGGTGCCAGACTTTAATCCATACAGGGGATTTTAAATATCCCGCTCAGAAGCAAACTGCTTTCTGCTTCTGGGTGGGAAACCCTGTAGGGCAGGGAATTCCGGCTTAATGAGGGGATTCCCTGCTCCTGTACTGTAAGGAGGGGTGCGCTATGCACCCCTCCTTACTGTTCAGCCCCAGAGAGTTAGTAGTGATTCTACTGCAACAGTGACACTTTTAACATTACTTCTTTCAAACATGGCACATCTTTAAAACTTTGTCCAATTGGGCCTATATAACATAAAGCTGAACTGCCTAAAGGGTGCATAAGAAAGGATTTCTAAGGCTGCATTCCCACATTCCGTGATCCTGACGGATCACGGACGTGGAATGCATGTACCGGAGTCCCCCCGCGCCCGGACAGCATCTGTAATTAGATGCTGGGAGCGGGGGAGACTGTATTCATAAGTGCCGCGCTGTAGTAACAGCACCGCGCGGCTGATTCATTACAGCGCGGCGCTTATGAATACAGTTCCCCCGCTCCCAGCATCTAATTACAGATGCTGTCTGGGCGCTGGGGGACTCCGGTACATGCATTCCACGTCCGTGATCCGTCAGGATCACGGAACGTGGGAATGCAGCCTAACTGTCCCTACTGGGCACGTCACTTATGCAAAGCCAAAAGACCTCAAATTGTAGACCCCGAGACATCTGGGCATCCAATTTCTCCTGTGCACAGACAGTTGGACATCTGTAGATGTAGAAATGGTATCCAATATGGTTGAAGACAACCTCTCTAATTTTGGGGGAATGACTGCCACTACAAAAGAAGATGAGATGGTCTGTTCAGATGCTGGAACTGTTTCTAAAGCAAAACGTGAGATGGTGTGTCCCCACGTTAGCACCATCTTTTCAGAATTTGAGATGATGTCAGCCAACTTGGGGACTACCGCTAGAAGAAAAGTTGAGATGGTGTCTGTTGACTTAGGAGCTGCCACTAGAGAAGAAGGTTATGGTGGTGGTGGGGTCAAGGGAGCTGCTTGCCATGACACTATGTCATCCTCCTCCTCAGGCCATTCTATAAAGACTCTAGACATTGCGGATCTTCCTCTGCAGGCCATGGGTGGATGGCAGTGCTCCTCATCCTCTTCAGGCCACCTCATAAATACTTGTGGATGGCCAAACCCCTGGTAAGCATCTGGCTCACGATCACTTGGCATTAGCACTAGGGATGAGCGAACTTTTAAAAAGTTCGGTTCGGTTCGATCCCCCAAACTTTCCTGAAGTTCGGGTTCTGACGAACCGAACCGTAAACGAACCTTGCAATAACGGCTGAATAATTGCAGCTACAATAGTGGGAGTCTGATAGGGTATAGTTTTGTGTAGTTGCAGTTGCTATTACAATGAAAAAAGTTTAAAAAAATCAAAGTGCAAAAATAGTGAAAAAAAAAAATAGCCGGCAAATCGGCAATAATGCCGAGCCGACTCCCCTAATGGTTAATATATTTAATTAATAGAACATATTTTCGTTGTAATAAAGTCACTTTCGTTGTTTAATAATTTAATTAAAACGATTCCATCATTGTGCAATTAAATATACTGTTAAAATACATATATATATAAATTTATATTTATATATATATTTATTTTTTTACAGTATATTTAATTGCACAAGTATGGATTCGTTTAAATTAAATTATTGAACAACGAAATTAATTTTATTACAACGAAAATGTGTTTTATTAATTAAATATTAATTATTACAGGAAGCTCTATTAAGCCGTTAATTCATATACCCGGTAATAGAGCAAACTGTAATAATCAATACTTTACTTTAATTAAAACATCAAATGTTTCTTCTAATTATGTTATCACAATAGCATTATTAGAAGAAACATTTTGAATCATATGTGCGCTCAGCTGATCAGCTGATCGGCTGAGCGCACATATAATTAGCGGGTCCGCAGCACAGTGACTTCATTGTGCTGCGGACCAGTGAAGAGGACACATGGGGACATCGGATGGTGAGTATTAAGTTCTCCCCACCCCCTCCCCAGCACTGCACCCATCCCAGCAAGGAAGGGGGATCACTTAACCCTTTCCTTGCTGGTATGGGTGTAGTCTGACATCGGTCTGGCCCCCAAGGGGTTAAGGGGGATGCAATGCATCCTCCCTTAACCCCTTGGGGGCCAGACTGTAAGCAGTGATCTGTAAAGATGCTGCATACTGTAAGGTGCACAACACCGCTCACAATGATGGGTGTTGTGCTCCTGTTTGTGTGTTTTTTGAGTGTTTCTCAGTTTTTGTTTTTCAGATATCGGTAACCTGTGGATTACGTCGGATTCGATGGACTACGTCGATGACCAGCGGTTGTTTGGACTTTTTTTTTAAATAAAATGGTCAATGAGGGGTGTGGGGGTGTTTTTATTTGAATAAAAAAAAAAATTCACTTGTGTCTTGTCTTTATTTCTTTACTTTATAGACTTAGTAGTGGAAGCCGTCTAATAGAAGGAATCCATTACTAAGTCGAAGCCTAGTGTTAGCCGGTATAAAATGGCTAACACTAACCCCCCATTATTACCCCAGTACCCAATGCCACCAGGGGTACTGGGAAGAGCCGGGTGCCAGTGGTCCCGGAGCTTCAAAATTGGCGCTCCCGGACTGGGGCGGCAGCAGGCTGGTAAGATTTAGGCTGGGAAGACATAAACCAATGGCTCCTCCCACCCTGGTGCTACCAGGCTGCTGTCGCTTGGTTTTTAACCCGGCTGGTTATGAAAATAGGGGGGACCCTGAGCGTTTTTTTTTTTTTTTTTTAAATAAATAAATAATAAAAAAGAAAACGTGTAGGGTTCCCCCTATTTTCATAACCAGCCGGGTTAAAAACCAAGCAACAGCAGCCTGGTAACATCAGGGTGGGAAGAGCCATTGGTTTAGGCCCTCCCCAGCCTAAATATTACCAGCCTGCTGCCGCCCCAGTCCAGGAGCGCCAATTTTGATGCCCACTGGCACCCGGCTCTTCCCAGTACCCCTGGGACATTGCTCCAGCCCGTGTGTCCCGGAGGTTTATTGCGGCGGTCCGCTACTGGCCGTAAGCGCCCCGTGTTTTGTTTATTTTTTGATGTTGTTTTGACAGTCTGGTCCGGACTTGCTGATTGGCCGGTGGATGTACGTCCCTCCCCCTGACATGTACACAATGCTCCAAGTTAGGTCCCTCCTATTTTGAACAGCGCGACGGCGCTATGGGGATTCTCCTTATGAAGAGTCCCGTGGCGTACGCAATTAGCGTACGCGATTTGCGTATATAGATAGATACGCCAGTGGATGTAGGTCTCTCCCCCTGATATGTACGGAATGCTCCAAGTTAGGTTCCTCCTATTTTGAATAGCGCGACGGCGCTATGGGGATTCTCCTCTTGAAGAGTCCCGTGGCGTGCGCAATTAGCGTACGCAATTTGCGTATTTAGATAGATACAACGGTATTTGTCAGTGCTGGAGCTGCACTGAACCCGAGTTCCTGTTTAATATGCGTTGAATATACTGAAAGACTAATGAGATCATTCTAAAGACTATGTTGGTTGATTTATTATGATGATTTTATGTTATAAACTTGTTATGCTTATATGTTATTTATGTCCCTCCCCTCCCTCCCCCTCCCCTTGGGAAATGGGCGGTTTGGGCGGGTTGCTTTCTTCCTTTTAAATCACACTACCACTGGATTATACTTTATGCACTGTTCTGATGAAGGGAGATTACTAAGCTCCTGAAACGCGTAAACCTTGTGCTTCTACAATAAATATGTACCTGTTTTCTACTACTTTGGTGTAACTTTGGACCTTTTCTGGGACAGCGCTGTTTGCAAGTATCAAAGTTTTTTGTTTTTCCATTTATCCTTATACGGGCCCTTGTCTTGGGAGTATCCCGTTTATGATACACCTGGCTGCAGTCCTCAGCTTCCATTGCCACCTTCTCTGCACAGAGCTCCGGATACCCCAGTGGGGTGATATGCACATAGCCCAAGGGGCTTTCAGGTGAGTGCAATTGTACACTCTCTTTCTATTTTGGTCTGCCACAGTAAGACACGAGGCGCCGGTGCCCTTGTTTTTTTCTGTTTTATTTTTTAGCTTCACTTTGAGACTCCTTTGGGATTGTCTCTGGGCTATTCATAGCCCCAAGGTTGATGGCGACCATGTCTACAGGCAGAATGGATATGAGAAAAGAACGGTTACAACAGAGGAACCATTTATTTGCCAATACGGTCTGCAAATCTACGAACAGTAATAAACAGGCGGACTCCAGCCCTGCGAAGCAACCCTCATTGGATATGGGAAATCAACTATCCAAAATGAGGGAATTATTCTTCAGTCTGGAGAAACTCAGTAAGTCTGAAGTTATACATCAATTGGATAGCTTTTTTCTGAACGTTTACCTGAAAGAGGATATTATCCCCAGAGGGTTAAGGCTAAGACCTGTTCCCACATTTAAGGACGATCTAGACTTTTGCAAGGAATGGGACAAAGCCTTATCCATATGCTCTAAGACTGTCATGCAGATTCTGGCATCTAAGAGAGACAGTTTGGTTAATCTTACGGCGGACAAAATTGACGCCTGTATAGTCCAATTATCTGATTTTGGACATCTCCCTGAATTTCAGCGTTGGGACCATACATTAAGTGGTAAAATCAAACTATTTGAGAAAGAGGTACTGGATAACAAGATTAAGAAACTAGAGAGGGATAGATTGGATTATAATAATAATAACATCAAATTTTGGCTCAAAGATAAATTTCCACCAGCAGGGGATACTAGTCAAACCCACACTCGAGTCCACCCAGTGGCTAAGCATACCCCACATTACTCAGCTCACCCAGTGGCTAGGAATCCCCCACATCACACTTCATTCTATACCAGTAATAGAAAGTGGCCACATCAGAAGTCCAGGAGGACACCCGTTAGACCATTCAACAATAACACTCATGGTTCCAACCCAATACCCTCCGTCACGTCCTGCTTATCACATAAACCTCATAGTGAATCCATCTTGTCCACTAATCAGGTTGAGAGTGTATGTACCATCAAAGCCAATGGTGTTGTTGCATCTTCTATAGCTACAGACTCTATACTCTCTCCAGTTTCTGTCTCTTCTTCTTTAGAGATTACAGCTCCTATGTCCAATTCTCCCTATTTGACATCCGTACTGCCCACTCAGTGTGAGGCCATTCCCCAAGAACTACTTGATATTCTACCGGTGGGTCATAATAATCTCCCTGGCCTGCCTTCGGGTAGATTTGACGATGATACCCTATTAGAGGACTCCCTCATTACGGTACACCCAGGCTCTCAGACTCCTGTATCTCAACCGGCGGTCTCGGAACCTGTGTTTTACACTCCGCTCGACTTTGTTGACTTAACATCACAACCTAACCATAGGAGCCTTACCCCTCCGGAACTGACCTTTATAGAGAATGTTTCTTTTTTGGGCCTTCCACCCCCGTTCCACCCCACTCCTCCTGTACAGCCGACCCTATTTCCACATACTCAAGAAACTGTAACAACAGCGGCACCTTTAAGCGGAAAAAGGAAAGGAAGAGAGGGTGTAGAGGAGGAACTAAGGTCAGATACAAAAGACAAAAGAAACAAAAAATAGGTAGAATTAAGGATCATGATCCAATAGAAAAAGTGAAAATATTCAATCTTTCACAACATATTCTAAATGACACTGAGATTGCAGTATTACAAAGGGGATTAAGTTTCTGTCCTACCACTAGAAGTAATGACTTCGAACTGTTCTTGGACTTGAATACTTATGTGAGGAAACTAACCCTGAAAAGGCATTTTGCAATCAAAGACTGCAATGATGTTGGGAACCCACTGTCAGAAATTGCCACTATTTCTCTCAATCCCCCTGCTCGAGATAGTGGTCTAAAACCTAAGTCCAATTTTTATCCTCTCCACAGCAAAGGGAGTTTGTTGGAGACTTTTAGTTCCCTAGTCATGGCGGACTTTGAGTCTCTTACTCAGCAGTCCATTAAATATCCCCGTAATTTGAGCAAATCTGAAAGTATGGCCCTGAAGAACCTCGCCGGTGACCCATCAATAATTGTCAAAGCGGCGGATAAAGGTGGGGGCATCGTCCTATTAGACCGGGGGGACTACCTCGAAGAGGCTGATCGGTTACTCTCAGATACACGATTCTATAGACCCTTAAAATCTAACCCCTTACCCTCTTACCTCATAGAATATAACAACTTTATCCTCCATGGGTTGACATTGGGTGTGCTAAGTAAGAAAGAGTTTGAATTTCTTTCCAACAACGAGCCGGCACTGGCATTATTTTATTACCTACCAAAAGTGCATAAAAATGTCACCAAACCACCCGGGAGACCGATAATCTCAGGGATCAATTCACTTACTTCTAATATGTCTAGATATGTTGATTCTTTCTTACAACAGCATGTTAAGGCTTTACCTTCATATATAAGAGATTCTTCGCACTTTATTCAGAAGGTTACAGCTATTCCCTGGCAAGAGAATTTTCTTTTTCTCACTATGGATATCTCATCCTTATATACGGTCATTAACCATGAGTTAGGAGGCAAAGCCATCTCTGAGTTTCTTACCAGTGATTTGAGTATGCCACCACAACAAACACAATTTATTTTGGATAGCATTCAATTTATACTAAAACATAATATCTTTCAGTTCAATAACCAACTGTACAAACAAGAGACAGGGACAGCTATGGGCAGTACGTTTGCACCGAGCTTTGCGAACCTCTTCGTCGGTAGCTTCGAACAGACCATTATTTACCAACATCCACTTTTCTCTAAATGTCAATTATATGGTAGATATATTGACGATATTTTTATTATTTGGAATGGCTCAGAGGAGGAACTCTCACTCTTCATTGCAGATATCAATCGGAATGAGTGGGGCCTCGAGTTCACACATAATATTTTTACTAATAATGCTGAGTTTTTAGATATTCTCATTTTTCATGAACAGCAACAGATTTTAACCAAAACATTTTTTAAATCAGTGGATGGGAATAGCTACTTACATTTTGATAGTGCCCATTATAAAAAGTGGCTGGTCAACATCCCGTTCGGACAATTCCGTCGTATCAGAAGGAACTGTACTAAATTAGAAGACTATAGGGATCAAAGTAGAGTACTCACCAAGAGGTTTTTAGCCAAAAAATATCCGCGGTCCTTGGTCACCAACTCTAGGATCAAGGCAGCTAACCTCAGCCAAAACCAGTGCCTCTTACCTGGTAAGAAAAATGACCCTATAGGTAAAGATTTCAATCTTAATTTTATTACGACGTTTACATCGGACAATGCCAATATTAGAGCTATCCTCACTAAACATTGGCAACTATTGCAGCGAGACCCCTTCTTAAGGGATATTTTGCCCACCCGCCCCGGTGTTACATTTAGAAGAGCAGCAAGTATTAAGAATATACTAGCGCCAAGTAAACTCAAATCTGCCAAGAAGAAAGGGGGTGCGGATGGTGGCTTTCTCGCTAATACTAGGGGTAGTTACAGATGTGGGGTTAGTAGGTGTAAATGTTGTACTAACATTGCTAACAAAATCACCAATTTTAGTTCTAAAGTTTCGGGAGAATCCTTTAATATTAAATCTTTTATGTCCTGTAGTTCCTCGTTTGTGGTTTATTTAATCACTTGCTCCTGTGGGATCCAGTATGTGGGGCGTACTACCCAAGCCCTTCGTGTGAGAATTAACAAACATAGGTCTAATGTTGAACGTGGTTTTCTACTACATAGTGTTTCCCGACATGCCATTGACTGTAATAATTCCAAATTTTCCTCCTTTACTGTGCTACCCATTGAACAGATACCAGTGGGGGGCCAGAGGTATCAGAGTCTTAGGAGACGTGAGAACTACTGGATTTACAAACTCAAAACGTTGGTACCTGAAGGTCTAAACGAGTATATAGAAAATGTATGCCAATAGACACTTCTAAAAAGGTTTTACATGAAAGCCACTTTTTAATTCACTTAGGTTTATCTCTTTCTATTTATACCTATCTCTACATATATAACTATGTTCACTACACTAATGATCCCATGTTATGGTCTACTAACTACATTTTAAACTAGCTTCTAATAAGGGCATTTTATATTTTTATATATTTGTATTTATTATTATAATAACAATATGTACCATTTGTGTCATGATAGTTACAATATGTATCATTAGTGCTGACCGTCTAGCCAGTCTTACCAGCGGGATTCTTTTGGCTGGATTCGGACCGTGCGTTTTTTTTGTTTTTTTTTTGACTCCTGGATGAAGTGTTTTCCATCTAGACATTGCTCCAGCCCGTGTGTCCCGGAGGTTTATTGCGGCGGTCCGCTACTGGCCGTAAGCGCCCCGTGTTTTGTTTATTTTTTGATGTTGTTTTGACAGTCTGGTCCGGACTTGCTGATTGGCCGGTGGATGTACGTCCCTCCCCCTGACATGTACACAATGCTCCAAGTTAGGTCCCTCCTATTTTGAACAGCGCGACGGCGCTATGGGGATTCTCCTTATGAAGAGTCCCGTGGCGTACGCAATTAGCGTACGCGATTTGCGTATATAGATAGATACGCCAGTGGATGTAGGTCTCTCCCCCTGATATGTACGGAATGCTCCAAGTTAGGTTCCTCCTATTTTGAATAGCGCGACGGCGCTATGGGGATTCTCCTCTTGAAGAGTCCCGTGGCGTGCGCAATTAGCGTACGCAATTTGCGTATTTAGATAGATACAACGGTATTTGTCAGTGCTGGAGCTGCACTGAACCCGAGTTCCTGTTTAATATGCGTTGAATATACTGAAAGACTAATGAGATCATTCTAAAGACTATGTTGGTTGATTTATTATGATGATTTTATGTTATAAACTTGTTATGCTTATATGTTATTTATGTCCCTCCCCTCCCTCCCCCTCCCCTTGGGAAATGGGCGGTTTGGGCGGGTTGCTTTCTTCCTTTTAACCCATAGCTGCACCAGGACGTTATTGAACGTCCTCGTGCCGCTATGGGAGTTCAGAGGGGGGTCGCGCGGCGACCACCCTCTGAACTGCCGCGATCCCGGGTGCCGCGTGTAGCCCGGGCTCGCGGCTATTAGCGGGCACGGTCCGATCGCCGTGCCCGCTAATTAAGTACTTAGAAGCAGCTGTCAAAGTTGACAGCTGCTTCTAAATACTTGCTAATCTCCATACCTGGTGGTCTAGTGGGGGGATCGCCCCCCTGCGGCGCGATTTCGGGGGGGGCGATCCCTGCATCCATCCCGGGCCGGGGTCTGCTCCGTAATGGCGCTGATCCCGGCTCGGCATTCTATTGCTTTTGGCTGCAGCAGCCAAAAGTAATAGAACACCGATCTCATGGATTCATGCAGTATAACTATACTGCATGGATCTCTATGAGAGATCAGAGTACATATACTAGAAGTCCCCCAGGGGGGCTTCTAGTATATGTGTAAAGTAAAAGACAAATGTATTTTTAATAACACAAAACCCCCTCCCCTAATAAAAGTCTGAATCACCCCCCTTTCCCCATTTTATAAATAAAAATAAATTAATTAATTAATAAACAAACATGTTTGCTATCGCCGCGTACGTAATCGCCCAAACTATTAATTAATCACATTCCTGATCTCACACGGTAAACGGCGTCAGCGCAAAAAAATCCCTAAGTGCAAAATTGCGCAATTTCTGTCGCATCAAATCCAGAATAATTGTAATAAAAAGCGATCAAAAAGTCATATATGCGCAATCAAGGTACCGATAGAAAGATCACATCATGGCGCAAAAAATGACACCTCACACAGACCCATAGACCAAAGGATAAAAGCGCTATAAGCCTGGGAATGGAGCCATTTTAAGTGACGTATATTTGTTAACAACGGTTTGAATTTTTTACAGGCCATCAGATACAATATAAGTTATACATGTTACATATCGTTTTAATCGTAACAACTTGAGGAACATGCATAACAAGTCAGTTTTACCCCAGGGTGAATGGCGTAAAAACACATTTCCCCCAAATAAAAGAAATGCGTTTTTTTTTTTTCAATTTCACCACACTTTGAATTTTTTTCTGGTTTCCCGGCACATTTTAGGCAAAAATTACATCTGCCATAGCAAAGTACAATTAGTTGCGCAAAAAATAAGGGCTCACTTGGGTCTCTAGGTGGAAAAATGCAGGCGCTATGGCCTTATATACACGAGGAGGGAAAAACGAAAACGCAAAAATGAAAACTGGCTGTGTCCCCTAAGGGTTAAATCACACTACCACTGGATTATACTTTATGCACTGTTCTGATGAAGGGAGATTACTAAGCTCCTGAAACGCGTAAACCTTGTGCTTCTACAATAAATATGTACCTGTTTTCTACTACTTTGGTGTAACTTTGGACCTTTTCTGGGACAGCGCTGTTTGCAAGTATCAAAGTTTTTTGTTTTTCCAGTACCCCTGGTGGCATTGGGTACTGGGGTAATAATGGGGGGGTTAGTGTTAGCCATTTTATACCGGCTAACACTAGTAATGGATTCCGTCTATTAGACGGCTTCCACTACTAAGTCTGTATAGTAAAGAAATAAAGACAAGACACAAGTGAAAAAATGTTTTTATTCAAATAAAAACACCTCCACACCCCTAAATGACCATTTTTAAAAAAAAAATCCAAACAACTGCTGGTCATCGTCGTAGTCCACCGAATCCGACGTAATCCATTGGATACCGATATCTGAAAAACAAAAAGGGAGAAACACACAAAAAACACACAAACAGGAGCACAACACCCATCATTTTGAGCGATGTTGTGCACCTTACAGTATGCAGCATCCTTACAGATCACTGCTTACAGTGTGGCACCCAAGGGGTTAAGGGAGGATGCATTGCATCCCCCTTAACCCTTTGGGTGCCATACTGAACAATCTGGCCCCCAGGGGGTTAAGTAAGGGTCCCCACTTAACCCCTTGGGGGCCAGACTGTTGTCAGACTGCACCCATACCAGCAAGGAAGGGGTTAAGTGACCCCCCTTCCTTGCTGGGAGGGATGTAGGGGAGGGGGGGGTTACTCACGCTCCCAGGTCTTCTATCTTCTTTCTTCTATCTTCTATCTTCTTCGCCGGAGCCGGCACACTGAGCTCAGTGTGTCAGCTCCGGCTCTGGTAAATTCACACGGGCGGATTCGCAGTGGATACCTCCCCTGTGAATTCCAATGTAATTACATACTGTCAGCGCGATTGTCATCCCGCTGCCAGTATGTAATTCCAGGCCCCATTAACCCCCCCCCCCCCCCGGGATAATACATTACGATCCGGCCGCATCAGAGGCTCCCGGCTCCCGCACAGCCAATCAGTGACTGCAGCGGGGCCGTGCACTGATTGGCTGCGTGGGAGGCGGGAGCCGGGAGCCTCAGATGCGGCCAGATCGCGCTGCCGGTAATGTTTTATCCCGGGGTGGTTAATGGGGCCGGGAATTACATACTGGCAGAGGGATGACAATCCCGCTGACAGTATGTAATTACATTGGAATTAACAGGGGCGGTATCCGCTGCGAATCCGCCCGTGTGAATTTACCCGAGCCGGAGCTGACACACTGAGCTCAGTTTGCCGGCTCTGGCGAAGAAGATAGAAGATAGAAGAAAGAAGAAAGAAGATAAAAGACCTGGGAGCGTGAGTACCCCCCCCCTTTCCCCTGCATCCCTCCCAGCAAGGAGGGGGGGTCACTTAACCCCTTTCTTGCTGGTATGGGTGCAGACTGGCAACAGCCTGGCCCCCAAGGGGTTAAGTGGAGACCCTTACTTAACCCCCTGGGGGCCAGATTGTTCAGTATGGCAACCAAAGGGTTAAGGGGCATGCTATGCATTCTCCCTTAACCCCTTGGGTGCCACACTGTAAGCAGCGATCTGTATAGATGCTGCATACTCTAAGGTGCACAACACCGCTCACAATGATGGGTGTTGTGCTCCTGTTTGTGTGTTTTTTGTGTGTTTCTCCCTTTTTGTTTTTCAGATATCGGTATCCAGTGGATTACGTCGGATTCGGTGGACTACGACGATGACCAGCGGTTGTTTTGATTTTTTAAAATAAAATGGTCAATGAAGGGTGTGGGGGTGTTTTTATTTGAATTTAAAAAAAATTTCACTTGTGTCTTGTCTTTATTTCTTTACTATACAGACTTAGTAGTGGAAGCCGTCTAATAGTCGAATCCATTACTAAGTCGGGGCCTAGTGTTAGCCAGTATAAAATGGCTAACAATACCCCCCCCCATTATTACCCCAGTACCCAATGCCACCAGGGGTACTGGGAAGAGCCGGGTGCCAGTGGGCATCAAAATTGGCGCTCCTGGACTGGGGCGGCAGCAGGCTGGTAAGATTAAGGCTGGGGAGGGCATAAACCAATGGCTCTTCCCACCCTGGTGTTACCAGGCTGCTGTTGCTTGGTTTTTAACCCGGCTGGTTATGAAAATAGGGGGGACCCTATGCGGGTTTTTTTAAAATAAATAAATAATTTAAAAAAAAACGCGTAGGGTTCCCCCTATTTTCATAACCAGTCGGGTTAAAAAACCAAGCAACAGCAGCCTGGTAACATCAGGGTGGGAAGAGCCATTGGTTTAGGCCCTCCCCAGCCTAAATATTACCAGCCTGTTGCCGCCCCAGTCCAGGAGCGCCAATTTTGATGCCCACTGGCATCCGGCTCTTCCCAGTACCCCTGGTGGCATTGGGTACTGGGGTAATAATGGGGGGTTAGTGTTAGCCATTTTATACCGGCTAACACTAGGCTCCGACTTAGTAATGGATTCCGTCTATTAGTCTATTCCACTACTAAGTCTATAAAGTAAAGAAATAAAGACAAGACACAAGTGAAAAAAAAATTTATTCAAATAAAAACACCCCTCATTGACCATTTTATTTAAAAAAAAAAAAAAAAACCCGCTGGTCATCAACATAGTCCATCGAATCCACAGGATACCGATATCTGAAAAACAAAAAGGGAGAAACACACAAAAAACACACAAACAGGAGCACAACACCCATCATTGTGAGTGGTGTTGTGCACCTTACAGTATGCAGCATCTTTACAGATCGCTGCTTACAGTCTGGCCCCCAAGGGGTTAAGGGAGGATACATTGCATCCCCCTTAACCCCTTGGGGGCCAGACCGATGTCAGACTACACCCATACCAGCAAGGAAGGGGTTAAGTGACCCCCCTTCCTTGCTGGGATGGGTGCAGTGCTGGGGAGGGGGTGGGCTTATACCCACCATCCGATTTCCCCATGTGTCCTCTTTGCTGGTCCGCAGCACAATGAAGTCACTGTGCTGCGGACCCGCTAATTATATGTGCGCTCAGCTGATCAGCTGAGCGCACATATGATTCAAAATGTTTCTTCTAATAATGCTATTGTGATAACATAATTAGAAGAAACATTTGATGTTTTAATTAAAGTAAAGTATTGATTATTACAGTTTGCTCTATTACCGGGTATATGAATTAACAGCTTAATAGAGCTTCCTGTAATAATTAATATTTAATTAATAAAACACATTTTCGTTGTAATAAAATTAATTTCGTTGTTCAATAATTTAATTTAAACGAATCCATACTGTACAAACCAGGTAGTAAAAAACACAAAGAAAACTACATAGAAGACACGTAAAGAGGCACACATAAAGAGACAAGGGGTCACACACTAGGGAGGGGAGGTGGTCTCATAAACAGCATCCCACGGATCCCAGACCAGGTTGAATTTCTCAACCGTATTACTATTCAAGGCAGAGAGGTATTCAATCTTCCTAACGTCCCTCAGTTTATTAATCAGCGTCTGACGGGATGGGGGGGCAGTGTTCTTCCAGGCAGCAGCAATCGTACACTTAGCCGCCGTAAGAATATGGAGAAGAAGGCGTGCGGCATGTTTACGGAGGGATGTTTAACATATATGTCGCTGCATCTAGAGGAAGGTCAGCTCCCGTCACTGATTTGATTAGGATCTTCACCTCCCTCCAGAACAACCGCATCCGGGCACAATCCCAGAAAATATGGAACAGTGTACCACTTTGGGCATTACACCGCCAGCAGATGTCTGAAACTTGAGGGAAAAGGGTGTGCAAGAGAGCAGGAGTGTGGTACCAATGCATCAAGATCTTGTATTGATTTTCCTTATAACTCACACATTTAGAGGATTTCGCTGCCTGGGACCACACTATCTGCCATACCTCAGGTGGCAATTCCCTGCCCAGGTATGCTTCCCACTTAGTCATATAAGGAAATTTAACGGGTTCACTATCAGGCGACCGAGATAGAATATCATAGATGGACGTGATTAAACCCCTGGTGGACTCACTAGTTTTACACAGCCATTCAAATGGGGAGGGTTTAGGGAATCTATTGGTTGGGCAAATCTCTGCCCGATAACGTACTATGGATTCATAGAAACCATAGGCACGAAGAGGAAGGTGGAATTTCTCCCGTAGTTTCTGAAAAGGTAAGAGAGACCTCTGGAGAGGATCTACCACATCTGCATAATGAAAGAGTTTAGCCTGCAGCCAAGGGCCTATCTCTTCCTTCTGCATGCTCATTGGTATAGAAGGATTATATAGGAAAGAGGAAAGAAGAGAGGAAGGAGATTTGAGAGAGAAAATAGCCTCCGCATCCTCCCACACCCGCAGTGTCAGCCTCATGGGTCCCAGGAGATCCTTTGCCACATATGGCATCGTAGGATTCCAGTTAAGAGCATTAGAATGGGAGGGGGCGAGCCACAGTCGCTCCAGAAACATTCATTTAGTGAATGGGAGCAAGGAGGACCATGCCGGCAGTCGTCTGAGATGTACCGCCCAGTAATACCTTTGCAAATCAGGGACTCCCAATCCTCCCATGGTGGTTTTAGCCATCATGATTCTAAGCGGAATACGGTGACGCCTACCTCCCCAGATGAAGTTCATGAGGGATTTCTGAAAGTTCCTAATATACATCTTAGAGTTAGGGATCGGGAGCGTTTCCCATAGGTAAAGGAGCTTCGGCAAGATAGACATCTTTACCGCCGCCACGCGGCCTAGTAAGGAGAGAGGAAGAGTGGTCCATTTAGATAGGAGCGTCGCCACTTCCCTAAGGAGAGGTACAAAGTTATGCTGGAATAAGGAAGAATAAGTAGAAGTGATATTCGTTCCCAAATATTTAATACTGCGGTCTTTCCACTTATAGGGGTAGGATGCAGTCAGGGTTTCCATCTGTCTTACGGGAATGTTTATGGGGAGGGCTTCTGTCTTATTTGAGTTAATCTTATAGCCGGACAAGTCCCCAAAGGTCGCCAGGAGGTCATGTAGGGAGGGTAGGGAAGTCAGAGAGTTACGTATTGTCAGGAGGATATCGTCTGCAAATAGAGACAACTTAAACTCCCTATCCCGCACAAGGATCCCTGTATATTGGGGTGCAGCCTAATCTGAGCTGCCAGAGGCTCTACACATAAGACAAACAGGAGAGGGGAGAGGGGAGAGGGGGCACCCCTGCCGAGTCCCATTCCGGATTTGTACACATGGGGACAAAGCATGCGGCAGATGGACCTCAGCAGAAAGGCAGGAGTATAAGGAGGAAATCGCTGTGCGGAACGGCCCCTCAATGCCATAGGCAGAGAGAGTCGCCTCTAAGAACGGCCAACTCAGCCTGTCAAAGGCCTTCTCCGCATCAAGGCTTAGCAAAAGACCCGAGGTTTTGGTCTTATTGAGGACCTCTATTAGGTCTATAGTTCGTCTCGTATTATCTCCTGCCTGTCTGTTGACCACAAATCCCACCTGCTCCTTATCTATGAGTCTCGGCAGGAGCGCCCCCAATCTGTTTGCTAAAAGTTTGGTTAAAATTTTTAAATCCGCATTTAGTAGAGATATGGGTCTATAGCTGGCACAATCAGTAGGATCCTTGTCGGGTTTAGGGATCACGGTAATATATGAGTCCAGCATTCTGGTGGGAATCTGTTCTCCGTCAAGAAAACCATTATGAAGGGACAAAAGATGGGGAGAGAGTACGTCCAGGAATGTCTTGTAGTAGGAGTAGGGAAGGCCATCAGGGCCAGGGGCTTTGCCGTTGGGCAAGTCTTTAACCACCTCTGTCAATTCCTCCAGGGTAAAAGGGGCATTAAGCAACTGGAGGTCGTCCATCTGAAGTCTGGGTAAATGACAAGAGTCTAGAAAAGAGGTCAGGCGTTGGGTACGTAGTGTCGGATCATTGGGGAGAGAAGAGGAGAGAGAATATAGTTTACTATAATTGTCAGCAAAGATCAAGGCTATCCGGTCTGGATCATATTCCAAATTCCCTCTCTCATTTTTAAGGGCATAAGGGGTTGCTGAAGCCGCATTATCCCGTAACTGGGCCGCCAACAAGGAATGGGCCTTATTGGCTCTTTCATAATATGTATTTTTTGTGTATTGCAGGAGGCGCTCTACATGAAGAATAGATAGGTCCTTCAATGCATTTCTGGCCTCCACCAACTGCCTCAGGACCTGGATTGATTTAAAGGTCACCAGGGCAGATTCCAGGGAACAAATACGGCCAGCAAGATCCTCAGCCTTTGCTTTAGCGTCTTTTTTGAGCTTAGAATACAGGGATATACACTGTCCACGCAGTACTGCTTTATGGGCCTTCCACAGGGTGGCCTGTTTACTGACAGTCCCCGAGTTAGTCACAAAGTAGTCAGGGATACCAGTTTTAATAGTGTCTCTGTCGGTCAGATTCTTCACTAATAGTTCATTTAGACGCCAGTGGCATACTCGTCTAGGTTTGGAGGAATCCTTTAAGTCTAAAACCACAGGGGAGTGATCAGACCAGGTAATACCAGGTATATCTACATAGTCGGTCAATCGTAGTCCTATAGTGTTGCCCAAAAAGTAGTCAATACGGGTGTGCGTGAGGTGCGGGTGAGAATAAAAGGTAAAAGTTTTGTCAGTGGGGTGCTTCACTCTCCAGAGGTCATATAGGCCATGTTTCCTAAGTAGCTGTCTAAATTTCTGGGACAGGTGGACTAATGCTGGAGGAGCATGGGCTGCGTTCTGAGACAGTCTATCCACCGTTGGGGAAAGGAGTGCATTAAAGTCACCACCAACAAGGAGAAGTGAGGCCGGCTGTAACTGTGTCAGAGCAGTTGTCTTATTTAGAACACGGGTTAGAAAGGGTATCTGTCTGTCATTAGGCCAGTAGAGATTACAGAGAATGACAGGCATCTCTTTCAGCGTTCCCACCAAAATAACAAAGCGGCCTTGAGGGTCGAGTTCGGAGGAGGAGACCCTCAGTGGGCAGAGTTTGGACACCATGATAGCGACTCCTGCACGTTTCTTGTCACAGGTGGCTGTGTACACCGAAGGGAATGTGGAGGTGCAGAATTTAAAGGAGCAGGTACTGTCATGGTGGGTTTCCTGTAAAAAGGCAATATCAGCCTTAAGGGCCTTTAGCTCCCTCAACAGAAGTCGACGCTTCTGGTTGGAGTTAAGTCCCCTCACATTGAAAGATACTAAACGCACCATGACAGATCAGAAAGGAGTGAGCAATCTCGGTCACCTGAGAGGAATACCACTTACCACTCTCCCTCGGGCTGGACGAAGGGGATGAGGAATCCACCGTGAAACCAGTAGGGGAAGGGGAATTCGGGAGGTCGACTAGAGAAACAAGGGACGAAAGACAACACAACGTTAAAGAAAAAAACAGCAGAGAGAAAAACATCACAGTCAACACTGTCATTAATATGGGACAGCTCCTGCCTGGGTAGAAATAGGAGGGTGTATGGAATCGTCTAGACCAGAAGTCACCTAAGGCGTTACTCCTGGAGCTACTAGACCTCAAGGCAGGTGGGGGGAAAACCAGTCAGATGTCACCAATAGTGTGCAGGGCCGCCGATAGGGCAGTACAAGTGGTACTGCCGTATGGGGCCCGGACCCTAAGAGACATGGGGGGGGGCGCCGGCCGCCGCCCCACGTCCGCTACGCTAGGGGGGCCCGCACGGCCCCCCTTGCCACTTGTTTTTAAGCATCTTGAGAAGCTGCGGCCGCGCAGCTTCTCGGGATACACTGATCTCTTCGATGTTCCGCCCGCACAGTGAGCGGGCGGAACATTAAAGTGATCAGAATACAGGAGCAGGACCTGTCAGTGTCCTCCTCCTATATTCTCTCCCATAGGCTGCCGGCACTTCATACCAGCAGCCTATGGGAGGCGGGGCCGTGACCTCTCCGGCAGGCGTGATGATGTGACGTCATCACGCCTGACGGAAGTCCCGTCCCTGCGGCTCACAAGATGGAGCCCGAAGAGGAGGAAGAGCTGCTGCCTGCAGCCACAGCGTGGATTAGGTGAGTAGGATGTTTGTTTTTTTAGGGGCACCTCTGAGGGCATTATTAGCTCATGGGGGGCA
The DNA here is from genome assembly GCF_027789765.1 of Dendropsophus ebraccatus. NCBI lineage: Eukaryota > Metazoa > Chordata > Amphibia > Anura > Hylidae > Dendropsophus > Dendropsophus ebraccatus. The sequence goes on along the minus strand of NC_091461.1, from coordinate 70,677,610 downwards.
CCTCTGGGGGCATTATTAGTATATGGGGGCACCTCTGGGGGCATTATTAGTGTATGGGGGTACCTCTGGGGGCATTATTAGTGTATGGGGGTACCTCTGGGGGTATTATTAGTGTATGGGGGTACCTCTGGGGGCATTATTAGTGTATGGGGGCACCTCTGGGGGCATTATTAGTGTATGGGGGCACCTCTGGGGGAATTATTAGTGTATGGGGGTACCTCTGGGGGCATAATTAGTGTATGGGGGCACCTATGGGGGCATTATTAGTGTATGGGGGTACCTCTGGGGGCATTATTAGTCTATGGGGGCACCTCTGGGGGCATTATTAGTGTATGGGGGCACCTCTGGGGGCATTATTAGTGTATGGGGGCACCTCTGGGGGAATTATTAGTGTATGGGGGTACCTCTGGGGGCATAATTAGTGTATGGGGGCACCTCTGGGGGCATTATTAGTGTATGGGGGTACCTCTGGGGGCATTATTAGTCTATGGGGGCACCTCTGGGGGCATTATTAGTGTATGGGGGCACCTCTGGGGGCATTATTAGTGTATGGGGGCACCTTTGGGGGCATTATTAGTGTATGGGGGCACCTTTGGGGGCAATATTAGTGTATGGGGGTACCTCTGGGGGCATTATTAGTGTATGGGGGCACCTCTGGGGGCATTATTAGTGTATGGGGGTACCTCTGGGGGCATTATTAGCTCATGGGGGCACCTCTGGGGGCATTATTAGCTCATGGGGCACCTCTGGGGGCATTATTAGTGTATGGGGGTACCTCTGGGGGCATTATTAGTGTATGGGGGTACCTCTGGGGGCATTATTAGCTCATGGGGGGCACCTCTGGGGGCATTATTAGTATATGGGGGCACCTCTGGGGGCATTATTAGCTCATGGGGGCACCTCTGGGGGCATTATTAGTATATGGGGGCACCTCTGGGGGCATTATTAGTATATGGGGGCACCTCTGGGGGCATTATTAGTATATGGGGGCACCTCTGGGGGCATAATTAGCTCATGGGGGCACCTCTGGGGGCATTATTAGTGTATGGGGGCACCTTTAGGGGCATTATTAGTGTATGGGGCACCTCTGGGGGCATTATTAGTATATGGGGGCACCTCTGGGGGCATTATTAGTATATGGGGGCACCTCTGGGGGCATTATTAGTGTATGGGGGAACCTCTGGTGGCATTATTAGCTCATGGGGACACCTCTGGGGGCATTATTAGCTCATGGGGGCACCTCTAGGGGCATTATTAGTATATGGGGGCACCTTTGGGGGCATTATTAGTTCATGGGGGCACCTTTGGGGGCATTATTAACTCATGGGGGCATCTCTGGGGGCATTATTAGTTTATGGGGGTACCTCTGGGGGCATTATTAGTTCATGGGGGCCACCTCTAGGGGCATTATTGGCTCATGGGGGCACAGCAGGGAATCCTACATGCAGGGGACACAGCAGGGGATCCTATATACAGGGGGCATCCCACATTCCTACTCGCTTTACTGCACATAACACCAAACAGCGCAGTTACTATGGGAGCCTACAGGGGGGAGAAAGGAAAGGAAGCTGCTAGAAATGTGCGGAGCCTAAATTGTTTGTCTCGCAGGTTCTGAAAAGATGAAACATATCTGGAAGAAATCATTATGGAGGACTGGGCCGGATGGAGAGGAAAAGGGAAAGTGACGCCTCAGATCAAAGAAGACGTCACCTGTGAGTCACTGTATGACACTTTTCTTATTTTGTAGAACATCATTTAGTAGGGGTGCCCCGAGGTGACAGCTACTACATTATCTGTACTCAGAGATATCACTGTGTTATCTGTGGTGTTACATAGGACTGCAGGTGACATCTACTACATTATCTGTACTCAGAGATATCACTGTGTTATCTGTGCTGTTACATAGGACTGCAGGTGACATCTACATTATCTGTACTCAGAGGGATATCACTGTGTTATCTGTTGTGTTACATAGAACTGCAGGTGACTACTACATTATCTGTACTCAGAGATATTGCTGTGTTATCTGTGGTGTTACATAGGACTGCAGGTGACAGCTACTACATTATCTGTACTCAGAGATATCACTGTGTTATATGTGGTGTTACATAGGACTGCAGGTGACATCTACATTATCTGTACTCAGAGATATCTGTGTTATCTGTGCTGTATTCATGTGTGCTGGTGTCTGTATACATGTGTGCTGGTGTCTGTATGTGTGTATACATGTGTGCTGGTGTCTGTATACATGTGTGCTGGTGTCTGTATACATGTGTGCTGGTGTCTGTATGTCTGTATACATGTGTGCTGGTGTCTGTATACATGTGTGCTGGTGTCTGTATGTGTGTATACATGTGTGCTGGTGTCTGTATACATGTGTGCTGGTGTCTGTATACATGTGTGCTGGTGTCTGTATGTGTGTATACATGTGTGCTGGTGTCTGTATACATGTGTGCTGGTGTCTGTATGTGTGTATACATGTGTGCTGGTGTCTGTATACATGTGTGCTGGTGTCTGTATACATTTGTGCTGGTGTCTGTATGTCTGTATACATGTGTGCTGGTGTCTGTATACATGTGTGCTGGTGTCTGTATGTGTGTATACATGTGTGCTGGTGTCTGTATACATTTGTGCTGGTGTCTGTGTCTGAGATCAATTCTAGAGAACTGGCTCATATACCCCATTTTCCCCAGTGGCTTAAAAGGTAACCTCTGTTATACAATTATAAAATTGTAGAACCTAAATGTGAACAAGGTGCAATTCAAATAGACACTTACTTGTATAGCTGTCTCTTGTGCTCTGTATGCAGTGCATTATATTCACCCTTGCAACGTACAATTTATAGCGTGTCTACAAGCCCAACGGGGCTCATTATGATGGAGACTAAAACTTATACAAGAGTGGGGTAGGGGTTCCCCTGTATTCAGAATGTTGTTGAGTGCTAGCCAATGCCCCGTCTGGGATTATTCAATTTCGAGGGTCTATGCAGAGCAGGATAAAGACACCTCTGCTGCACAAACAGGATCTCCTAGAAAGCGTTCTCACCGCCATGTATTCGCTATCACTGGCTTGGGTGAGCTAAACTAGTCTGCCAGGGGGGTGTGTGATTTGTATATGCTCACTAACATGGAACAGCCTCATTATATTAGCCTTATCAACATATTCTATGTTAGTGAGCATACCGGGGGGGGGGGGATATTGGTGAACATATACAAATCAAACAGCCCCTCAGACCCACGAAATTCAATAACCCCAAACAGGGCATTGCCTAGTACTCAACAGCATTCTGAATACAGGGGAACCTGCATATGCACTGCATACAGAGCCCAAGAGGCAGCTATACAAGTAAGTGTCTGTATGGTGACATTTAAATTGCACCTTGTTCACATTTAGTTTCTACAATTTTATAACTGTATAACAGAGGTTACATTTTAAGCCACTGGGGAAAATGGGGTATATGAGCCAGTTCTCTAGAATTGATCGTAACCAAATTATACCTCCCAGCAAGGCGTGGGTCGAACACACAATTTTTTTTTTTTTATTAATGTGGGGGGCCCAGACAAATCAACAGGGTACATAAAACATTAGGCCTCCAATCCAGGCCTGACCTGCATTCTGAGGAAAAAAAAAAAAACAGAGCATTAAGAAAAACCGATTAGGAGAAAACGGCGGCAAAACCAAATAACATGTGAAGTATGGTAGCTGGGTCCGTGTAGCACCAAACATGGCGAGGGGGACCTCAGAGCAAACAGTTCCATTCAGAAGGGACCACGCAGTCACTCTTTAGGGCTACGCCCCTGGGTGGATTTACGCTTCCCCTGGGAATCGCTAGGAGGGACCCGTTTACGTCGACTCCGTACCGGGGTACAAACCGGTGGAGGAGGCGGGGGGAGCAGTTCCCAGTGGGGCATGGCCGGTTTAGTAATCTCCAGCTCTTCGCAAAAGTGGTCCAGGTATGAGCCGTAGCGAAGGATCACAGTCTTGCCATTACTGCGAGCATTCAAGCTAAATGGGAAGCCCCACCTATATGGGATATTGGCATTGTTTAGCTTCTGGAGTAAAGGTTTAAGCAATCTGCGTCTCTGTAGTGTAGCCCATGACAGATCCGGCAGTAATTGGATGCGAGCTCCTTCAAACAAAATCTCTCTCAGATCTCGAGCTTTTTGCATAATGAGCTCTTTGGTCATAAAATCAGTCATGCAACAAATTACATCTCGGGGTTGGGCCCCCTCGCTTCTCGGTCTCAGCGCCCTGTGCGCCCTGTCCAGTTGGATGACTCTGTCTTGTGGGGCACCCAAGATCGTAGTAAACAGATTATTAAGAACCTGCCTAAGATCTTTTGATTGTGGTGGCTCAGGCAGGCCTCTGACTCTAATGTTATGACGACGACCCCTGTTATCCAGGTCTTCCAAATGTCTCTGGTAATCACTCAGGACCTGGTGTTGAGCGGACACAGTAGATTGCAATTCAGCTATGTAAGAGCATGTAGAGTCATGATCATCTTCTAACAGTTCCACTCTCTGCCCCACACTATGTAAATCTTGGCGTAGCGTAGCTATTTCCCCTTTAAAGGCATTTTTTATTTCACTCATAAGATGTTTAAAGTCCTCTTTAGTGGGTATGTTTTGCAGGTATTTACTTAAGGGGTGTTCTGGGAGCCAGTCAGAGTCCCCCCTTTCTGAGTTAGAGGATTGGGAGCACCAGAGAGCCGCAGATTGAGTAGGGGTCAGTCTGGTGTGTTTAGCCATGTGAGGACCATCCCCTGGGTCAGCTAGAAACCATTCAGGGAGAGGGGTGAGAGGCTGAGCGGGGTGTATCATTGCCGCTGTGGTGTTCCCCTTTGTGGTTGCAGTCAGAGGGGGGAGATTTTGGTTATGGGGGACTGGGGTCCCGGATGACTGGATCATGGTACCTGCATCCTGTGCTGTCTCATCTCCCTTCAATATGGCGTCCGCTACATGTAGGACGCAGCCATTGTGAGCGTGGGCGGCGGAGTGCTGCAGAGCCGCGGTGGTGCCTGGAACATGCACTCTCTGGGGGGTCTCCCGCAGCTCGGCTGATCCCAGCGAGAGATCCCCATCTCCCGAGCGTGGTGGTGTGGAGCAGGCGAAGCCCTGTGAGGCACAGCAGGAGGCGCCGGTCGCCATCTTGGATTCAGCGTTGTCCCGGCCGGAGCGAAGAAAGGCATCCAGGGGGCCAGATTGAGCAGCGCCTGCACCTGTAACTCTGTGAGTCTTCCTCCGAGTGCTTCTACGGGACATGTGGGGAGAGATAGCGGGGTCCCAGCTCGATTAGTGCCGCCGAGCAGGTCAGGCCAGGACGGAGCTCCTCTCTAGCACGTCCTCTCACACCGACATCCGGACACGCCCCCCCCCCCCCCCCAAATGTAGCAGTTTAATATTCAAAGGAACCCACTTTTAGTCCTCTCTAGAGATGAGCAACTAGTTAAATATTCGAAAGCTCGAAATTCAATTCGAATTGACCACAATACTCGACTATTCGATTGAACATCGAAGCTCATTAAAGTCAATAGGAAGAAAATGCTTGTTTCTAGTAAACCTAAATTTGACCACTTGGAGGTCACAAAGTGCACAATGACAATTATTTTAAAGGGACTTTTGGGGATATTTGTAAGCTTATCTCTCTGTTCCTGCTCCAGCAGCTATCCCTATCAGCTAACAGACCACAAGTGAGTTGAGTATCAGGACACCTGGGTCTATATATACCCAGATTACCTGACAAAGCCCACCAATCACTGCTATGACAGTATCCAATACAGCTGCTGCAGAGCACGACCTCCCAACCTCTTCCCCTCATGTTTATTGGCTGATCAAACATGCTGGAATGAGACTATCAATGTTATTTGAGCAGCACACTGTATTCGTTCAAGGACTGAGTACTTTAAAGTACTGCAATGCTTAAATGAATAGTGAGCTTTAACAGTAAATAAAGATTTTCCAAAAACAGCGCAGAGGATTTCCTTAAGAAAATTAGCATCATCCTTAGTGCCCTGTGCTAACCTGCTGTCAGTTTTTCTTTAAAATTTCATATTTACAGTGTAAATATATTTCCTGATAAAATATACACTATTTTTCTTAAGCCACCGTAAAAAAAAGAAAAAAAAATCACTTACCTGTGTCCCCAGCAGCTACCAGAGAGATCTTGTACCCTACTTTTCACTGTTGTAGCAGAAAATTTGCGTGGATTGCTTTGCTCAGTTTAGCTTTCATCCACTCCAGGTCTTCACCCTTTTTCCTGCTCCTGGATGCAGAAGCTGGACTTCTGCAGCCAGCGCTGGCACCAAGGATAGGCAAGGGTAGGCGATGGCCTAGGGCACTAGGGGGCACAATTTTAATGTATTTAAAGAAAAATTTCTAGGCTACTCCGCCCAGTGTTCCCGATGCCGCTTCTGTACAATGAGTGTTCATGCATTATATTAAATGCATGGCTTCTCACTACAGGAGCAGAGACTGATGACTCTTCCCCTGTATGCCTTTTCCGTGGCGCACTATAGTGTACCGCCCGACGGAATATTAGTGTAGAAGCAGGTAGTTCAGCCTAACATCGGATTCCCTGTTCCTGCACTGTACGAGTGCCCCTGCTGTCAGCTGTGTCTGTGTCCTTTTAAGAGCGCAGACACATCTGACAGGAGGCTCAGAGCAGGGAGCCAACAGCTCTCTGCTCTGTACCATTTACTTGTAGATCATAGGCCTGCGATCTAAAAGTGATCTGGAGCAGCCAGTAATGTCTTTCTGGTCAGGCTGCTTCATGAGATCAGTGTGCAGCCTGAACCAGGAAGCATCCTGGGAGCTATTGGTGAGGTGAGTAGCTGGTTTGTTTGTTTGTTTTTTTACTTATCCAGGAGATGGGGGACTACAAGGGGACATTGGAGGGGGCAAAGGAGGGGGATTATGAGGACAGAGGAGGGGGACACAACAGGGGAACTTCAAGGGGATTATGAGTAGAGATGAGCGGACCGCTGGACTTTTGGTTCGACAGCATCGGCGCTCTCTCGTCATGCCTGTGATCCCGGCCACATAGTTGCGATGCCGCAAACATGCGGCCAGGATATTCCAGGGATTTCATCATCGATTCCCTGGAATATCCTAGCCGCATATTCCCGGGAGCGCAACTATGCGGCCGGCATAACAGGCATGACGATAGAGCGAACTGCTTTCAGACCAAAAGTCAGAACAGTTCGCTCATCTCTAATTATGAGGACACAGGAGAGGGACTACAGGGTGACACAGGAGGGGATTAACAGGGGGACACAGGAGGGGGACTACAGGAGGGATTATGAGGACACAGGAGAGAGACAGCAGAGAGACTACACGGGGGATTATAAGGACACAGGAGAGGTACTACAGGGGGCACAGCAGTGGAATTACAGGGGGATTATGAGGAAAAAGCAGTGGTACTACAGGGGGGACACAGCAGGGTCATTACAGGGGGATTATGAGGACACAGGAGAGGGACTATAGGGGGACTCAGCAGGGAGATTATGAGGACTCAGGAGAGGGACTACAGGGGAACACAGGAGGGGAACTACAGGGGGATTTAGGAGTGTAACTACAGGGGGACACAGCAGGGGAACTACAGGAGGGATTATGACTACACAAGGACACTGGATGGGGGATTATGACTACACAAGGACACTGGATGGGGGATTATGACTACCACTGGGCACAGGATGGGGGAATTATGATTACATGAGGAGACAGGGTGGGAATAATGACTTCATGAGGAAAGTGGATAAGGGGATTATGACATACATGAGGAGACAGAGGTGGGATTATAATAGTGTGGAGGTGCATGAGGGATCTCATTAAGTGTCAGGGTAAAATGGAGGTATTTACATATTTAGCATGGAGGAAGCAAAGGGGCTTACTATGTAAGTGTCAATTAGGGGGAACTGTTCATGTTGGGGCACTATGAATGAGGTATTGTAAAGGGGTGAGGAGAGTGTTGGTAAATTGTGGAGCCTAAAATGTTTGTATGATAGACGCCGCAGGGACAAGGTCACTCTACAAGTGGGGATCTTGGCATGAGAAGCAGCTGGTTCCTAAGAACGAGACAGATTCAGTGCAAGGCATCAGGGAACATGGCGATCATACATGGTCAGCAGGCCGGGGCATTAGCAGGAGACGGCCCCCAGTAGACGGCATTTGCTATATGTTGTAAAGAGTACATGTATATATAATGTTATGTTAATGTTAAGTATGAAGTGCCATGTATATTAATTATGTTGTCTAAAACAGAATGTATCATTACCTTTTAGTACGTTCAGGGTTAACCTGTGATGTCAGACGTCGGTATCTAGTTGAGCAGGTACCGATCACCTGTGCGCATTAGTAAGGAATCTCCGCCTTACGAAACGTTGCACAGCAGGTGAGAGGAAGCCTAGCCTCTAACTATCTCCAGTGCTCTGTTCACACGCAGCCGAACTTACTAAAAGTCACTATATAAACTAAGAAGTCAATATGAAGACTACGGAACGTGAGTGAAAATTTTTATAGATAAGACACTCACAGGAGACTGTGTCATTGATGGAAAGGGGGATACATGTATCTTTTTATGCATCAGCAGGAGAGTCAATGCAGTACCAAGAATAAGACAGGTATTGTAGTCAGACAGTCGAAGGGTTAGGGCAGGTGGCTTCAGAGACAATCTTAGGGTTAGACAATCTTAGTCAGCAACAGAAGATGGGATAAGGCAGGAAGCATAATCCGGAAGACAAGCACAAGTCAGGATACACAGAAAAACAGCAGGATCACATAAAGGCACCTCTGCTTAGATTGCATTTATGCAACAACACTCAGGCAGGAAGGGGTGGAGCTGGTTGAAATACAGGTGGCTCTTGATTGGCAGACTGCTGTGGCAAATGTAGACAAGTTACCTCTGTAAATCCAGAGCAATTTGGCCACATGGACACCCTTTTGGCCAGAGGTCTCATTACAGCAAAAGGAGGAGGAAGATGCCGGAATACAGAAGCATCCCCATGAGAAGAATTAAGTTATTAGGTTGGGACTGAAGGACACTAGACAGGTAAGGCCCTGAACTGGAACCCGCCCTAACCTAAATAAGTGCAACAAAGAATGCAGACAAGACAAACAAACATAATAGTATCAAAGTGATCAGGTTGGGTCGGTAACAATAGGTTACTGTGGTACAAAATCAGTAGTCAGGGAGAGTAGTCAGAAAGCCAAGCCAAAATCAGGAAATAGGAAATACAAACAGAATACAGAATACAATGCTAGCTTAGTCACGCTCAAAATGAGGCTCTATTATATGCAAGAAGCCATGATAGGGATAATAGTCATATGGAGGCTGGAGTCATAGCCCCAGGGTATGATTAGGGTAGAGACTACAGGCACCCCCCCCCCCCTCCACACACACACACACACACAGAGCTGACTGGCAATCCCGGCAACGAGACAGCATATTCCTAATGTTAAGTACCTGGGCCGTCCGTGGCAAGAATCACTAGGGATGCTGCCAACATGCCCCTTAGCCAGCCCGGTTGCTAGGGACGCCACTGGCACATCCAGGAAGCCAGCGGCATGCTCTGGCACTGTCAGAAGCCATGCATGCCGGCCGGTGACGGCTCCTGACAGAAGTACAGCAGACCAAACTGTGCTGCCACTGGTGAGTCTCATCTGGCAGCATTACAGCTGTGCTTCCTATTTCCACAATAAACTTATTTCAGGCAGAGAGATAGAAAAAAAATGGATAAAATGAATGTGTTCCATACTTTAGTAAATCCTTTCTTTTATTTTCAACAACATTCACGCTATTGGCATTTTTATTGTACATGCATATACATAAATTTGAAACTATTAATGCTTTGGCAAGGTCAACTTGAAATGTCATCATAAAAGTTACATGAATATAACAAAATTTTAGAAAGTGAAACATAAATGAGGCCATGTAATATTAATGAAATTAGATCGACAGCCTTTTTTATCAGACCCTTTTACTGTCTTAACATATCATTTAATAGGGATGTGAGGAAAGAAGTTTATCATTGAATCAGAGTTCTTAAAAAAAAAATGTTGAAAAGTTGAAATTAGAAACACGCACACTAGTGCTGACTTTGCAGGTAGTATAGAATAGAATAGACTATAAACTATTTAATTTTATATATATATATATATATATATATATATATATATATATATTGTGAGATAGTGACTGGGGAAATAATAGATGGCAGGTATGTTTCTCCCAGATTTCTGTCATACGGGTTATAGCTCCAGGGAGTGCCCAGTGTGTGTCTAAGAAAAACCTTATCTGGCTTTGTAAGGAAGCCAAAATAGGGCCTGGAGTTTTCTGGATTGGGGAAGAGTTGGGCGGGTTCCCCAATCCATAGTCCACTGCTGGTAGTGGACTAGGCTGAGGCCTAATCAGCTGCACCTGCAGCCACTGCATATAGAGAAGCTAGGCAGAGTGGTCAGTCTCCTCCTCAGTCCTGTGTCATGCCTGAAGGTGCCAAGTTACTATGTGAGTAGCTGTACCAGTGCCTGGTAGTAAGGTGCTGGAGTTAGTTAGAGGTGATATGTTTAGTTAGTGCTCAGACGAGCAGGGTTTTGTGTTTTGCCATTGAATCTGCCTGATGTGAAAAGGCTGTTTATTTTCTGTTGCCGGCACCACAATAAACTGGACTTTTATTATTGGACTTTATGCCTGAGTGTCCCTGTCTCTGTCTGCCAAATGAGTCAATCCTGCGTATACCACAGCTAATTCCCACTAATATATAGTGGTGCCTTGGATTATGAGCATAATTTGTTGTGGGACCGTGCTTGTAATCTAAATCCACTCTTAAACCAAAGCAAATTTTTGCATAAGAAATCACTGAAATACAGACAATTGGTTCCGTACCTCATAATGTTTGTTTTTATAAGTAACTGTACAGTAAAGCTATCCGCATGTGGAGTATAATGCATAGTAAGTCCATAAACCTGAAAAACAGCAGCAGTTTGTAGCTACAGGAGGGAGGTGCAAAATCCCATAATGCAGAAGCGTAGTACAACAGGTTAGAATAGAGAAGAAGGGCTGCTGTCAGAGGTCTTTGTGGTTACATGACAGCAACGGAGAAGGGTGTGTGTTTAGCATGGACCATTTAGGAAGTAGGAATCACAGAGCTGTGCAAGAGGACAGTGACAGAAACTTCTCTATACAGCAATGTGAATGGCTGAGTGTGAGTGCAGGCACATTATAGTAGCAGTGTGTATAGCTGAGTGTAAGTGCATGCATATTATAGCAGGAATGGAGAGGATGGGAAACACAGACTGCAGGACTGACAGAGACTGCAGGGAGTTTAAAGGAATGAGCAGGGCAGATGTAGGCACAAAAATGCAGCACTCTTTGTCCGGGGGAGAGAGGGGTTACAGCTGTGAAGAGATTACCTCCACAGTCCTGTCCCCTGATACAAGCCCCAGCCTGAAGTGGATCTGCCATGATTTGGAAGGTGAGTGAGACATCCTGGGTCAGAGTACAGGGCTGTACACCACCCTATGCAGACCATGCTCCTCCCCCACTCACTCTCCCACCCAGTACACAGAGCTCTTAAACCCAAAACTCTCTTAATCCAAGTTACTCTTAAACCAAGGTACCACTGTATATTTTGTTCCTTGAAGGGATTTTTGCGGAATTGTTTGTGTAGCTGAACCTATTATCTGCCTCTTCAACCCTGAAGATTCTGCCTGTAAGATAAAATCAAGACTTCCCTTTTGTCTCTAACTACCCATACAACTTTGAGCAACTGTATCATAATCTTTTCAAATCTATCCCTTTAGGTATCATAGTTATCAGTGATTGCTGCTTAGAACAGAGCTGCTTTTGTAATGAAACCCCTTTCTTGCTGTGATCTTTTGTTCTACAGTTTCTTTCAGGTTGCATAGCACTATGCCAGCCTAGCATATCAATAAGCAATCAATAAAGGAAGTCCAGCATCAGGACTGTACCTTGGTGCTCCTTGGTTCGGGTTCTGCAGCCAAGAAGGCACTGAATTTGATGTTTCTGTACAGTTTCAAGAACCCTGTCTGAACACAGGTGTATACTAGGTTTGTTCAGCCCCATCCATCTTGCTTACTATTGCCTGACAGCTTCAGGGTTAATCCTGCTGCTGTGCAGGTGATCTGTGTTGAGGATCAGTGGTCGGTTGAATCATCTGCCGGACTGAGTCCATGATTTTCCATATATAGTATTCAGCTCCAGCAATCCTTGCTGGTTATTGTAGCTGTACAACTCTTGCTCAGCTTTGTATTGATTCTCGTTCTGTGTTTGACTTTCAGCTTTCTCTGTTTAGAATATCCTTGTTTGCTGCCTGCCCTGTCTTGTGACAAGTAGGCAGGGACAGTGGGCAGGCTCAGCTTAGGGCTCTCTGTTCTTGTCTTGTCTGCCTAGATTGCCAGTGTCCCAGTGCTAACATCCAGTTGTGAGTTTTGCTGGCAAATTGCTTATCTGTGGTTTTGCCCCCTGGAATGGAGACAATTAGAAATAGTTGTGTACCACGTGGGGTACTCTCAGAAGAGATCCCAAAAATCCTCTGTAATATATCAAAGATACACATAAAAAAAACTCTAGGGAAAAATAAGGTGAGGAAGCAGCTTATACATCCAAAACACCATACAGTGGGTAAAAGTTGCAGCAGTTTTTTTTTTTTCCGTATACATTATTTTTAGAAAATGCAGCAAAATATGACATGTGTTAACAAAGCTTAAAGATGTTGTTCAACTCCAACTTATTTTCACCCTTTTGTTACTGGGCATCCTCTATTGCTGCTTTTTCACCCATTCCCTCCCGGGCTAATTTTCGTTTTTTGCGGTTTCCTTTTTTTTTTCATCGTGTTCAACCCTTAGAAGAAAAGGCCAATTTTTGTGCCATAGCATTTGCATTTTTCCACCTAGAGACCCAGATAAGCACTTATTTTTTGCACGACCAATTGTACTTTGAAATGACAGTATTCATTTTTGTATAAGATATGCAGTGAAACCAGAAAAAAATTATGTGTGGTGAAAGTGAAATTCAAACAATTTATTTTTATAAGGGGGGGGGGGGGGGTACGCCATTTACCCTAGGGTAAAACTGACATGTTATATATGTTCCTTAAATCAGTATGATTACAACGATATGTAACTTGTATACCTTTTACCATTTCCATTCTATTACCATGCTTGTAACGCTTTAATTTTTTGGTCTATGTGGCTGCATGATCTTGTGCCATGATCTGTACTTTCTATTGGTACCTTGTTTGCGTATTTGCAACTTTTTGATCACTTTTTATCACAATTTTTCTGGATTTGATGCGACCAAAAATGCGTAATTTTGAACTTTGGAATTTTTATGCGATAACACCGTTTACCATGCATGATCAGGAATCTGATAATTTAGTAGTTCAGTCGATTACACATATGGTGATACCAAACATGTTTGTTTATTTATTTTTATTTATAAAATTGGAAAAGGGGGGTGAATAAGACTTTTATTAGGGGACGGGATTTTTTTTATTAACAAAAAAAACTTTTTTTTTACACACTAACTAACTATTGATCTGTCATTGAGATCTATGCAGCCAAGAGCAATAGATTACCAAACCGGGATCAGCGCAATTAAGCATTGCGTGCGGGGGGGGGGGGGGGGGGGGAGGGGCGGTCGTTGAGCCGGTAACGTGGGTTGTTAAGAATGGGGTTGCCGCAAAGCCCCCCTCTGAACTCCCCTGGTGGCGCCATGACGTACATTTACGTCAAGGGTCGTCTAGTGGTTCAAAGGCCATGGCCTTGGTCACACTTCTCTGTTCCCACTCAGTTCAGCTGTGTCCTTTTAATATAACGGTGCCAAAAACTGTACAGAGTATTCAATATGTGGTCTGACTAGTGATTTATAAAGAGGCAAAACTATGTTCTCATCTTTAGCATCTATACCTCATATCTATACCTTGATGCATCCCATTATTTTATTAGCCTTGGCAGCTGCTGCCTGGCACTAATCACTAATGCTGAGTTTACTGTCCACCAATACCCCCAGGTCCTTTTTTGGAAGCAGTTTTACCCAGTGTTTTATTATTTAGCTCATAACTGTACTTTTTATTTCTAGGGCTCAAATGCATTACCTTATGCATTTATCCATATTGAACTTCATTTGCCATTTCTCTGCCCAAGCCTCCAGCTTCTCTAAATCCCTCTGTAATATGATATTATCCTCCTGATTACTTTACCCAGTTTAGTATCATCTGCAAAAATGGAGATTCTAGTATGTAGCCCCTCTACAAGATCATTAATAAAAATATTAAAAAGAAGTGGACCATACACTGACCCCTGTGGTACCCCACTAGTAACTAAAGCCTAATCTGAATATGTCCCATCAATGACCACCCTCTGTTTTCTATCACACAACCAATTACTTACCCAGACAACCATTAAAAAGAAGTGGACCATACACTGACCCCTGTGGTACCCCACTAGTAACTAAAGCCTAATCTGAATATGTCCCATCAATGACCACCCTTTGTTTTCTATCACACAACCAATTACTTACCCAGACAACCCAAAACAAAGTCCTGCCTAAATAAATCTACTGTGCAACCAAACCTATACACACAACCAAAAAAATTGCACAAATAATCTATATTTCCATATACATCATATTAAAAACTCAATTTCCATGGGAAATGACACAGATAACACTAAGGCCAGAGGGGGAGAAAGATCTCAGTGCGGTAAACCAACCGAATATATATATATATATATATATATATATATATATATATATATATATATATATATATATATAATCTATGCTAAAGTGCTATAGTGTAATATGTGCCAATTACAACGCTGCCATCTGGTGGTCACTAATAGTAAAGTACAGGCAGTGATGTTGAACTAGAACACCATAACATAGAAGTGGACAGCTAAACCAGTACTATATAATCTATAGAGGAAAACAGGTACGTAATTCCTCAGCTGGCCTCCAACTGACAGAGGAGCGCCAAAAGTAAAACGCCATATACAATTGCAGTTCATATGTGACCATACACCAGCATCCAGGCACCGCACACACACTGAGATCTTACCCCCGTCTGGCCCACAAGCCCGACGCTCCTGATGAAGAGAGCGAAACGTGCGTCGGGCTTGTGGGCCGGACGGGGGTAAGATCTCAGTGTGTGTGCAGTGCCTGGATGCTGGTGTGTGGTCACATATGAACTGCAATTGCGTTTTACTTTTGGCGCTCCTCTGTTAGTTCGTGGCCAGCTGAGGAATTACGTACCTGTTTTCCTCTATAGATTATATAGTACTGGTTTAGCTGTCCACTTCTATTTAGGGTGTTCTAGTTCAACATCACTGCCTGTACTTTACTATTAGTGACCAACAGATGGCAGCGTTGTAATTGGCACATATTACGCTATAGCACTTTAGCATAGATTATATATATATACATATTCGGTTGGTTTACCGCACTGAGATCTTTCTCCCCCTCTGGCCTTAGTGTTATCTGTGTCATTCCCCATGGAAATTTTGATTTTTTTATATTATGTATAT
The DNA here is from genome assembly GCF_027789765.1 of Dendropsophus ebraccatus. Classification (NCBI taxonomy): domain Eukaryota; kingdom Metazoa; phylum Chordata; class Amphibia; order Anura; family Hylidae; genus Dendropsophus; species Dendropsophus ebraccatus. Next base: position 70,662,071 of record NC_091461.1, on the reverse strand, counting down.
GATGTATATGGAAATAAAGGATTTGTTATACTTCTAGATTATTTGTGCAATTACTTACCCATTTGCATATGTTTTCCCCTAGTCCCAGCATCATCATTTTATAGACCAACCTTTCATGCGGCACAGTATCAAATGCCTTTGAAAAGTCCAGATACACAGCATCCACAGCCTTCCCCAGGTCAAGTCTATAACTGACCTCCTCATAGCAGCTGAACAGTTTAGTCTGACAGGATAGATCCCTAATAAATCCATGCTGGTGCTGTGTTATAAGATTATTTTCATTAAGATATTCCAGTATAGATTGACCTTTTCCTCTTCCCCCTCCACCATTACTCCCAGATTATTTTTGAGGGGACCAACATTTTCAGTTTTATGTTTTTTGGTATTGAAATAGGTAAAGAACATTTTGGGATTTGTTTTACTTTCTGTGGAAATCCTTCTTTTATTTGTTTTTTACACATTTTATTCTTATGTCTACTGTTGCTTAATTCTTTCCCACTACCTTCTTGTTTTAGAAGCCTGAATGCTTGTTTCTTATCATTTATTGCACTGTTAACAGCTGTAGTTAACCACATTGGTTACTCCTATTTCTGTGATACTTAGTATAGGAAAAAAGTCCAAGTGCACTCACCAGCATGGTAGAAAGATGCTTGCTTTATTCGTTCTTTGTGATCATATCAGCATGGTACAGGTAAAGGGGGAGAGGGACGCCAACACCTTCCACTAGAGATGACAGCTGTTTCATGCCTCCTAATCGGCGCTTCTTCAGATCCCGCCCTTTCAGTCACGTCACTTCATATAGTCACATGACGCGACGTGTTGAAAACGTGGGCGTTACAATGTGTATTAAAAACATCAAAATATTACTTATATACGAAAAATAAATCAAAGACAAGTATTCACAAGAACATACTTAGGTCAGTACGGTCATTCAGACCCATATGACCCTGTGCGTTTGTGGCGAGTATTAGGCGTGATTCACATTGGAGTAACTGCCAATTGGCATCTCCATTTCCTTTGTAGTGCATTCGCTTTAGTCCCATGAATTTGAGATCTCTTATATTGTTTTCATGTTTTTGATCCATGTGTTCTATTAAGCGTGCCATGTGCCCAAACTACACAAAGGGAAAATCCCACCCCCTGGACGGCCCATAGTCGCCGCCATTGGTTCCATTACGGAACCGTTGTCTAAATACCTGGAATGGTTGCTAAAACCGCTCCTGAAGGGCGTACCATCCCTGGTAAAGGATACCAATGAATTTTTGATGACATTAGCGGACATAGATTGGCCAGAGGGGGCTCTGTTGGGCACAATAGATGTAGAGAGTTTATATACTCGCATACCCCATGAAAAAGGCGTTGCCGTAATACAACAGCTCCTGGAAAGAACTGGAAAAAGCAGGGCATTTATAGATTTTGTCTTCATAGAGGAAAAAACACACTTTGTTTTTTCTTTCAAGTGTAGCCCGCTAGCTGATACCATACGTAAGGTCATCTCTGATAATTGGTACATTATTCAACATGATCCACTTCTGGCTAAACTCTATACAAAAAAACCCATGATTGCGTTTAGGCTCACAAAGAATATCAAAGATACCATAGTTCGCAGCAAATATTCCAGTAGAGATATGCAAAAGAAAGACAACTGGCTCAGCAATAGTTTACATGGTAACCACAAATGTGGCAGCTGCAAATGGTGCCCCAATATGCAACAATGTAAAACAGTAAATTTAGGTGGTTATATCTGCGATATTTCTGATATGATATGTTGCAAAACGAAATTTGTAGTGTATGCCCTGATGTGTACCTGAGGCTTCTTCTACATAGGGAAGACCATCCGCCCTATGAACAGGTTTAGCGAACACATCAGGTCACTCCGCACAGGACAGGGGGCTCCACGCGTAATAGAACACATGGATCAAAAACATGAAAACAATATAAGAGATCTCAAATTCATGGGACTAAAGCGAATGCACTACAAAGGAAATGGAGATGCCAATCGGCAGTTACTCCAATGTGAATCACGCCTAATACTCGCCACAAACGCACAGGGTCATATGGGTCTGAATGACCGTACTGACCTAAGTATGTTCTTGTGAATTCTTGTCTTTGATTTATTTTTCGTATATAAGTAATATTTTGATGTTTTTAATACACATTGTAACGCCCACGTTTTCAACACGTCGCGTCATGTGACTATATGAAGTGACGTGACTGAAGGGGCGGGATCTGAAAAAGCGCCGATTAGGAGGCGTGAAACAGCTGTCATCTCTAGTGGAAGGTGTTGGCGTCCCTCTTCCCCTTTACCTGTACCATGCTGATATGATCACAAAGAACGAATAAAGCAAGCATCTTTCTACCATGCTGGTGAGTGCACTTGGACTTTTTTCCTATACTAAGTATCACATGAATAGCCACTAAGCTCTATCCGATTGTTGCACCACCGTTGGTAATAGCCTGATAAAGAGCATAGCTACATGCACGCAGCTGGAGAAGTTACAATTGCCTTGGTAGTGCCGACTCTCTCTATCTATACAATTACTCCTATTTCTACAACTTTTATTCCCATATGATATTGTCAGGTGGGGGTCTCGGAAGACAATATAAGAGTACAGCCCTGCAACTGGCACCCGCCCAGCTGGCCCTCACTACCTGTGAGCCACAACAGTTCTAAACAACTGCGGACAACTGGGCGACGTTCCCTATGCTGAAATAAGTGCAACACAAAACAATACAGGACGAACTCACACAATAATAGAATAGTCAGTGGTCAGGGTCGGCAACAAACGGGCAGCAAAAGTACAAAGTCAGAATCCAGAAGCAAGGTCGAGGTCACAAAATCTAAAGGTCAGTTAAACTCAATACACAGAGTCAGGGGATGCTAGGTCAAGGCATTAGAACTTTAAACAAACTGTAAGACTTATAGGACTAGAAGTCCCAGCCCAACCCAGATACTGACAGCTAATTGGGTGAGTCAGCTGTCAGTCAAATCATTGTGATCGCAAACACCTAATCCTGATCAGCAGGTGGAGTGCAACCCTGGACACTGCTACAACCAGGAGCAGCAGAGCAGAGTATAGCAAAAACATAAGCATCCTGGTTGTTATGGACGCTGAGCTGAACGCATGGCCCGAGTCCTTACAGGTATGTGTTGTTCACACGATCTACCCAGGATGCTCTTAAATATACTTCTCTTGTATACTTTTATTTCTAAAGACATTGTTCCAGTCTATGTCCCCAATGTCTTCCCTCAATGTTTTTGTAGCCCCTCTACTTAGCATTGTATTGAAGGATAATTGAAAACTTATTATGTTGTGGTCACTATTACCTAGGTAACCCCCCTCCCCCCTCTATTTTCGATATTCTGTCTGGCCTATTAGTTAAGATCAGGTCCAGAAATGCCTCCCTTCTTGTTGGTTCCTGTACTAGTTGGGAAGGGTAATTATCTTTTACTATTTCCAAAAACCTGCTTCCTTTGCTGGAGATGCAGGTTTCTGCATTACAGTTTATATTTGGGTAGTTGAAGTCCCCCATAAAATTGACTTCACTCTGCTTCGCTGCCACATATATTTGTCTTATAAGGAGATTTTCTGCTTCTTCCACTATGCTTGGAGATTTATAACTCACTCCTATAAGGATTTTATTATTATTTGTCCCTCCCCTTATTTCTACCCTAAGGAACACCACATTATCATCACTTATATCCTCCTGCAGAATGGGCCTAAGGCAGGATTTAACATATAAGCAGAGACCACCCCCTTTCTTATTTGTACGGTCATTTCTGAATAGACTATAAACCTGGATATTAACGGCCCTATCATAGCTCTCATCCAGCCATGCCTCGCTTATCCCCACTATATTGTATTTTTCTTCCACCATTATAAGTTTTAATTCCTCAGCTTTATTAGTAAGGCTTCTAGCATTTGTACCCATACATTTAATATGTTTGTCCATATTTCCTTTCCTCTTATAACTATTGACTGTTCTATCCCTTCCAGCTGCACCACCACCAGTTCCATAATCTTGCCCCAGCCCTCCATCTTCTATGTCTTCACTTACAGTATTGTAGTTGCCCTCCACCCCAGTCCCTAGTTTAAACATTCCTCCAACCTCTTAGCCATCTTCTCCCCCAGCACGGCTGCACCCTCCCCATTAAGATGTAGCCCATCCCTACCGTAGAGCCTGTAACCAGCAGATAAGTCGGCCCAGTTCTCCATGAACCCAAACCCCTCCCTACACCAGCTCTTGAGCCACTTATTTACCTCCCTAATCTCCCGCTGTCTCTCAGGTGTGGCTCGTGGTACAGGTGATATTTCGGAAAATATCACCTTGGAGGTCCTAGTCTTACGCTTCCTGCCTAAGTCCATGAAATCATTTTTAAGGACCCTCCACTTACCTCTAACTTTATCATTGGTGCCAATGGGCACCATGACTGCTAGGTTATCGCCAGACCCTCCCAGTAATCTGTCAACCCAATCCGCAATGTGACGAACTGGAGCGCCGGGGAGGCAACACACTGTTCGACGATCCCGGTCTTTGTGACAGATTTCCCTGTCTGTCCTCCTAATAATTGAGAAAATTATTTAATGAGTTAAATCAGATGACAATGAAGGTAGTCCACAGAAACAATACTAGTCAAAGGGGTTATCCAGTGCTACAAAAACATGGCCACTTTCTTTCAGAGACAACACGACTCTTGTCTCCAGTTCAGGTGCAGTTTGCAATTAGGCTCCATTCACTTCAATGGAACTGAGCAGTAAAACCCCACCCAAGCTGGAGACCCCCCCACCCAAGATCGGGGCTGTCTATGAAGAAAGTGGCCATGTTTTTGTAGCGCTAGATAACCTCTTTCACACTTATTGATACTACAAAGCACTGTCCTTGTCCTACACCAATAAAAGTATTATCTAAACTGATCCTGCTTCTGTGAGCGCCCTCTATTGGTGCTTGATATAGCTGTCATTTTGTTATTATTCTCTGTGTTTTTGTTGATTATGAAATTGGATCTTCACAACCCTGTTAAAAATCAAGAGCAAATGTTAAATCTGTGATTGTCAGGACCAGTCGCACCAAACACACAGAGACAGTGAGCCCTAAGCTAAGCCCCGCCCACTGTCCCTGCCTATTGCCACTATCTGCCCTAAAGGTGGCAGCGGGCAACTGGGCGGCGGTCCCTGTCTTATATTAATGAAACAAAAAGGACAAAACAAGACAAACAAACACAATAATGCAGGGTCGACAGTCCGGGTAATAAGCGGGCAGCAAAGTACAGAATCACCAAACAGAAGAGAAGTCAAAAGTCAGGTAAATGGTTAGGGCAGGAGGCAGGCAAGGAAAGTCAGAATACAAAGCAAGGGACAGAAAACCAAAGGTAACACAGAAAAATGCAGGGAGAGCTGGAATGCAGGGCAGGGACGCTATACTGAATAACTAGCAATGAACTGGGATATTGAGAAACACTTATAGAGCCCAGAGCCCAGTCCAGAAATCCATTGGAGCAGCCTCCTGACTGCAGAACATACACAGGCTATAAGATCCTTCAATCACGAAGAAACCAAAGCAACAAAGCTTAACTTTAAACCTGCCAGTAAACTAAACAGGCAGACACGGGTGCGGTGGAACCCTGCTAATCACCACCCAGCAAGGGCTGGAATAAGACAGTGTTCAGACCAGGTTAAGACATAAATGTAATATAAACATAAAAGTGTAGAATCACGGCCAAAACCACAGTCTCGGTCGTATCTTACGAACCGAGGACTGCGCCAAGGTCCCAACAGGAACATTCATGACAGTGATACTGTACAGCTTTAACAATTCAATCTGGTGAGCACATAACTATTTGCTTGTACACACTGGACTTTTATTTTACAGTGCACACTATGTATTGTTATGCTCTTTTCTTTTTTATTTGATGCAAATAATGCATGTACAGGCCTACAGTGTCCATATTAGCACATAGTCAGACGTCAGAGTAAAGAATAATTTTAACAAAAAGTCTGACACCTGGCTCTGATACCTGAGTACTGACAACTGACCTGCCTGATACCTTACAACTAATACCTTACTACTGACTTCTTATAACTGAATACTATAGAAAAAACAAAGGGCGACAGCGCTCCATGGCGAGGATCAGAAGGGCAAGGTGAAAAAGGGATAGGGGTGCACGGCAACCCTCACCTGATGTGGTTGTGCAAAGGGAGGCACAACACTCTGCAGCGTATATATCAAGGACCGCAGCCACTCCCGATATCCAACAGGAAACAAGATGCAAACAACCTCCAACTCCAGACTACATGGATTATGGGGCACAGGTCCAACTTGAGATCGAGGCACAGTGAGTAATAAAAATATATTTTATTGTGGAGACTCAACGCGTTTCGGAACCGCACCGGTTCCTTTCTCAAGAGTCATGACTCTTGAGAAAGGAACCGGTGCGGTTCCGAAACGCGTTGAGTCTCCACAATAAAATATATTTTTATTACTCACTGTGCCTCGATCTCAAGTTGGACCTGCGCCCCATAATCCGTGTAGTCTGGAGTTGGAGGTTGTTTGTATAACTGAATACTGACACCTAACTACTGACTTCTGGTACCTGACTACTCAATTCTGATATCTGACTACTGATAACTGACTATTGACACCTGACACCTGACTACTGGCAACTGACCACTTATACCTGACTGATAAAATGATGAATGATATCTGATCTCTGAATTGTCAGTAGTCAAGTATCACTAGTCACTATTCAGTCTGATTTTAAGGTCTAGTTTCTCCTTCACTTTTATCGCTAGGCTGCACATCTAGCTTGCATTTTTTTCAAGTAACAAAATGAACAGTGAACAGTGATATCTGGTCTTAGACTTGTCAGAAGTCATTTCTCATTGTTCATTGCCATACAGCTGAATTTTGAAACATTGTACTTTTCAGTTTTGCACATAGCTAAAGGCCCCTCCCCTAATTGCTGACCTGGAGCAGAATCATTAGATCTGCTGACTGATTGTGTGGAGACCTAAAGCAATATGTGTGTATGTATATGTATATATATATATATATATATATATATATATATATATATATATATATATATATACACACATTTATACTCACAGACACTTACTTTTCATGCAGGGAATCTTCAAAGCTCTTGACATTCAGCAATATGGGGGGGGGGCTTTAGCTATTTGCAAAACTGAAACAAATACAAAGGCCCACATTTACTAATCTTGTCTTTGTTTATGACAGTGTAAACTACATTTTGTCTCATGGAATCTGTATGTTATTTATGAAAGTGGTGCAGGATTGTTGATTCTGGTGAACAACTCTAACACTAACGTGCATGTACTTCACTAATACTGGTAAATGGACAATGTTATTTGTCTATTATGTAGCTATTTACATGTGCCACAGATTCCAACTGTCGGTAGCATTGTATGTTGAGTCTGGTCTTAAGTTACAATGGTTCAGAAAGGAACATTGTATGTTAAAAATATTGTATCTTAAGGTCACTGTAAGTTTTGGGACCACTGTACAGGCACAGTACAGGCCATGTCTGTCAAAACACATAGAAGAGTATTTAAAGAGCTCAGCATTAGAAAGTTTCTGGTCTGGTTCTTAAAAATGGATAAAGTCCTGTATAAGAATTTTACCCACATATCCAACTCTTCTAAAAATCACCTTCTGAATTCAAAAACTTCTGTTCACTTTAGTAAAGTAGGCTTTGATAAGCTTTTCTATGTAGTTACAGCTTAACAGACTTTGATAAAGAAAAGTCAGAGCAAGACATTTGACATGTACTGTTCTGTGGGTTTTAATAATATTCAGTAACTAGTCCACATTTTAGCATTAAGTAAAGATTCTTTTTTTTTTTGCTCAGAAAATCATAAACCTTTCAGTATTATTAGAATCTACCAGTACATTTCTCTGAATTGTATATTTCTTATTGAGGATACTGTAGGAGAAAATGATTTGGAAAGGATTGATACCTGATATGTTTGAATGAACAAGGTATTAAATGGATGAGTTGCTAATTCTGAGAATGTGCTTCTGTGCAGGCTAAAATCCTGCTGTTTTAAACATCGGAGAGGGCTAAAAGAAGGAGCCTATGCAACACATTTCAGAGAGTTTTTTTAGTTAATACTATGGCCCAAATTTATCAAGGCTGTGCCAGGCAAATACTTAAATAATTGCAGATTTTTACACAAAGTGGCCTCCTTCTGATTCTCAATTCAGGGCTGACATGAGCACTGGACTCACCTGGGCAAGTGTCAAAGCCCACAGCACTTCTAAGGGGCCAAAGAGGGAGAAGGCTACAGTACAGTAATGTTCAGCCCGCTCACTACAGTGCAGGGTGAGTGGGCTGAACATCAGAAGACAGAGAAGGAGCAGGACCTGTCACAGCATTCTGCACAGAGAGTGTGTGTGTGTGGGGGGGGGGTGAAGGACCTGATCACATGACTCGCAGGTCCTCAACCTTACAGTGTGGAGATTGGTGTCTGTGTGTGCCAGTCAGTCAGTAATATGTGTGCCAGTAAGTGTCTGTGTCAGTAATGTGTGTTTGTGTATGTTAGTGGTGTCTCAAGTGATTCTGCATAGTGTGTTGATGATGGGATGATGAGTACATATTGGATGGTTGAGGGGTCCATTGAGGCTCTGTCTGCCCTGGCCTGATTTATTATGATTTATGCCTGCTAGCAGGTGTAGATTTGGCCCCTGTCTCTGGTTAGCCAGATTTATTAAGAGCCCTAGTAAGTTTGGCACAGCGTATTGAGGTGGGGATTTATATTTTAAAAATTCAACCGTATTTTATATTCTCTGTAACTTACTTATAGGTCTGTCATAACAGCTAGCCTTTAAAAAGCCCATCAATCTCAGATCAGTGGTGGCTTTATTTGACCCTGTAAGGTTAAAAGCTTTATCAATACGGTACATGTTATGATATAGATACACGTATTTCCCATGCTTATATATATATATATATATATATATATATATATATATCTCCACCAGCCAGCATTAGAATGTGCAATATAAATCAGAGCTGTGACATCTGCATTTCACCTTGTTCTCTCCTGAACACTACTGGCTAATTGACATGTTTTAGCACAATATATGCCAAACTCACCCATGGGGTAAACTTTTAACATTATATTTTAATAGTTTGGACTTTTCCACATATGGTGATCCCATATATATTTTTTTTATATATTCATTTTTATTTTATTTTTTTATTAAGACTTTTTTATTTGCAAAATGGAAAAATTAATTAATTTTTAATTGCGGAGGTTTTTTTTAGCTTTTAAAAACTTTTTGTATTTTATTCTTTTAAACTTTTTAAGTACACCTAGGTGACCTCTATAGGCAATCATTGCAGTACTATTGAATTGCATTGAACTGGTCAATAAAACCCTACTAGTATAGCCTGAGGCAGGCTGTTCTAATAGAATTAACATGACAGGCACAAAGGCCCTCAGAAATCTTCTAAATACTATGGAACCCTTCGGCACCCCGTGATGGAATTATGGAGGTACCGATTGGAGGTCTGAAAAGACTTTAGTCACACATTTTTTTTCTTGTACACAAACTCATGCACCCATTTTACCCATCCCATCTTCACCGCCTGTGTCTGACAACTCTTAAAAAATAAGGGGCAAAGCATGTTAACCATTTATGGCACAAATTATCCCAGAATTCTGACCCATTTTCAAGTGGGCAAACACTTCCTAGAATTTTCTACTTTATTTTTATTTAAAAAATAAAGTTTAGGCTTTGTATTTTCCAAATGCGCACACACACTAAGACATTGTAGAAAAAAAAATACCTTTTGCCTGCTTTCTGAAAATAAAACAGCTATTGTCCTCAGTTACACAAATCTTCCCTTATGACTAGAGATGAGCGAACTTCCGGCCGGACTTCCGGAGCAACAGTAGTCAACATGGAGGCCAGGCAGGAGGAACAGTAGTCAACATGGAGGCCAGGCAGGAGGAACAGTAGTCAACATGGAGGCCAGGCAGGAGGAACAGTAGTCAACATGGAGGCCAGGGCAGGAGCAACAGTAGTCAACATGGAGGCCAGCCTGGAGCAGCAGTAGTAAACATGGAGGCCAGGGCAGGAGCGGCAGTAGTCAACATGGAGGCCAGTGAAGGCCCAGCAGTAGCCACATGGAGGCAAGGGCAGGAGCAGCAGTAGTCAACATGGAGGCCAGTACAAAAGCAACAATAGCCAACATGGAGGCCAGTGAAGGCCCAGCAGTAGCCAACATGGAGGTCAGGGCAGGAGCGGCAGTAGTCAACATGGAGGCCAGGGCAGGAGTAGCAGTTGTAATGGGGTGACATGAGCAGTGGAAGCAGAATAATGAGGTCCATGGACAGGCGAGAGGTAGCAGGGCAGCAGCTGCAGCATCAGGAATGGTGGAATGACCAGTAAGGTCTAGTTCACATATAGCCATAATAGAAGCAGAAAAGGTCCTCCATCTTGGTGAAACAGGACCAAATCCTACTCTGTGGTATCAAGAGCAGGTGTCACAAGTCCTTATCTATCCATGTGGCATTCATTTTGATGAAAGTCAGACGCTCCACACTATCACAGGACAATCTGGTTCTCCGGGGACTAAGAATATGACCAGCTTCGCTAAAAACTTGCTCGGGTGACACAGTGCTGGGCGAACAGGAGAGTAAGTCCAAAGCAAATTCAGCATGTTGTGGCCAGACATATAATTTTCCCAACCAGTAGTCAAGGGGTTCGGGGACGTTAGGTGGCAACATAGAGTCCAAAAACCCCTGGACTGTGCCGCCATGTCCTGCTGCTGTGCCAGTGCTCCTGTTACCCCGGCCTGTGGCTGCATGAAAGCTTGCATCATGGACATCAGGCTCAGAATGGTGCAGCTGCTCATGCCACCCAAGCTGCTAGAGGAGGATGTGGAGGAGGCAGCGCTGCTGGTGTGGCCCTGGTGGGAATGGCGTGAATGAGAGCGCCGTGTTCCAAAGGCTGCCACTAACTGTGCACCCAGCTCCGCTCTATAATAATTAATTTTTTCCTCCCGTTGGGAAGGGTGAATGAATTCACACAGTTTGTTGCGATACCGTGGGTCCAGTACTGTGGCCAGCCAGAAGTCGTCCCGTTGACAAATCCTTTGCAAGTGTGGGTCAGCCCGAATGCATATCAACATGCGCTTAGCCATTTCCACCAGGGAGTGGGAAGGAGTCCCCACCTCCGTCTCCACAGCATACTGCCAATGGGTACTGCCTCCATCCTCTATATCCTCCTCATAACCCTGCATATCCCTGCATATCGCCACTGAGTCGCATGAGCATGAGCATTAGCTCCAGCATGGGTATGATGGCGCTCATTCCTGTGTCTTGCTCACTGACCAGCAAGGTGGCCTTCTCAAAAGGTCATAGCAAGTGGCAGGTGTCACGCATGAGCTGCCACTGCCCGAGCTCCAGGTTACACAGGGGAGTCGCCATGTCTGCCTGCATCAAGAGAAAATCTGTCAAGGCCTTCCTCTGCTCATAGAGCCGGTCAAGCAAGTGGAGGGTGGAGTTCCACCGCGTGGCTACATTTCAAATTAGACGATAGTTGGGAAGACCATTCCTCCGCTGCAGGTCGAGAAGGATGTTTTGAGAGCACCTTGAATGGCTGAAATGGTTACACAGCTTTTGAGCCACTGACAGCACAGTCTGTAACTGGGATGTAGACTTTAGAATGTGTGTAACTATTAGGTTTAAAATGTGCCATACACGGGGCGTGCCTCATACCTCCTCGACGCAGCATTGTGACAAGGTCCCAATTTTAAGATGCCGTGGAGTCAGCCACGAGAGGATTTCCTACTCGAGCAAGTGGTGCAGCTTTTCCCCTGTGTGTCTCCTTTTCCCCAGGCAGGCTAGGTGCAGCACAGAGTGACACCTCTGTGCTACACCCAAGTGGTACAAGGGAGGACCACTGGCAGTTGAGGAAGCTTTGGACCTACTGGAGGAGGTGGAGGAGGACTGCGACACCGGAACCCTGCTGTGACAACGGGGTGGTGTCATCGCCCTTCCCTGGCCAAGTTGCTGGGGGTCCGACGACCATATTACATTTACCCACTGAGCAGTAATGGACATATACTGCCCTTGCCCATAATTACAGCTCCAAATGTCTGTGGTTAAATGTACATGTCTGCTCACTGAATGGCTCACCGAGTTAGCAACCTTTTCACGAACATACCTATACATGCCCAACATAGCTGTGTTGGAAAAGTAGTGTCGACTCGGCACCTTCCACCGTGGCTCCGCACACATCAGTTCACCACTTTAGACGGCAGAGCCTGGAGCACCAGCAACTTGGCAAGGTAGGCGTTCAGCTTGACTGCTGCGGGATTGCTGGGTGCATATGTCTGCCTGCAGTATAGGAACTCCATGATGACAGGCTGCCTACTGCTAGCAACACAGGGGCCGCCAGCTGAAGAATGGAGTGAAGCCACACTTCCTTTCACAGAGGAGGTCTGACTCTGTGAAAGGCCCCCTTGATTACTGCTGCTTCCTGCTGTTGTTGACCGTGGGTCTGCCTGGGCCTGCTGTGACCCACTATCACCTGTTTCTCCCAGGCGGAAAGGTGGTGACGCTTCATATGGGCAGCCATGGCACTGGTGCCAGGATGGCAATTCTTGCCTCTTTTAATGCGCCTGTCGTACAGGCGACAGATGACCACATATTTATCCTCCTGGCACTTTTTTATAAAACTGCCATACAGGCGTGGTGTAAAGTCTAGTACAGACAGGCTGCGAGGATGGGCGGGTGCTGCCTATACTAACACCTGCAGTTGCTGATCATGACAGATGGGGTAATTGCCTCTTGTCCGAGGTACCCACAGATACCTGGCTGGCTGTCTCACTACTCATCCTTGTGGACATCAAAGTGTGAGCCAGCCACTCCAGGACTGTGGAATTAGACGTGTGGACACGACCCTGGTGGGACAAAGGAAGCTCAAGCCTTCCACTGGACCCTCTTCCTGCGCTACTTCCTCTTCTACCCCTTCTAGTCAGACTCTCTGCCCTGCCCTCTGCCTAAAATCCTTTGTGAGGTTTCCTGCTGCCGCTGTGCCATGATTTCATATTCCAATTATGATTGCTACACTTGGTAGATGAGAACAGTATTTTCTGTAAAACAGTCTAGCAGGCATGCCACTTTAGTAATTGGATATCTGTAAAGCAGTTGTTTTTTTGTTTTTTTTATTCTACAGACATGCACAAGAGATATACATTTGTGTCTTAGGAAACAACGTATGTCATATACACTCTCGCAAGGGTGCCACTATAGTACTCGGATATCTGTATAACAGACATGCACAAGAGATATATATTTGTGTCTAAGAAAACACATATGTCATATACACTCTCGCAAGGTTGCCACTATAGTACTTGGATATCTGTATAGCAGTTGTTGTTGTTTTTTTTACTCTACAGACATGAACAAGAGATATATATTTGTGTCTCAGGAAACACGTATGTCATATACATTCTAGCAAGGGTGCCACTATAGTACTTGGATATCTGTATAGCAGTTTTTTGTTTTTTTTATGCTACAGACATGCACAAGAGATATATAATTGTTTCTCAGGAAACAATGTATGTCATATACACTCTCGCAAGGGTGCCACTATAGTACTTGGATATCTGTATAGCACTTTTTTTGTAGTTTTATTCTACAGACATGCAAAAGAGATATATATTTGTGTCTCAGGAAATCACGTATGTCATATACACTCTTGCAAGGGTGCCACTATAGTACTTGGATATCTGTAAAGCAGTGTTTTTTAGTTTTATTCTACAGACATGAACAAGAGATATATATTTGTGTCTCAGGAAACAACATATGTCATATACACTCTCGCAAGGGTGCCACTATAGTACTTGGATATCTGTATATCACTTTTTTTGTAGTTTTATTCTACAGACATGCACAAGAGATATAAATTTGTGTCTCAGGAAACCACATACGTCATATACACTCTCGCAAGGCTGCCTCTGTAGTACTTGGATATCTGTAAAGCAGTTTTTTTTTGTTTGTTTTTTTACTCTATAGACATGCACAAGAGATATATATTTGTGTCTCAGGAAACAACGTATGTCATATACACTCTCGCAAGGGTGCCACTATAGTACTTGGATATCTGTATAGCACTTTTTTTTACTATTATACAGACATGCACTAGAGGTACATTTGACACTAAGGTTGAGAAAACTCTTTTCTGGTTTCTATTTTCTTTCTGGTGTTTTTGTTCTGTGCACGTTTGCTCTCCTATGCCTAATCTATCTATCTATCTATCTATCTACCTATCTATCTTTCGCCCTCTCTATTTTTCTCTTTCAATCACTATATGTTTCTCCTCTCCACTTTTCTAATAATCTTTTTGTCTTTGCGTTTGTTGAATATCTTCTTAGAACAGCAGTACGAGCAATTGCCAGCATTTTGTCACTGACGAGCTGCATGCAGTAGTATTACTCTCCTTCCTCTCTCAGCAGACTGTGTCCTGCGGTCACGTGAGCGCTCCTCTTAACCCCTTAACGACATAGGGCATATATTTACGCCCTGATGCCGTTAAGGACGTTCAGAGCGGGGCCGCGCGGCGACCCCGCTCTGAACCGCGGCGGTCCCGGGTGCCGCTTGTAGCCCGGGACCGCAGGTATTAGGTCCGATCGCCGTGCCTTCTAATACAGTAATCAGATGCAGCTGGCAAACATGACAGCTGCATCCGATTACCGGACGCAGCGTCATCCCTGGTGTCTAGTGGGGAGATCGCTCCTCCGGGATGTTATCCTGGAGGAGCAATCTCCGTAACTGAAGCCGGCAGGGGACCGCTCCAAAATGGCGCCGTCCCCGGATCGGCACTCGTTTACTTCCGGCTGCAGCAGCCGGAAGTAAACGAGTGCCTATCTCATGGATCTCTGCAGCATATCTATGCTGCAGAGATCTCAATGAGAGATCAAAGCACTTATACTAGAATTCCCCCAGGGGGACTTCTAGTATAAGTGTAAAAGTAAAAAAAAAAGTATTGTTATTAGTAAAAATCCCCCTCCCCTAATAAAAGTCTGAATCACCCCCCTTTTCCCAGGTTATAAATAAAAGTAAATAAATAAATAAATAAACAAACATGTGTGCTATCGCCGTGTGCGTAATCTCCCGAACTATTAATTAATCATGTTCCTGATCTCGCACGGTAAACGGCGTCAGCGCAAAAAAATCCCAAAGTGCAAAATTGCGCATTTTTGGTCGCATCAAATCCAGGAAAATTGTAATAAAAAGCGATCAAAAAGTTGTATATGCGCAATCAAGGTACCGATAGAAAGATCACATCATGGCGGAAAAAATGAAACATCACACAGCCCCATAGACCAAAGGATAAAAGTGCTATAAGCCTGGAAACGGAGCGGTTTTAAGTGACGTATATTTGTTGACAATGGTTTGAATTTTTTACAGGCCATCAGATACAATATAAGTTATACATGTTGCATATCGTTGTAATCGAAACGACTTGAGGAACATATATAACAAGTCAGTTTTACCCCAGGGCGAATGGCGTAAAAACACATTTCCCCCAAGTAAACAAAATGCGTTTGTTTTTTTTTCAATTTCACCACACATTTTTTTTTTCTGGATTCGCAGTGTACTTTATGCAAAAATTCAGCCTGTGGGCTCATGTGGGTTTCTAAGTGGAAAAATGCAAGTGCTATGGCCTTTTAAGCACAAGGAGGAAAAAACGAAAACGCAAAAATCAAAATTGGCTCTGTCCTTAAGGGGTTAAATCTATACCGACGTCACAGGGGGTGGGCTAGTGCAACATCCCTGCTGATTGGATGTGTTCCGGGCATCATGGGAAAGCGCCTTTCCTGCCCGGAACATTTCCTGGTTTCTAAAATGGCGGCTGCCATTTTAGAAAGCAAGAAAAAAAAATTGGAGCGGACTTCCATAAATCCGAATCCAATCGGACTCGGACTTTTTGGAAAATCCCACCCGGATCCCATACCGGGCAAACCAGTTAGCTCATCTCTACTTATGACTAATTTGCTTAAACATAGCATTTCGTAGGTCATATTACTATTTTTCATATTTCACAAAAAGGGATCATAGATTAGCATGTTTTACATTCTAAAAACACTGTACAAAAATTAGATGAAAAGATACATAACTTCATAATCAACAATAAAGTAATGTAAATAAAAACTAACAAATTCATAACATGTTCTTATTCTTTAGTATCCGAAGAGCTAAATCAATCATGTTTAATATGTTTTACAATTCTAATTGTAAAAGATATCTGTTCACAAGAAGAAGGCTTGTGAAATACATAGCTGTCTCAAAAAGGGTGCAGGTTAAGCTCTGCGTTAGTATTGAGAAGTAATTACGTTTTAGTTTACTTAAGGTTATTCTTGTGTTACACTGACATCTGGTGGGCTATAACCTTTGTCAGATCTAAGTAAAAAAACAATACAAGACACTACTTTGGTAATAAAGGTTTGCATAATGAATAAATAGTGCAATTAAGTTATTAAATTATAATTAGTTGCTGTGTGTTAATAATTTGAAGGAAATCTCTTCAGGTTCAGAATGTTTTAAGTGTAGAATGTATTATGTCATTGCTTTTAAAATGTTCACAGATTTTATTTCATGATTCTATTTTTATGTAAAACTCTAAAATGTATCTATCTATCTATCTTCATTTTTATACACACATACATAACTGAACATGAAAAGAGGTAAATAGAGAGGATGGGATAGATAGATAGATAGATAGATAGATAGATAGATAGATAGATAGATAGATAGATAGATAGAAGGAGAAGCAGGGGCAAGCTTAATGTTAGCTTGCAGGCTTGGAGAAACAGACTGCTGATCAGAATACAGATCCGCTAAAACTGTACCATAGCAGACAGTGATGAAAACTTCCTATTAGTGAGTTAGGAATATGGAAAGATCTGCATCAAAAAGGCTGAAATATTGAAGATAAAAGCTCCTCTGAAACACTAAATGTAAGAATCTATTATTTTTCACTGGAAGGTACACCATAAATAATAATGTTAAATGTTTTTTTTTCCTACAGTTATAGGTTATGGCATTTTACTATGAAATTCCATAATATATTTATGTCTTGAAATCCCTATGGCTTCTAACATATTGGGGTCACAATGTTTTTTTTTTTTCTGCACAACATCACGCCTAACCTGGCACAATGCAAAGAACTGCAAAATAGGATGGGAATTGTGCTGTTTTTTATTAGCACTGCTATGCTATGGCATAGTACTTAATAGAACTTGGCTCCACTGATGTCAACTATGGCATATCCTTGTTATATATGTATATTCATATAACATATTCAACATATTCATAGGGAACCCTTTTTAATATAAGTTCCTCTAGATCCTATAATTTCTGGAAACATTGAAAATCTACATGCCTTTAAAATTAACATTGTTCAATATTTTGTACGCCATACTGTACATACTGTTACAGCAAAAAATCTTCTGTGATGTTACTAGACTTAGCAAAGAAGCCAGTGCTATTGCTGCATACTTTGAATGTTCATACTTTTTAGGGACCATCTTAAAACAGACACACTTAGCTTGGGTCAGATGAAAGCTTCTTAGTGGTTGCCTGTTTTGCGGGCATCATTGTCTCCGCATGCCTGATGTCATATTGAGCACGAGACCTTACAAATAATCCTCCTTGGTGCTGAGCGATTTACATTTCTTATTAAATGGGGTTATCCAGCATTAGAAAACCCATGGCCATTTTCTTCCAGAGACAAAACGATTCTTGCCTCCAGTTCAAGTGTTGTTTGCAATTAAATGGGAGCTATCAGCAGGTTAGACAAATCTCATATGCCTATTGCACAGAAAACACCAAGGATGAAGGTATGTCTTTTGCCTTCATCCTCTGCTCCATTCCTGTCCACCCAATTCTTTAGTCCATTGTCCGTTTGGACCCTTTGGAACACTGGGGGGCCATTAGGAGCACTTTCCCACCTCCCATAGCACTGAGCTGGCCCCAGGGGCAGGACAGATCAGCATTATGGGGGCGGGGCAGTGCTCCTAATGGCCCCCCAGTGCTCCTAATGGTCCTACCGGACTATGAGCTAAACCACTAAGTGGATGGTAATAAACATACCTTCATCCTTGGCGTTTCTTGTGCAATAGGAACATATAAGCAGGTTACATTCCTCTAACCTGCTGATAGTTGCCCTTTAAGTTCCATTCCCTTTCACTGGAACTGAACTGCAATACCCTACCCAAACTGGATACAAAAGTCTTTAGAGAAAATGTTTTTCTAACACTGGACAACCCTTTAAGGATCACTGGCCTTAGTGATGTACAGCTAGAGACTGCTGAAGCCAATGAATGGGAATATTGGTACATCATTGCTTTTCACATTTTTACACTATTTTACCTCATATCTGAAAAACATTTTAAGGGTAAGGAAATCACAAAAATTATTTACATTTTTTCACGTCTTAAAAAAAAAACTTCTACACTATCTATGATGTACCAATGTAAAAAAAAAAATATTTGGAGAAATAGGGTTGAACCATAAAGGAAACTTCTATTAGAGATGCAGTGCTATACTGTGTGGAGACTTGACATCCATAACCATATATCACAATGGAAAAAATAAAAATAAAAACAAAAGACTGTAACCTAAACAAGAATAAGTATTTGTTATTCCCAAAACATTTGCCATAGCATTATTTCTGTTTATAGAGAAAGACTTCATGAATTGAAACATCACTTTGGTAAATAGTCAGTGAATAGAGAATAAGCAATCATCTTCTTCTTGTAGATGCTCAAAAAGAGCTATAGACTGCCAGAAGCAGAAGACAATTTGTGCAGCTGGTTCAGAGTTTGCATTGAAGCCCCTGTGTATTTTTTTCTTTGCATTATTACTTTTTGCAGTAGGATTGATTTGTCTGAAAACAATTTATGTGGGTATTGCAAATAATAACAATATATACTTATATAGCACAAACGTATTCAGCAGCACCTTACAATTCTGGGGGTATATAAAATCATACATTTAAACAATCAAAACAAACAAGAGGTGTAAGGGCCCTGCTCACAAGAGCTAACAATCTATGATTTTTTAAGGGAGGTATAAAGTAAGCTGCAGGGGCATTGCTAGCTTAGGGCAGATTTTTAGCCTTGTGCCCTTGATCTCCTTACGACTGCCGACACCTACTGCACGCAGAGGAAGTCCAGTGGAATGACAGGTGGAAACAATCAGTTCCCAGCTCTGCTGTTCAGGGCTAAAGTCAGCAGCCACATGGATGCTGCTCCTAGGCCAGTAACTATAAGCACTTTTAATAAGTGCTTACAGTTATTGTGTCACTCTGATCGATACAGAGAGGAGCCATTGGCTCACTTCCCTGCCAATTACTCTGGGAGGCCATTATCTCCTCCAAAGCTTGGGTGTCTGAGTAACGTCACTCGTGTGTCACTCCGGTACATTGTCTGTAATTATTAGGGGAATGTATCATTTGCAGTGTTTTTGACATTTGGTCTATCTGTATGTAAGCTCCCCATTCTACTTTTTAGTTCATGCTTCTGATTTAATAAGTTGTCACACAGACTTTGATAAATTAGGTGA
Organism: Dendropsophus ebraccatus; assembly: GCF_027789765.1. Taxonomy (NCBI): domain Eukaryota; kingdom Metazoa; phylum Chordata; class Amphibia; order Anura; family Hylidae; genus Dendropsophus; species Dendropsophus ebraccatus. Next base: position 70,642,461 of record NC_091461.1, on the reverse strand, counting down.
ATCTTTATAATTGTGCAAGAATAGTGAAAAGTAATTTCCTAATGATTATGGCTATCTTCTCTGGACTGGACACTAGTTGCACAAAAATGTTGCCAATGTAGATTGTCGACATTCATAGAATTCTCTTTGGCTGTTTATCTGTCATATCTTTTTTTTTTGTTTTGTTTTTTTGCAAAAATGGAGCGCAAAATAAAATAAATAAATAAAAGGTGCAGTACTCCCTATAACTGATACATGCACAGAAAATTTAAAACCTCTGTCTCCAATGTGAAGTAGTAAAATAAAAAAAATATTGATAGCATGTAAAACATTTGATCTTTTAAAGAACATTGACAGTCGAGCACAAGAAGGCTGAAGCATTTCAGAGCAGAGCTTTTTTGAAAGCTTTAGTCAAGGTGCCTTAAAGGATGGTGCTTAAAGGGATATTCCAGCAATTCCCTCCCAAATAAAAATCTCCAAAAGCCTTCTTAGCTCGCTAACCGCTCCTCTACAGTCAGTTTGACATGTGTCCCGCATTTCTGTGCTGCTCCAATGTAAACTTTTATAAATGCTACTCCCTTTCAAAATCTAATCTATCCTGCTGATAGCCCCCTATTGTGCTGGAGTAGGCGAGGAGAAAGGTATGTTTCTTACCTTCATCCTTGGTGCCGTTCCAGTGCAGTTAGTCACTTGCTCCATGGTCAAGTAAGAACGCTACAACCACTGGGGCACCGAGAGGAACATATCGATGATCTGGTCCTTCCCTGGTCCATTAATTAATATTAGAAAGTGGCAAGCCCCGGTGCTCTTAACTGGCTTACCAGACCGTTTAGCACTCTGCACCAGAATTGCACAGAGGATGAAAGTAAGAGACTTACCTTCATCCTCTGCGGCTCCTGCATAGTAGGGGGCTATGAGCAGGATAAATTTATCTAACTTGCTGATAGTTCCCCTTTAAAGTGTTAAAACTTTTGACAGGTCTCATAAACATGTCACAAGCTTAAGTACAATGTTTTTCAACTCCAGTCCTCAAGCCCACCAACATGTCTAGTTTTGAGAATTTCCTTAATATTTCACAGGTAATATAACTATAGTCAATAACTACAGTCAGAGCAGCAGGTATTATCACAGAGGTTCTTTATACGGGACATGCTCAGAAAAAGGAATACTTGGTGGGCCTTGAGGACTGAAGTTAAAAAAAAATGCATTTTTTTTTTTAGTTTTTAAGAAAATGTTTTAATTTAAAGTGATGCTGTACCCACAATCTGACACCCCCCCCCCCCAAAAAAAAAAAAAACACTTGTAACTTTGGATAGCTGCTTTTAATCCAAGATCTGTCTTGCGGTTCGTTTGGCAGGTAATGCAGTTATTGTCCTAAAAAACAACTTTTGAACTTACAGCCCCGTGCCCTACAGACGTGGTTTAGAATATCTGTGCCCTAACTTTGCACCACCCCTCCGTCCCTCCTTCCCACCCTCGTCATCATTAGGAATGCCACTGGAACATTTTCTCCATGCTGAACATTTGCACAGGTGTCTTAATGATCCAGCCCATGTGCCGGGCTGACACAGCTGACCAATAGAAGGCAATCTGCCTGGAGCATTCCTAATGATGAGGAGGGCAGGGAGGAGGGACAGAGAGGTTGTGCCAGCCTAATGCATTCACAATCTAGGCCACTCCCGTAGGGCACAGGGCTGCCAGTTTAAAAGTTTTTTTATATTTTTGGGACAATAACTGCATCACCTGCCAAATGAACCCCAGGCCAGATCGTGGATTAAAAGCAGCTTTCTAAAGGTACAAGTGGTTTGGGGTGGTCAGATTGGGGGTACCGAGTCACTTTAAAGGCTTCTTTTAAGGACCTATATGTTTTTGACTGATAATTGATGCTTTATTACAATATAATCGTTTATTTGGTGTTGAGTTTTTTTTTCCAGGAAATGTTGACTTACTGAGGCTGCTTTCATATGATATCACTATAACAACTGCTTTGTTTCCATAATACAGTGCTAATGCAAGTCTATGTAGCTCTTTACATGAGCTTTTAAAATATGTGCATATCTGAAAAACGCAGCATGCACTGCTGTCATCTCTTGTGGGTGGAAAGCACTTATTGAAGTCTACAGAGAGTGTCTATAGTAGGGATGCATCCATATGTCATCTGTATTGCATCAGTATGTCAACAGTATTACATCCATATTGCAACATATTGCAATCATTTTTCAAAGGGACTGTCTCATGTTATTCAATTTCCTACATAGATGACAGCCCATCAATATTAAGTATCTGTAAGGCTGATGATATTCTTAAAACAGATCTAAGGGATTTTCCTGTTTCTGGATGAGCCTAAGTCTCGGGATTCAGTGATGACTGCAACAATCATATGGAATGCTGCATAGAAGTGAGTGTGAAGTCGCTTGGAGGGCCAATCAGTGAATTCTGCGTACATACTCTAAAATAGTAGTGGCCTTAAAGGAAATTTATCACCTATATTTTTACTAAATAGCACTAGATACTAGATATTAGATATTATTACATATAGATTAGATATAGATATTACACTAGATATTATTTATTTGTACGTTGTTACAGGGCAGCTGTATTACCTTTTTTTTTTTGCACAGCATTTAGAAATATGCTGTAAGGGTGCCTTCACACCAACCGGATCCGCAGCGGAATTTCATGCTATGAGTTTGCAGCAAAATCAGTTGCTGATCCTGTACTGTGAAGCTCAATGGGTCCCATACACGCAACGGATCCGCTGCCTGCATGGGAATCGGCCCCTTTAACCCCTGCGCCGACGGCCGGCCGCAGCTTACAACCCCGGCTCCCTTAAACCCCTGCACCGCGCGCACGCAGGATCGCCGCCCTGGACTCCCACGCCCGATCGCCGCCCCGGCCCCCCCGCATGCCCAATCGCAGCCCCGCAGCCCCAGCCGCAAGCATACATCACCCGCTTGGGCCTAAGCTGTGTGATGCTCCTGGCTCCGGCGGCGCAGGGGATAAAGGGGCCGGTTCCCATGCACGATCCACTGCGTGTATGGGACCCATTGAGCTTCACAGTACAGGATACAGCTGATTTCGCTGCAAACTCGCAGCATGAAAATCCGCTGCGAATCCAGTAGGTGTGAAGGCACCCTAAAGTAAGCCTCCACAAACATAGAAAACAATAGACTTTTGAACCTTTTGACTTCTATTGTAGGGATTTCTAGGCATGCTCAGTGTGCATGCAGGTCAATGTGCAAGGAGAAAAAAGGAAAACTCTGACCAAACTCTGAAAGGCATATCTGTCCTACATACATACTGGTGTCTCCTTTATCCTGTCTGTGATAATAGTTAATAGACTTCAAGATTTCAGGACTATTTAACCCCTTAAGGACAGAGCCAATTTCGATTTTTACGTTTTAGTTTTTTCCTCCTTGTGCTTAAAAGGCCATAGCACTTGCATTTTTCCACCTAAAAACCCACATGAGCCCTTATTTTTTGCGTCACTAATTGTACTTTGCAATGACAGGCTGAATTTTTGCATAAAGTACACTGCGAAACCAGAAAAAAATTCAAAGTGTGGTGAAATTGAAAAAAAAAAAAGCATTTTGTTTATTTGGGGGAAATGTGTTTTTACGCCATTCGCCCTGGGGTAAAACTGACTTGTTATATATGTTCCTCAAGTCGTTTCGATTAAAACGATATGTAACATGTATAACTTATATTGTATCTGATGGCCTGTAAAAAATTTAAACCATTGTCAACAAATATACGTCACTTAAAATCTCTCCATTCCCAGGCTTATAGCGCTTTTATCCTTTGGTCTATGGGGCTGTGTTAGGTGTCATTTTTTGTGCCATGATGTGTTCTTTCTACCGGTACCTTGATTGCGCATATATGACTTTTTGATCGCTTTTTATTACATTTTTTCTGGATTTGATGCGACCAGAAATGCGCAATTTTGCACTTTGGGATTTTTTTGCGCTGACGCCGTTTACCGTGCGAGATCAGGAATGTGATTAATTAATAGTTTGGGCGATTACGCACGCGGCGATAGCAAACATGTTTGTTTATTTATTTGTTTATTTACTTTTATTTATAACCTGGGAAAAGGGGGGTGATTCAGACTTTTATTAGGGGAGGGGGCTTTTTACTATTAACAACACTTTTTTTTTTACTTTAACACTTATACTAGAAGCCCCCCTAGGGGACTTCTAGTATAAGTGCTTTGATCTCTCATTGAGATCTCTGCAGCATAGATATGCTGCAGAGATCCATGAGATAGGCACTCGTTTACTTCCGGTTGCTGCAGCCGGAAGTAAACGAGTGCCGAGCCGGGGACGGCGCCATCTTGGAGCGGTCCCCGGCCGGCTTCAGAAACGGAGATCGCTCCTCCAGGATAACATCCCGGGGGAGCGATCTCCGCCACTAGACACCAGGGAACGGCTGAATCCGGTAATCGGATGCAGCTGTCATGTTTGACAGCTGCATCTGATTACTGTATTAGCGGGCGCGGCGATCGGACCGTGCCCGCTAATACCTACGGTCCCGGGCTACAATCGGCACCCGGGACCGCCGTGGTTCAGAGCGGGGTCGCCGCGCGGCCCCGCTCTAAACGTCCTTACCGGCATCAGGGCGTAAATTTACGCCCGATGTCGTTAAGGTGTTAAAAGTATAAACAGTAAAATAAAAAAAATAAAGTCACCACAAATTAGTCAAATTCTTAAAAAATATCTCTGGAGTACCTTAAAATAGCTAACAGACAGAGATGGTTCAATAAAAGCAGATTTCTCAATCAAATACAACATATGTACCCCCTATGCAATATAACTGCAGCATAGGTGAATATTCACAAATAAAATGCAATAGATATACATATCACTATAAATAGAAACAAAAGTTACAGGAATGGTCTTCTAGTCAATGGCAAACACTCAAAGTACTTGATAAGTCACTTGTAAACAGCACTTGTAATCAGCATTGCAAACAAGAGCCTGGTGACTGCCATAGTGATTATGAGATAACACAAGTTCTGGCACTGTAAATCTGTATAGTGTTAAAGGAACGAGTCGGCAGGAAGCAGGAGCGGCAGTGAGCTTGGAGCAGAAGCGGCGGCGGCTGGTTTGGGGAATGCTGGTTATGTAAAGGGAGATGCGGCAGTAGCGGCGTCGGGGAGGCTGGTTGGGGGTATTCTGGTCACGTAATGGGACATGCGACAGCAGCAGCAGTGGCGGCAACAACGGTGGGTGGGCTGGTTGGAGGATGCTAGTCATGCAGGGGGACATACGGCAGCAGCGGCGCGGTGGCTGGTTGGGGGGATGCTGGTAATCGGCCCTGGTACTACTCCTCCATCATCTGCTCATACAATGTATGGACACTTTCTCCCCAAAGTATTCTATAAACTTAATCAATAAAGCACAGTTTACTGTACAGCAACATAACACTTCATTACTTACATACAGCCCCATTGACACAATACAGTCTATAGACTTCTATATACACTACCATTCAAAAGTTTAGGGTTACCCAAACAATTTTGTGTTTTCCATGAAAAGTCACATTTCTTCACCACCATACGTTGTAAAATTAATAGAAAATAGAGTCAAGGCATTGACAAGGTTAGAAATAATGATTTGTATGTGAAATAACATTGTTTTTACATCAAACTTTCGTCAAAGAATCCTCCTTTTGCAGCAATTACAGCATTGCACACCTTTGGCATTCTAGCTGTTAATATGTTAAGGTAAGCTGGAGAAATTGCACCCCACGCTTCTAGAAGCATCTCCCACAAGTTGGATTGGTTGGACGGGCACTTCTGGCGTACCATACGGTCAAGCTGCTCCCACAACAGCTCGATGGGGTTCAGATCTGGTGACTGTGCTGGCCACTCCATTACCAATAGAATACCAGCTGCCTGCTTCTGCTGTAAATAGTTCTTGCACAATTTGGAGGTGTATTTAGGGTCATTGTCCTGTTGTAGAATGAAATTAGCTCCAATCAACCGCTGTCCACTGGGTATGGCATGGCATTGCAAAATTGAGTTATAGCCTTCCTTATTCAGAATCCCTTTTACCCTGTACAAATCTCCCACCTTACCAGCACCAAAGCAACCTCAGACCATCACATTACCTCCACCATGATTAACAGATGGCGTCAGGCATTCTTCCAGCATCTTTTCATTTGTTCTGCGTCTCACAAACGTTCTTCTTTGTGATTTAAACACCTCAAATTTGGATTCATCCATCCACAACACTTTTTTCCAGTCTTCCTCTGTCCAATGTCTGTGTTCTTTTGCCCATCTTAATCTTTTTCTTTTATTGGCCAGTCTCAGATATGGCTTTTTCTTTGCCACTCTGCCCTGAAGCCCAAAATCCCGCAGCCGCCTCTTCACTGTAGATGTTGACACTGTGTTTTGCGGGTACAATTTAATGAAGATGCCAGTTGGGGACCTGTAAGGCGTCTGTTTCTCAAATTATGGACACTAATGTGCTTATCTTCTTGCTTAGTTGTGCAACGCGGCCTCCCACTTCTTTTTCTACTCTGGTTAGAGCCTGTTTGTGCTGTCCTCTGAAGGAAGTAGTACACACCGTTGTAGGAAATCTTCAATTTCTTAGCAATTTCTCGCATGGAATAGCTTTCATTTCTAAGAACAAGAATAGACTGTCGAGTTTCAGATGAAAGTTCTCTTTTTCTGGCCATTTTGAGCGTTTAATTGACCCTACAAATGTGATGCTCCAGAAACTCAATCTGCTCAAAGGAAGGTCAGTTTTGTAGCTTCTGTAACGAGCTAGACTGTTTTCAGATGTGTGAACATGATTGCACAAGGGTCTTCTAATCATCAATTAGAAGCAAACACATTGGACCATTAGAACACTGGAGTGATAGTTGCTGGAAATGGGCCTCTATACACCTATGTAGATATTGCACCAAAAACCAAACATTTGCAGCTAGAATAGTCATTTACCACATTAGCAATGTATAGAGTGTATTTCTTTAAAGTTAGGACTAGTTTAAAGTTAACTTTATTGAAAAGTACAATGCTTTTCCTTAAAAAATAAGGACATTTCAATGTGACCCCAAACTTTTGAACAATAGTGTATAGTGCACCCCCTACTGGACACTCCATAGGAATTACACCCTGATTCGTGATGTAACGAATATTGAGAGAATTTCAAAACTCCATGATCTACTAAATCAAGGGAAATATCCCTATATGTGCATTTCCCATAATTAATGTGCATTAGGAATTTGTATAACTTTCCATAAGTAATAACATATTAAAAAATACTTTTGGCCAGACTTCTCCTTTAAGGACCAGACCAAATTTCCGGAATAAGACGTGTGTCACTTTATCCATTAATAACCTTGGGATGCTCTTACCTATCCAGCTAATTCTGAGATTGTTTTCTCGTGACATGTTATACTTTATATTTATGGTAAATTCGATACTTGTAGCCTATGTTTATGAAAAACCCCAAAATAACTTGAACAATTTTTTGAAAAATTGCATTTTTCTAACTTTGAAATTTTCTGCTTGCAAGGAAAATAGTTATGCCACATAGACAATAGAAAGCTTCAAAATTTAGCAGCATTTTTCCAATTTTTCGCTAAAATTTTAAAATCAGATTTTGCAAGGAACCAGTTCATATTTAAAGTGGATTTGAGGGGACTGTATGTTATGAAGCCCTACAAAGCACCCCATTTCAGAAACTGCACCAGCCAAACTGTTCAAAATCAATTCCAGAAAGTTTTAACCCTTTAGCTGAGTCACAGAAATAAAAGCTAAGTGTGTAAGAAAATTGAAAATTTTAATTTTGTTTGCAGAAATTACATTGTGATCCAATATATTTCATATAAGAAAACCTATTTCCAGAGAAATGCACTACATTTTTTATTGTCCCGTGTCTGCAGTTTATAGAAATATATGTGGCCATGTTGCGCTATTTGACTCAACCACAAGCCTCAGATACAAAGGAGCGCCTAGTGAGTTTTGAAGCTTCCGTTACAATTGGCCAAGTACCCCTTCTGGTTGGCAGAGGCTCTGGGGTGCCAAAACCTAACAAACACCATTTAGGAAACTACACCCCTCGAGGCATGTAACAAGGGGTATAGTGAGCATATGGACCCCACTGGTGACAGACACAAATGTGAAACAATGGTCCGTAAAAATGAAAAATTGCATTTTTGACACTAAAATGTTGGCGTAACTTTGCATTTTTCATGTTCACAAGGGGTTAAAAAAATAAATAAACCACTAGTCATGTAGAGCAATTTTCCCCAATTTTAGGAGTACCTCCATGTGGACACAAAGTGCAAAGCCGGTGCACGGAAAGCCTCCAAAGGGAAGGAGCGCAATTTGGATTGTGGTAGCTGGATTTGGCCAGAATGGAGGACAAAGGCCATGTAAGGTTGGCAGAGCCCTCATGCTGCCAAAACATTGGAAACCCCCACAAGTGATCCCATTATGGAAACTAAACCCCTCAAGGAACATAACAAGGGGTTTAGTAAGCACATGGACCCTACTGGGTTTTTTTTACACTAAAACTTGCTCTAGCCTTAAATTTTTCAGGTTCACAATGGGTTAAAAGAAAAAAAAACATAAACTTGTAGAGTAATTCCTTCAAGTACAAAAATACCTCACATGGGGACATATTGTGCCATGATGGCGCAGGACACACCTGCAAAAGGAAGCTGTGCCATTTGGCTTTTGAAAGATGGATTTTGCCAGAAAAGAGGTCGGAGGTCATGTGGGGTTTATAATGCCCCCGTGCTGCCAAAACAGTGGAAACCCCTCACAAGTGACCCCATTATGGAAACTACACCCCTGACGAAATGTAACAAGAGGTGTAGCGAGCATAGGAACCCCACTGGTGACAAACACAAATGTGCAACAATGTGACGTGAAAATGAAAAATGTAATTGTTTACACTAAAACGTTGGCGTAACTTTGAATTTTTCATGTTCACAAGGGCTTAAAAGAAAAAATAAACCATTAATCATGTAGAACAATTTCGCTTGATTACAGGAGTACCCCACATGTGGACACAAAGTGCAAAGTTGGTGCAAGGAAAGCCTCCAAAGGGAAGGAGTGCAATTTGGATTTTGGAAGCTGGATTTGGCCAGAATGGAGAACGAAGGCCATGTTGGGTTCGCAGGGCCCCCATGCTGCCAAAACATTGGAAGCCCCCACAAGTGACCCCATTATGGAAACTACACACCTCAATTAATGTAACAAGGGGTAAAATTAACACATGGACCCCACTAGTGACAGGCATAATGTGATGTGAAAAGGAAAATTATTATTTTTTTACAATAAAACTAAGTCTAACCCTAAATTTTTCAGGTTCACAAGGGGTTAAAAAAAACAAAAAAAAAACATAAAACTTGTAGAAAAATTTCTCCCAAGTACAAAAATACTCCATATTGTGGGCACGCCTTCAAAAGGAAGGTGCGCCATTTGGCTTTTTTAAGCTGGATTTTGCCAGAAAGGAGGACGGAGGCTATGTCGGGTTTACAAAGCCCCCGTGATGCCAAAACAGTAGAAACCCCTCACAAATGACCCCATTATGGAAACTACACCCCTTAAGGAATGTAACAAGAGGTGTAGCGAGCATATGGACCCCACTGGTGACAGACACAAATGTGAAACAATGTGACGTGAAAATGAAAAAAAAAAAAAAAAAAAAAATTTTTACACAAAATGTTGGTATAACTTTGAATTTTTCATGTACACAAGTGGTTAAAAGAAAAAGTAAACCACTAAACATGTGGAGCATTCCCCCCAATTACAGGAGTACCCCACATGTGGAAACAAAGTGCAAAGCAAAGTGCACGGAAAGTCTCCAAAGGGTAGGAGCGCAATTTAGAGTGGGTGTGTAAGTGTAAGTGTTATGCTTTTACACGTGTGTTAGTGTGTGTGTGTGTGTGTGTGTGTGTGTTTTACTAATAAAAAAAGAAAAAAAGAAAATTAACACTGAAAAAAAAAGAAAAAAAGCAGAGGGCAGGGGACACTATATCACCACCGATTCAGAGGACAGGGTGGCAGGAGAGTGGAGAGGGGCGGTGGGATGGAGGGGAGAGGGTGGCAAGAGGAGAGGGTGGCAGGACTGAGGGTTTCAGAACAGAGGGTGGCAGGAGAAAAGAGAGGGTGGCAGAGAGTAGAGGGTGGCAGGAGAGGGGAGAGGGTGGCAGGAGAGGGTGGCAGGAGAGGGTAGAAGGGGAGGGTGGCAGGAGAGGGTAAGAGAAGAGAGTAGAGGGTGGCAGCGGAGATGGTGGCAGTAAAAAGGAAAGGGTGGCAGGAGAGGGGAGAGGGTAAGAGAAGAGAGGGTGGGAGGAGAGGGGAGAGGGTGGCAGGACGGAGGGTGGCAAGAGAGGAAAACAGGATTCTTGGCAAGCAGAGAAGGAGATGATGAGAGCAGTATAGATCGACCGTGATTGACCGACCAGTGGCTACCGGCCAATCACAGCCGGGCACAGTGGGTATTGGTGTTGTCTCTGAAAGCACCAATCACCGCTCAATTCAGGGGTCCAGGCCCTGGAAATACAGTAAATTGCTGTGATTGGCCAGTCAGAAGTAACCGGCCAACCACAGCGATCACTGTCATGGGGGGGCAGGGAAGCTGCCCTAAATGTGACACAGGAAGATGGCAGCTGTAAGAATCAGCCATGCGGCGCTCCTTTAAAGGGCCGGCGTACAGGTACGTCATGGGTCCTTAAGTGACAGGCTTCCATGATGTACCTGTACGTCATGGGTCCATTACAGGTTAATGTCTATGTAAAAAAAGAAAAATCCCCTCCCCTAATTAAAGCAAGAAAAATTGTGATAAAAAGTTATCAAAAAGTCACAAATATGCAAGTAAGTTACACCTCACACAGGCCCATAGACCAAAAAATAAAAGCGTTATAATGGTAATAGAGCAATTTTAAGGAACATTTAAGAAACAATATTTTGTTTTATTTTCAATTTTACAGCGCATATAATTTTTTCTGGTTTTGCAGACCGCTGCGAATATGTAATGCAGCCGCCCCCTTAACCCCTTCGGCTCCCGCTCAGCTCCCGCGCTGTTTGTGTATACGTTACCTCTCTCCTTGCCGTAAGGGGTACCGGCATCCTGCTCTCCCACCCTTCCAATCACTGGCTGCGACTGGGCAACACACTGATTGGCTGGGCGGGAGAGCAGGACGCTGGGACCCCGGGCGGCAAGGAGACAGGTAATGCATATACAGACAGCGCGGGAGACGAGTGGGAGCCGACGGGGTTAAGGGGGCGGCTGCATTACATACTCACAGTGGTCTTTCAGATCGCTGCGAGTATGTATTTACAGGGGCCTGCCAGGACCTTGACTCGTAGCGGATCTTGCTGCAAATCTTGAAGCGAGATTTCCACTGCGAGTCGGTACATGTGAACATACCCTCAAATTGAAATATTGAAAAAAGCTGTGGCTTTTTCAAAGCGACCCAAAAAAATACTGCTTTTTGGGAATAGCAACAGGGTTTGTCTTTTTAGAAAAAAACTGAAAAATTATCCTATTTTTAGGAGTGAAAACAGGATTGGCATACTAGAATTTGTGCAAAAAAAGACACAAAACCCTCTATACACTTTTTCACAACATTTTTACACACAAAAACTTGTAATGAAACAGATTCTGAACTAACAGAACAGACTCAGGACTCTCTCTGCAGTGCTGACTCTAGTAAGTGCAGCGGGGGGATGGGGGAGGTTCGACAGCTCCCCGCGGTGCGGTCCGTGTCCCCATTCTTACGAAAGAGAATGACATTGGCAAAAGGAGGGAATTGCTCATTGCTCCTTTGTCTGTCAGAGTCTGTGTTTTACAGAAAATTCAGAGAGCTGAGGGCCCCCTGGCACAGCCTACCCTGTTCAATGGGAAAGATGGCTCTGTTGTGGCCAACACTATTTTTGCAGGTTTGGTTGAAAGGTTGCCAGTTGCTAGACTGTTGTAATTGTAGTAGTTGTAATCAAAGTTTTGACCCAACATGGGTTGTATGGGTTGAGTTATGTTATCTCTTAAGGTGCGTTTACACGAAACGATAATTGGCCCGATCGTACGATTAATGATGTCGGAGTAACAATTTTTTTTTTCATAATGATCAGCGTTTAGACTGTACGATATATAGTACGGAAAATCGTTTTGTGATCATTTAACACTGGTTAAATCGGCGAATGACTGTTCACACAGAACGATCTGCAAATTTTTTGCGAACGCGGAACGACGATTTGATAACATGTTGAAAGATCAAAATGAACAATTTGTCGTTTGATCGTTCGCTGCGTTTACACGTACGATTATCGTTCGAATTTGATCGTTATCGTGCAAATTCGCACGAAAATCATTACGTGTAAACGCACCTTTATTCATAACCCTTTAACTTAGTATGACATTTGTTACTTTTAGTGGCCACTAGAATTTTTGTGGATGGTTAGGATGCTGCATATGAGCTGCAATCTTTAGAAATATCTACAATAAAAAATAGTTAATAACTTGGGAATCATTTTTTTGGTAAAAAATATAAGATGATAGGTACAGTTCATTTAGAATAATTCAGAAATCTCCAAGTAAGCCAAAAGACTCATTAGATAATTTCATTTCCTCACTGTACCCCTTAAGGACATAATAAGTTATGTTAAATAAGTTTGCTTTTGAGCAACATAATATTCTAATTTCTTTTGACAGTTGTTGAACAGGACAGTTGGCACGTTTGAATTTTGCATCAAGATGACCTAAAATGGATGGAGCTCCAAAATTGTGCAATTGTGTAACAGCATGGAATTAATCAAGGCTGATTTTGCAATCTGTTTTCTTACAAACTGAAAAAAGACTCATATACCTCATGTAAATATGCAGAAAACCATGTATGAATGATGTAATTTAACTGGAGACCAGCGTGTACTGAATTGTAAAATAGCCTTTATTACTAAATGGACAGAAGAAAAAAAGCAAGCCTTTATGACATTACTAATGTCACAGTGCATTTAACTGGTGAATTTCTATGCTGCTGACTATGACAGTTGAGATACAGCTGCAGGTCAGAAAATTACTGTGCTAAATATAAACATTTTGGAATGTTCAGGCCATCTATTGACAGTAGGATATCTGTAATAATAGGTGTTACTACAAGTATTGTACCGGAGAACTTGACTCAGAACTGACATCAGTGCAGTTTGATAATGCCATACCATTTAGGCTGGGTTCACACTACCTTTTTGCAATCCGTTTTTTTTTTTTTTTTCATCCCTTTTTGCAAAAAAAAAAGGATAAAAAAACGGATGAATTTGTGTGCATCCATTTTGATCCGTTTTTTCATTGACTTCCATTATAAAAAAAAAGGTCAAAACACACACAAATGCATCCTTTTTTTCCATCCTTTTTTTTTTGCAAAAACGGATTGCAAAAATGTGGTGTGGACCCAGGGACCCAGCCTTACCAGTTCACATCCGTAATCTGGAACCAGACACTAATGCTTTCAGTTTACTTGGGTAATGACATATTAAGCATGTAAGGATATTTTCACCTTCACATACCAGTTTATTTATAGAATTAATTGCTCATCTTGTACTGACTGTGATTTATGTCTACATTCACAATTCTACAGGCTTCCGAGCTACAATTTACCAACTGTGGCTGCGTACAGCTTGTGGTAGTGATTTACAATATTATTTTAATCTTGTTGCTATTAAATGATCTTGGTGCTGATCTTATAAGCACTCAGCTCAGAGGGGTACTCTGGCGTAACAAAAAAAAAAATTACCAACCACTCGTCCTCCAATGGCCCCTCCCCCAGAGCCAATTGGCTCTTCAGGTGCTCTAATCTCCTTTATTCTATGGGTATCCCTATAGAAAGCCTCTCCTGCTCTGTCTTGGTAGATGTCAACAGAGAGCACTGTGTGAGACCGAAAATAAAACATTACCTGAAGGACATATAGCAGCTAAGAAAGTATGGGAAGATGAGATTTTTTTAATAGAAGTAAATAAAAAATTTACATACTTTCTGACACCAGTTGATTTGAAAGAAAAAAAAATCACTGGACAACCTCTTTAAAATAGATAATAGAACCTAAAAGTAAGTGTGTGTGTGAGTATATGAACATTTTTTTAGGGGTGGGTCTTGAAGGTTTTGTGTGGCAAAAGAAAAATAGGAAACAAAGAATTATAACTAGAAGAAAGAAGAAAAGTAGAGAAAAAAAAGATGTAAAGCTAAACAATACAATGCACAACATGTAAGAAGTTTTTTATTGGCCGGTGTCTCAGTGTTCAGACCCTCAGCAATTTCTACATAGAGCCTAGAGGACAGCAATAAGAGAAACAGATTACTGATCTCAGGGAGACCAGCCAAACGATAACACTGTCGGCTGATAGTGAAAGCGCTCATTGCAGTGAAATCCTAGGTGCATTGCCCCCTGCGAAACATGAACATGTCACAGAAGAGCCAGTGGAGCCTCAATGAAGAATCTTGAAAAACAGGACTAGCCAGATATCCCTCCAGGAAGGACCCAGCAAAGGGGTGGCTCCTGTAAGGAAACCACCAAAACCACCATATTAAGTGACCCTATAGATCAATGTAATGACAAGGGAAAAACCAAGGCCAGGTATTCATCCACATACAGCTGTTTTGGTTTGTTGCCCCTCATCAGTGTGGAGCAGGATTCTGGCTAGGTGGACAGCAAGACTGACTGATTCACTTTCAGGCTCGCTGCTCTGTTGTTGCTCCCTGCAGGAAGCGAGTTCTTTGGTAAGTCTATGGAGTCCAACTCCTGCAATGAGTTGAGATGAGTAAAGAAGCTGACAGGACAGTGATGTACTTGCACATGCATATCCCCCTACTCTCTATCTAGCGATCTTCGATGTCTGAACATAAAGACCCGAACTGATTGAAACTTTTGACATGTTTTTGTGACATGTTAAAAGTTTTTAAATTTGACAGTAACACTTTAACCCTTAGATGACCCAGGGCGTATAGTTACACCATGGAAGTCTGTCCCCAGACGACCTAGGGCGTAACTGTACGTCCTGGGTGGTTCTCCGGAGCGGAGCACGCTTCACAGAAGGTGGGGACCGGCTGCAATCAGCAGCCGGGACCTCACCGGTATTGACACGCTGCATCGACCGTGCTGCCGCGACCGTGCTGCCGCGTGTCATTAAGCCCTTAAATGCTGCGATCGCAGCGCGACCGCAGAGTTTAAGTGTAAGTGACCGGGGGAGTCCCCGGTCACTTACCGATCGGGACCCCCGCAGTGTGACTGCAGGGGTCCCGATCGGTAAAACGGACCGCCGGAGGTCTCTCACCTTCCTCCGTGCGGTCCGATCGGCACAGGCAGGCTCAATGAGCAGATTGCCGATAACACTGATTAATGCTATGCCTATGGCATAGCAATGATCAGTGTGTGTAATCACACTAGTGTATGTAAAAGTCCCCCAAAGTGACTTAAAATGTGTGAAAAAAAAAAGTTAAAAACACTAACACACTGCCCCAAAACCCCTCCCCTAATAAAAGTTGAAATCACCCCCCTTTCCCATTATATAAATAAAACATATAAAAATAAATAAACAAATAAACATATAATATACCGTAGCGTGCATAATTGTCCAATCTATTAAAATATTACAAGCGTCATTGCGAACGGAGAACGACGTAGACAAAAAAATTGAGCGAAATTGAGCGGATTACCGATTACCGGTTTAATGTTATAAAAAAAATTAATAAAAAGTGATCAAAACGTCCGATCTTCACAAATAAGGTATTAATAAAAGCTAGAGATCATGGCGGAAAAAATGACACCCCATACAGCCCCATAGGTGAAAAAATAAAACTGTTATAAGCGTCACAATAGTCCCATTTTATTTATAACTAATTGCCAAAAAAAGGATTTCATTTAAAAAATATATATAACATTTGAGAATCTGCGTAAACCTGCATATGGTTGTGTTCGGACTGACCTATAGAATAATGGTATCATGTCGCTTTTACCATATAGTGGATTACGTAGACACAGGAACCCCCCAAACCTTACCATATTGCATTCTTTTTACAATTTCACCTATTTATATCTTCATAAATAATATATTTGGGGTTCCGTCATACATGTTATGATAAAATGAAAGACGCCATTACAAAGTACAACTATTCCTGTAAAAAACAAGCACTTACATGGCTTGTAGATAGAAAACTGAAAGTGCTAGAGCTCTTAGAAGGGGAGGAGGGAAAAACAAAAACACTAAGATCAAAATTGGCGCGGTCCACTGGGTCATTTTGGGCCTGGTCCTCAAAGGGTTAATGAGAAAGGAAATTTAAATGCCACAAACTCTTTGCAAAAGAGAACAGGGTGTGTACCAGTATAGACGAATTGTATGAGCTGTTTCCAAGTTAATAGCTACTTTAGAGATTTGTTGAGATTTGCTGGTATGTCTAATGCAAGAGTGGGTGCCCATTTGAGACTAGTGACTAGACTTTGCTTGGAAAAGGGTTTTTGGTGCTGCTGAAGATATCCCCTAATGGGAATATGTCACCTAAATTTTCTTTTACTGATTAGAATCAGATACTTAAACGTATTCTCTTATTCTAATCTGTATCTATTTTCTGACTTTAATTTTTTTTATTTCACTTTTTGTACATTGTTTTGGGGGCTGCCATATTGCCTATGCTTTACAGCAAGACTCATGGACATAGATGGCAATAGACAGACATTGTCCCGTTAAGGTGAATGTAAAACATCATTGAACCTTCTCTGTGACCTCTCTGTGACCTCTGTAATTTTACAGGGAGCTGCTATTATCTTGTATTGATGCTATCTACTTACTGGTGTCACATGTTGCTGCAATGCTGTACAAATCCCTTTACAGCAGCCTCCTCACAACAGACACAACAGGAAATTTAGGAAAACATGAAAATTTCTTAGAAACTATGTTTAACATAGCACTATTTAAACAATAAGTCATTTTCTGTTGACAAATTCTCTTTAAAGAGTTTGCAAAGTTATTTTCACTTTTCCACCGGATAGGGGACACATATAAGATTGTGGAGGGTCCAACCTCTGGGCCACACATGATCTCTAGAATGGCACCAGAAACTCATTTATGAATGAAGCCACGGGATGGCACATGACTCACTGAACCATTCATTCTCTAAGGAGCCGATGGATGTAGCCGGCTATCAGCGGCGGATCAGAGGTCAGACCCCCCACAATCCCATCCAAGTAAAAATAACTCAGAAAGCCCCTTTAGGGATTTATTAGTGGAAGATAAAACTTAAAGATAAGCTTCATAGACACAATGAACATCTTTATACCCTATTCTTTGTATGGGACACATGTAAGCCTACTCTCTATCATCCGTGACCTGTGCAAAGGTCATTCCACAGAGAGGAGGAGGCTGTTATTGTCTTTCCTTTTATTAGTATCACCTCTTGCTGTAATACTTTACAGATCACTTTCCCAAAGACTAAATATCAGAACAGGAAGTATCAGCTTAGTTTTAAGAAAAGTGGCCAAATAAAAATAGCAAGGGGTCAGAATTATTATAATTTTATTTTTTATGAAATACACTTTATATATTTTTCACACACTATACAAAATATCACTGCAACAAGAAGCAAAAAAAACAAACCAAAAGAAATATAATAAAATAACGGCAATACAATAATTTATCATCAGACAGTAATTCAACTTTAATGGTGCGTTCACACCTACAGGATCTGCAGCTGATTTTCTGCAGCAGATTTCATTGAAATAACTGAACACAGCATCAAATCTGCTGCAGATCTGCTGCAGATCCTGTAGGTGTGAACGCACCCTAACATACAATTTTATGTTAAGAATAAGAAAAGAAATTGGATGATAACTGGCTGGAGGGCCTAAAGGAGACCTGTCACCCCTGTGCCGGGGTGACAGGCTCCCGACCCCCCGTTAGAGCCCCCTATACTCACGTGATCCCGCCGGGTCCCGCTTCCTGAGCCGGTCAGGTCACGGTGATATAAGCGCCCTAAGCCTGGCGTGCGCGATGACAGGAGAGTCCGATGCCCATAGAGAATGAATGGGGAGTCCGATGCTCCGTCATTCTCTATGGGCATCGGACTCTCCTGTCAGCGTGCGTGGCGGGCTTCGGGCGCTGATATCTCCGTGACCCGACCGGCTCAGGAAGCAGGACCCGGCGGGATCACGTGAGTATAGGGGGCTCTAACGGGGGGGTCGAGATCCTGTCACCCAGGCACGGGGGTGACAGGTCCTCTTTAATGCTCTGCTTTTTATAGGAAGCATTACAATAGTTGCTGATAATATCATGGGAGGGAAAGTATCATCTTCAACTGACCAGACCTTATCTCTGGAGAGTTGCTGCCTTGAGCCCCTATTACACGAAACGAATACAGCTGATAATCATGCTGTGTAATGGAAGACAAAAATTAGCCCACATGCACGATGCAATATGCTGCTGTTGCATGCAGAGCGTGTAATAGCCCCAGCAGCAAGTGGGGAATGAGGAGCAAGCGAGCGCTGACCTGACAGGTTGGTGCTTGCTTGCTCCTCTAATTCACCTATGTAATTGGGGCTTTAGTGTAGCAGTAACAGTACCCACATCAAATTTATGTCTGTGGTATTTTTTTTTTTTTTTACAAACATAGCCTAGCAGTTTGTTTTTGTTTTATGTTTCTTAATTAACAAGTTACTGTGCAGTGCCTATAGAAAACTTTCCAGAATGCAGCTCACAAAAGCGAGATCTATGTTATTGTGCCAGCACAGTATGTCCAAAGATTTTAGAAAAATATGGAACTATTAAGTACCTCTGTACAGTAATACAGGAAAAGCACAAAAGGGATGCTTAAATGTATATACAAAGTTACTCAGTCTTTATGTAGATTTATCATTTACAATGTAACCTGGAAAACAGTGGATAAAGGTAAAACTACTTTTTAAGCATTTCTCTAATATTCTGCAGTATAGGTTGCCTAACCTTGTTATTGAGAATACTCCCAAAAGGCACCTCCTCCTCATGTAAGAATCAATTTCACGTTTACAATCAGATGGCTGTTCGGAATCTGTATTTCTTCCTTAAAAGCTTGGTATATTCACCTCTGCATGAAGCTTTCGTAACGTTACATCAAATACTTTCTTAGGCACTGGGATTCTTCTCAGTTATATTTGTACTTCTATTCTGCTATGTAGCCTCAGTTTGTAAATCTGGCTGAAGGCTGATCCAAGTAGGGCATGGAGTTAATGCATTCTCCTTCAATCTGTAGAGATACCTAAAATGTAAACACAACTTCAACAAGAATAATAAAATTGCATCTCCAAGGATACAATGCATGTTGTTCGGTATTGATTTTTTTTCTTTTTCTTTTTTTAATTCACTTTGAAAGTCTACTAATCTGGAGAATGAGCAGGTTTCATTGCAATATAGAATTCAATCCTACATTCCTATTTCCTCTAAAATTGTGGTATAAACAATGTGCTTATTAAT
Source organism: Dendropsophus ebraccatus (assembly GCF_027789765.1). Lineage (NCBI taxonomy): Eukaryota > Metazoa > Chordata > Amphibia > Anura > Hylidae > Dendropsophus > Dendropsophus ebraccatus. Next base: position 70,623,034 of record NC_091461.1, on the reverse strand, counting down.
AAACTCATTAAAATAAGAACATGCTGAAATATCACAACTAAGTATTTCATATTGTTACATAACAAACAGTAATTCTTGATTTCAAAGCAAATGACTTGTTAAATTGTATATATTTTTTTTTTTTAAGTAAAAACTTGAATTGTTTGATCAGATTAACCAGAGTTTGGTGGTTATAGTGCTCTCACTGATGTTATCAAGCCCCCTGAAAGGCCCCTCCATGGGGTCCAGCTTTTTCTCATTCTTTCCATTTAAGGAGGTAGAATTAGGGCTGAGATATTTGGAAATGTACAAAGACAGTACTTCCTCCCTTAAGTTTCTAGCCAATCAGAGCACATCACATACTCCTCACTGCTAAGCCATTTCATTGAGCTAGTGAAAGTGCACTAAAAAGGCTGCATTGTGCTGGGCTGGTGTTAACACAATATACTAATGAAGATGGCATGTGAGGGGAGAAGCCATTAGTGGTGAGCTTAATTTGCAAGGTGCTATATAAGCAGAAATGAAATAAATAACATAGCATCACATCATGCACTAAACAGGCTGCACTGTGCTGGGGAATGTTTTATACAGTACAGGGCAGTGCAAAGTGCTGCATAAGCAGAAAGGAAATAAAGCAAGTAAACATAAACAAAGTAAGCAAAGGGCTACTATAATCCCTGATGCTGATAAGAGGGAAGTTTTACCTTGTACGGACAGTGCAGATGGTCTGAAGGCTGGTAGCTTTAACCCCTTCCTACATAAGGACGTGCCGGCACTTCCAAATCTGCATGCTGTTCCTGCAGATGGACATGCCGGCATGTCCCAGGGTGACAGTGGTGCAGGAGCTGCCCCCGTGTCATCCCCAGCGGGGACCGGCTGTCAGTGATAGCCGGGCACCCACCGCAACTGCCGAGATCCAGGCCGAGCCCGGATCTCGGCAGTTAACCCTATAGGTGCTGCAATCTGTGCGATTACAGCACCTATAGTGCTGCAAGAAGGGAGATTCCTACCGTCCTCCTCCATCGGGGCTGTGTGGTGAGATCGCACAGCCCCGATGGAGCAGTGACATCAGGAGGCTTCAGAAGCCTCCTGGTGTCACAACTACGGTGGCTGATCAGGCTCAGCCTAAGGCTGAGTCTGATTAGCTTTGCCTATTACAGGCATAGTGTATTGCAGTGCTGATGAGCACTGCAATGCAATATGCTTGTGATAAGGCAATTTTATGGTGGGACTAAAACACAAAGGGGGAGATTTATCAAAGGGTGTAAATTTTAGACTGGTGTAAACTGCCTACAGCCACCAATCACAACTCCTCTTTCCTTTCACCAGAGCTGAAAGCTGAGCTGTAATTGGTTGCTGTGGGCAGTTTACACCAGTCTAAAAGTTACACCCTTTGATAAATCCCTACAGTCCACAATACAATAATAAATGTTTTTAAAAAAGTACACATATTTAGTATCGCCCCGCGCGTAATGACGCTGGCAATCAAAATATTACATGAACCCCTTAGTGACCGCCAATGCGTATTTTCACGGCGGTCACTAATGGGCTTTATTCCGATATGTATGCCTTTTAACAGCGTATGTATCGGAATGCTCTGCCGCCCCCTTGCGGTGGCAGAGCAGGGGATCAGCTGTCAATGTGACAGCTGATCTCCCCCTAAAACTACCTTGGACAGAGGATCCTCCGCTCTGGGTAGTTGACAGCATGACAGCGGCATGTAATAGGTTCCGGTGGCTGCTGCAGGTATACTCACGTGATCGGAGGTCCTGCAGCGCTGGCCAGTCCCTCAATGGTCTCCATAGTAATCCCAGTTGCCTAATGAAGGCCCCAGGGCTTACCATGGACATGCTATCATGCTGACAGGCATGGCTGTGCAGATTGCCTGTCAGCATGATGCATAATGCAAAACACTGCAATACAGTAGTAGTGCAATGTATTGTATCAGTGATCAAAGATCACTTTACAGTATAACACTAGTGTACAGTTTACAGTGTAAACATGATCAAAGCCCTATTCTCCGGTGGCCGATTACCTGTAACCACCCCAGATTACCTGTAAAAACCCTGCATTACTTGTAACCACCCTGCATTAGCTGTAACCACCCTGGATTACCTGTAACCACCCCCGGGCTACCTGTAACCACCCCGGATTACCTGTAACCACCCCGGATTACCTGTAACCACTCCAGATTACTCATAACCAGACCAGTTTACCCCGTAACCATCTCAGATTACCCGTAACCACCCCAGATTGCCACAGACTGCCTATAATCCCCTCGATTGTCCATCACCACCCCAGATTGCCTGTAACCACCCCAGATAGCCAGTAAACACCCCCAGATTTCCAGTGAACATCACAAGATTGCCCATAACCACCCCCAGATAGCCAGTAAAAATCCCCCAATTGCCTGTAACCACCCCAGATTGCCAAAAACTGCCCGTCACATCCCCAGATTGCCCGTCACCACCCCAGATTGCCTGTCACCACCCCACATTGCCCATCACCACCCCAGATAGCCAGTTAACACCCCCAGATTGCCCCTAAACACTTCCAGATTACCTGTAATCTCATTTTTTTTTTTTTTTTAAGCAACTTTGCTATTCTAATAACCAATAATAGCTGCGGTTTTGCTCCAGCAAAATGACACTCCTTCCCTTCTCAGCCCTGCTGTGTGCCCATATAGTGGTTTATGCCCACATATGTGGTACTGCTGTACTCAGGAGAACCTGCGATACAAATTTTGGAGTGAAACTTTTCCCCTGTTCCTAGTGAAATTGAAAAAAATCTAACTAAACAAACATATTATTGGAAAAATTCAATTTTTTTTATTCTTACTGTTTAATTTTGAATACTTTCGTCTAATACTTGTGGGGTCAAAATGCTAACCACACACCAAGATGAATTCTTTGAGGGGTTTTCTTTCCAAAATGAGATGACTTTTGGGGTGTTCTATTCTGCTGACACTATAGGGAAACTACAAATGCACCTGGCGCTCGGAAATTTCTTCAGCAAAATCTGCACTGAAAATGCTAATTGGCGCTCCTTCCCTTCTGAGCCCTGCTGTGTGCCCATACAGGGGTATATACCCACATTTGGGGTACCATTGTTCTCAGGAAAACCTGCGTTACAAATTGTGTGGTGCGACTTCTCCCCTGTTCCTAGTGAAATTAAGAAATTTCAAACTAAATAAACATATTACTGGAAAAATTAATTTTTTTCATTATTATGGTTTAATTTTGAATAGTTTTCTCTAATACCTGTGGGGTCTAAATGCACACCACACCCCAAGATGAATTCTTTGAGGGGTGTACTTTCCAAAATGGAATGACTTTTGGGGGGGTTCTATTCTGCTGACACTACAGGGGCTCTGCAAATGCACCTGGCGCTCAGAAACTTCTTCAGAAAAATCTGCACTGAGAATGCTAATTGCCACTCCTTCCCATCTGAGGCCTGCTGTGTGCCCATATAGTGGTTTATACCCATATATGGGGTACCATTCTACTCAGGAGAACCTAAGTTACAGATTTTAAGGTGCGTTATCTCTCATGTTGCTTGTGAAAATGAGATAATTTAATGTAAACTAATACATTATTGGAAAATTTCTACTTTCCATTTTTTTACGGCCTAATTGTAAATACTTTCCTTAAGCCCCTGCAGGGTCAAAATGCTCATTATACCCCAAGATTGATTCTTTAGGGTGTGTCGCTTCCAAAATGGGGCCACTTATGGGTGTTTCCAGTACACAAGCCTTCTAAATCCACTTAAAAAAAAAAGAACTGGTCCTAAAAAAAATCAATTTAGGAAATTTCATGAAAATTTGATAATTTGCTGATACATTCTAAGCCCCGTAACACCCTAAAAAAGTAAAATATGTTTACAAAATGAAGCCAGAATAAAGAGGAAATTTTGAAAATGTGACTTAGTAACTAATTTATCTGATATGACTTTTTGTTTTTAAAAGCAAAGAATTTCAAAGTTTGTAAAGTGCAAATTTTTTCAACATTTTCATGATATTTTGATGTTTTTCACAAAAAAACACACAAGATAGTGACCAAAATTTTGCCACTAACATAAAGTACCATATGTTACGAAAAAACAATCTCAGAATCGCTAGCATACGTTAAAGCATCACTAAGCAATAAGCGCACAAAGCGAGACAGGTCAGATTTTGAAAAATGAGCCTGGCCATCAAGGCCCAAATAGGCTTGGTCTTAAAGGGGTTAAGGTACACAGCCTAGACTTTCTCTGTTTTCCCTCTCTCTCCCTCTCTCACGCCCTCTTTTTTGCACTGGGCACATGATAAAGCTCACTCAACTTCCTATGCTGAGGTGGTAACTAGAGTCCAATTTCTCCTAACAACTGGCTATGGACAGCATATTTCAGAGAAAGAGAACAGATAACCCCAGATTTCTCAAAGGGTATAAAATATACACTGGTGTAAACTGCCCACAGCAACAAATCACAGCTCAGTTTTAACCCCTTAAAGACAGAGCCAATTTCGATTTTTGCGTTTTCGTTCTTTCCTCCTTGTGCATCAAAGGCCATAGCACTTGCATTTTTCCACCTAGAAACCCACATGAGCCCTTATTTTTTGCGTCATTAATTTTACTTTGCAATGACAGGCTGAATTTTTGCATAAAGTATACTGCAAAACCAGAAAAAAATTCAAAGTGTGGTGAAATTGAAAAAAAAAAAAAAACGCATTTTGTTTATTTGGGGGAAATGTGTTTTTACGCCATACGCCCTGGGGTAAAATTGACTTGTTATGCACGTTCCTCAAGTCGTTACGATTAAAACGATATATAACATGTATAACTTATATTGTATCGGATGGCCTGTAAAAAATTCAAACCATTGTCAACAAATATACGTCACTTAAAACCGCTCCATTCCCAGGCTTATAGCGATTTTATCCTTTGGTCTATGGGGCTGTGTCAGGTGTCATTTTTTGCGCCATGATGTGTTCTTTCTATCGGTACCTTGATTGCGCATATACGACTTTTTGATCACTTTTTATTACAATTTTTCTGGATTTGATGCGACCAAAAATGCGCAATTTTTCACTTTGGGATTTTTTGGCGCTTACGCCGTTCACTGTACGAGATCAGGAATGTGATTAATTAATAGTTTGGGCGATTACGCACGCGGCGATAGCAAACATGTTTGTTTATTTATTTATTTATTTGTTTACTTTTATTTATAACCTGGGAAAAGGGGGGTGATTCAGACTTTTATTAGGGGAGGGGGCTTTTTATTGACAACAACACTATATTTTTTTTTTTTACACATATACTAGAAGCCCCCCTAGGGGACTTCTAGTATATACACTTTGATCTCTCATTGAGATCTCTGCAGCATAGATATGCTGCAGAGATCCATGAGATAGGCACTCGCTTACTTCCGGCTGCTGCAGCCGGAAGTAGACGAGTGCCGAGTCGGGGACGGCGCCATCTTGGAGCGGTCCCCGGCCGGCTTCAGAAACGGAGATCGCTCCTCCGGGATAACATCCCGGAGGAGCGATCTCTTCCACTAGACACCAGGGAGACGCTGGATCCGGTAATCGGATACAGCTGTCATGTTTGACAGCTGCATCTGATTACTGTATCAGCGGGCACGGCGATCGGACCATGCCCACTAATACCTACGATCCCGGGCTACAAGCGGCACCCAGGACCACCGCGGTTCAGAGCGGGGTCGCCGTGCGGCCCCGCTCTGAACACCCTTACCGGCAATAGGGCGTACCTATACGCCCTTTGTCGTTAAGGGGTTAAAGCAACTCTGTACCCACAACCCCCCCCCCCCCTCTCCAAAAAAAATATAAAATAAATAAACGCTCGTACCATCAGCTGCTGGGGTTCATTCAGTAGATGATGCAGTTATTGTCCTACAAAAACAACTTTTAAACTTGCAGCCCCGTGTCAAATTGGCGTGGCCTAGAGCAGTGTTTCTCAACCTTTCGAACCAAGTACCCCCATGTGACGAGCTGCTCAAGCCAAGTACCCCCAAGGATTCCATACATTAATAACATTGCCTCAGGGTAGATTCACACATAGTTTTTGCAGCAAAATCCGCTACGACACTGCGGTTATGGCCTATGGGTCTGTTTTCTCACAGCAGATTTTCATTCCACTGCGAGAATGTAGCCACTTCCTATTTAACTAGTTAGCTGCCAGTCCTTAAACAGATCATATTAACCTGCCCACACTCCTAAGCGCTTCTCAGTCTCATGGATCATATCAGTGGCTGCAGCAGAACAGCGTACTGAGCAAGTTGTCAGTGAGCCTTGGGCCAGAGAAGCAGGTGGAAGAGCAGGCAGGTAAGCATGATATGTCCCTTTCAGCTAGGTACACACCTGGAGCCAGATATGTCCCCTGCAGCCAAATACATCCTTTGCAGACACAAATAACCCTTTTGGCTAGCCAAAAAGACAGAAATGGCTACATATCACACCCATGGTTGACACAAACGCTACATTTAAAAACCATCAGAAGTTAATATATAATTTGTAGAAATTTGCAGTAATCATATGCAGTAAAATGAATAGGTGTGTAGGCTGCCCCCATATGTAGGATCCACCATATAGTAATAATGCCTCCTGCTATACCCTCATATATTAATAATGTCCCTGCTGTGCCCCCATATAGTAATAATGTCTCCTGCTATACCCTCATATAGTAATAATGTCCCTGCTTTGCCCTCCATATAGTAATAATGCCTTTTGTTGTGCCTCCATATAGTAATAATGTCTCCTGCAGTGCCCCCATATAGTAATAATGTCTCCTGCTGTGTCTACATATAGTAATAATGTCCCCTGTTGCGCCCTCCATATAGTAATAATGTCTCCTGCTGTGCCCTCCATATAGTAATAATGTCTCCTGCTGTGCCCTTCATATAGTAATATAATGTCTTCATAGTAAATGCCCCCTCACCTGCTATGTCTCCATAGTAAATGCCCCCTGCCATACTATGCCCCCATAGCAATACCCACCATTCCACTCCCCCCCTATCACAACACAAAAAAGTCATACTCACCTAATCTGGGCAGGGAGAAGGTCTTCCTCTCTTCTCTAGCCTCTGAGCTACGGGAAAAATCACGTCCAGGCCTGGTGTGCAGAGTAAGGTCCAAGGGGGACAGATGAGGGAGAGAAGGAAAAAAGGGGAGAGAGGAAGTGAACGGGGAAAGGAAGAGAGAGGAGGTAAAGGGGGTAGATGATGTGAAGGGGGTAAAGGGGGAGGAAAGAAGAGGTTATGGGGGAGAGGAAAAGAGAGGAGGTAAAAGGCGTAAGGGGGAAAGAGGAGGGGATGGGGGAGAGAGGAGGTAAAGGGGGAGATGAAGAGAGTGAAGGTAAAAGGGGTGAGGGGGAAAGAGAAGGATGGAAAGAGGAGGTGATGGGGGTGATGAAGAGACTGGCGGTAAAGGGGGTCAGGGGGAGAGAGGTGGAGGGAAAGAGGAGGTGATGGGGAAATGTAATGGAGGTGAGGGGGAGAGAGGAGATAAAGGGGGAGATGAAGGGAGAGGAGGAAAAGGGGGTGAGGGGTAGAGAGGAGGGAATAAGGAGGTGATGGGGAGAGGAGGTGGAGGGAACAAAGGAGATGATGTGGGGTAGAGAGCAGAGGGAGAGAGTAGATGATAGGGGTACAGAGGAGATGATGGGGTACAGAGGAGGTGGAGGGGAAAGAGGAGATGATGGGGGTACAGAGGAGATGATGGGGGTACAGAGGAGGGGGAGAGAGGAGATGATGGGGGTACAGAGGAGATGATGTGGTATTGAGCAGAGGGAGAGCGGAGATGATGGGGGTACAGAGGAGATGATGGGGGTACAGAGGAGGTGGAGGGGAAGAGAGGAGATGATAGGGGTACAGAGGAGGTGATGGGGGTAGAAATGAGATGATGGAGGTAGAGAGGAGGTGGAGAGAGGAGATGATGGGGTAGAGAGAAGATCATGGGGGTAGAGAGGAGGTGGAGGGGGAGAGAGGAGATGATGGGAGTACAGAGGAGATTATTGGGGTAGAGAGGAGATGATAGGGTACAAAGGAGGGAAAGGGGAGAAAGGAGATAATGGGGGTACAGAGGAGATGATGGGGTAGAAAGGAGGGGGAGGGAGGAGATGAAGGGGTAGAGAGGAGGGGTAGAGAGGAGATGATAGGGGTAAAGAGGAGGTGGAGGGGAAGAGAGGAGATGATGGGGTAGAGAGGAGGTGGAGAGAGGAGATGATGAGGTAGAGAGAAGATCAAGAGGGTAGAGAGGAGGTGAAGGGGGAGAGAGAAGATGATGGGAGTACAGATGAGATTATGGGGGTAGAGGGGAGATTATGGGTTAGAGAGGAGGGGTAGGGAAGAAAGGAGATAATGGGGGTACAGAGGAGATGATGGGGTAGAGAGGAGGGGGAGAGAGGAGATGATGGGGGTAGAGAGGAGGTGGAGGGGTAGAGAGGAGATGATAGGGGTAAAGAGGAGGTGGAGGGAGAGAGGGAAAGATGGGGTAGAGAGGAGGTGGAGAGAGGAGATGATGAGGGTAGAGAGAGGATCATGAGGGTAGAGAGGAGGTGGAGGGGGAGAGGAGATGATAGGGATACAGAGGAGGTGGAGGGGGGAGAGGAGATGATTGGGAAGAGAGGAGGTGGTGAGAGGAGATGATGGGGGTAGAAAGAAGATCATGGGGGTAGAGAGGAGGTGGAGGGGGGGAGAGGAAATGATGGGGGTAGAGAGGAGATGATGGGGTACAGGGGAGGTGGAAGGGGAGAGAGGAGTTGATGGGATAGAGAGGAGGTGGAGAGAGGAGATGATGGGGTAGAGAGAAGATCATGGGGGTAGAGAGGAGGTGGAAGGGGAGAGAGGAGTTGATGGGGTAGAGAGGAGGTGGAGAGAGGAGATGATGGGGTAGAGAGAAGATCATGGGGGTAGAGAGGAGGTGGAGGGGGGAGAGGAGATGATGGGGATACAGAGGAGGTGGAGGGGGAGAGATGAGATGATGGGGAAGAGAGGAGGTGGAGAGAGGAGATGATGGGGTAGAGAGAAGATCATGGGGGCAGAGAGGAGGTGGAGGGGGAGAGAGGAGATGATGGGGGTACAGAGGAGGTGATGGGGTAGAGATGAGGGGGAGGGGGAAAGAGGAGATGATGGGGTAAAATGGAGGTGGAGAGAGGAGATGATGGGGGTAGAGAGAAGATCATGGGGGTAGAGAGGAGGTGGAGGGGGAGAGATGAGATGATGGGGAAGAGAGGAGGTGGAGAGAGGAGATGATGGGGTAGAGAGAAGATCATGGGGGCAGAGAGGAGGTGGAGGGGGAGGGAGGAGATGATGGGGGTACAGAGGAGAAGATGGGGGTATAGAGGAGTTGATGGGGTAGAGATGAGGGGGAGGGGGAAAGAGGAGATGATGGGGTAGAATGGAGGTGGAGAGAGGAGATGATGGGGGTAGAGAGAAGATCATGGGGGTACAGAGGAGGTGGAGGGGGAGAGAGGAAATGATGGGGGTAGACAGGAGATGATGGGGGTAGAGAGGAGATAATGGGGGTACAGAGGAGATTATGGGGGTACAGAGGAGGTGGAGGGGAAGAGAGGAGGTGATAGGGGTAGAGATGAGATGATGTGGGTACAGAGGAGGTGGAGGGGGAGAGAGGAGATGATGGGGGTACAGAGGAAGTGGAGAGAGGAGATGATGGGGGTAGAGAGAAGATCTTTCTCCATCTGCCCTGGGCCATCATGAGAATTTCTCTGAGCCACGAATCCAAAGAATCTGCCAGAGAAACATATTAGGCTCCTCACTCTGCAACCATCCTCATATCTCTACAAACTGCACATCTGTATTGGCCCCTTTAAGCCCTCATTTAGTGGGTAGGCTGACTCTATGTGACCCCCCTTATAGTATATGCCCCCCCCCTGTGTGGTCCACTATAGTACATGCCACATTGTATACATCCCCAGTGTAGTCCCCTTATAGATGGCCCCCCAATTTTCCCCCCTTATAGATGGTCCCCCCTGTAGCCCCCTTATAGATAGTCCCCATGTAGCCCCCTTATAGATGGCCCCCCATGTTTCCCCCTTATACATGGTCCCCCATGAACCCCACTTATAGATGGCCCCCATGTTTCCCCATATAGATGGTCCCCTATGTATCCCCCTTATAGATGGTCCCCCATGTATCCTCCTTATAGATGGTCCCCATGTATCCTCTTATAGATGGTCCCCCATGTATCCCCCTTATAGATGGTCCCCCATGTATCCTTTTATAGATGGTCCTCCATGTATCCTCTTATACATGGTCCCCCCTGTATCCCCCTTATAGATGGTCCCCCCTGTATCCCCCTTATAGATGGTCCCCCATGCATCCCCCTTATAGATGGTCCCCCATGTATCCCCCTTATAGATGGTCCCCCATGTATCCCCCTTATAGATGGTCCCCCATGTATCCACCTTATAGATGGTCCCCCATGTATCCCCCTTATAGATGGTCCCCCATGTATCCTCCTTATAGATGGTCCCCCATGTATCCTCTTATAGATGGTCCCCCATGTATCCTCTTATAGATGGTCCCCCCTGTATTCCCCCTTATAGATTGTCCCCCCTGTATCCCCCTTATAGATTGCCCCCCCTGTATCCCCCTTATAGATTGCCCCCCTGTATCCCCCTTATAGATGGTCCCTTCTGTATCCCTGTTATAGATGTCCCCCCTGTATCCCCCTTATAGATGGTCCCCCATGTATCCCCCTTATAGATGGTCCCCCATGTAACCCTCTTATATATGGTCCCCCGTGTATTCCCCTTATAGATGATCCCCCATGTATCCCCCTTATAGATGATCCCCCCTGTATTCTCCCTTATAGATGGTCCCCCATGTATCCCCCTTATAGATTGCCCCCCCTGTATCCCCCTTATAGATGGTCCCCCCTGTATCCCTGTTATAGATGGCCCCCCATGTATCCCCCTTATAGATGGTCCCCCTGTATCTCCCTTATAGATGGTCCCCCCTGTATTCCCCCCTTATAGATCGTCCCCCATGTATCATCCTTATAGATTGTCCCCCATGTATCCCCCTTATAGAAAGTCCCCCATGTATCCCCCTTATAGATGGTCCCCCATGTATCCCCCTTATAGGTGGTCCCCCATGTATCCCCCTTATAGATGGCCCCCCATGTATCCCCCTTATAGGTTGTCCCCCATGTATCGCCCTTATAGATAGTCCCCCATGTATCCCCCTTATAGATAATCCCCCATGTATCCCCCTTATAGGTAGTCCCCCATGTATCCCCTTTATAGATGGTCCTCCATGTATCCCCTTATAGATGTTAAGCTTAACGTCCATTGTGGGGAAACTATTTGAGGGGCTTATAAGGGACTACATCCAGGAATATGTAGTGGCTAATAGTATTATATGTGATAACCAGCATGGTTTTACTAAGGACAGAAGCAGTCAAACCAACCTGATATGTTTCTACGAAGAGGTGAGTAGAAGCCTGGATGGGGGCGCAGCTGTGGATATCGTGTACCTGGATTTTGCTAAAGCGTTTGACACAGTTCCTCATGGACGTCTGATGGGTAAGTTAAAGTCTATCGGTTTGGAAAGTTTAATGTGTAACTGGATTGAAAACTGGCTTAATAATCGTACCCAGAGAGTGGTGGTCAATGATTCCTACTCCGAATGGTCCCCGGTAATAAGTGGTGTACCCCAAGGGTCAGTACTGGGCCCTCTTCTGTTTAACTTGTTTATTAATGATATTGAGAATGGAATTAACAGCAATGTTTCTATCTTTGCAGATGACACCAAGCTTTGTAGTACAGTACAGTCTATGGAGGATGTGCAGATATTACAGGATGACTTAGACACACTGAGTATTTGGGCGTCCACTTGGCAAATGAGGTTCAATGTGGATAAATGTAAAGTTATGCACCTGGGTACTAATAACCCGCATGCATCATATGTCCTAGGGGGAGTTACTCTGAGAGAGTCGCTGATGGAGAAGGATCTGGGTGTACTTGTAGATAATAGACTACAGAACAGCACACAATGTCAGGCAGCTGCTTCTAAGGCCAGCAGGATATTGTCATGCATTAAAACAGGCATGGACTCATGGGACAGGGATATAATATTACCGCTCTATAAAGCCTTGGTGCGGCCTCATCTGGAGTATGCTGTCCAGTTTTGGAACCCTATTCATAAAAAGGATGTTCTAGAGCTGGAGAGGGTACAAAGACGGGCAACTAAACTAATAAGGGGAATGGAACATCTTAGTTATGAGGAGAGATTAAAAGAATTACATTTGTTTAGTCTGGAGAAGAGACGTTTAAGGGGAGATATGATTAATTTATTTAAATATATAAATGGCCCCTACAAGAAATATGGGGAAAAGATGTTCCAGGTTAAACCCCCTTAAAGGACAAGGGGGCACTGCCTCCGCCTGGAGAAAAAAAGGTTCAATCTCCGGAGGCGACAAGCCTTCTTTACCATGAGAACTGTGAATCTGTGGAACAGTCTACCACAGGATCTGGTCACAGCAAAAACAGTAGAGGGCTTCAAAACCGGCCTAGACAAGTTCTTAGACCAAAATAATATAAATGCTTATGTATAGAACCTATCACCCCTCCCCCTTCCCTGTATCCATCCCCTCCTTGGTTGAACTTGATGGACATGTGTCTTTTTTCAACTGTATTAACTATGTAACTATGTTCCCCACTGTATTCCCCCCTTATAGATGGTCCCACTGTATTCCCCCCTTATAGATGGTCCCCCATGTATCCCCCTTATAGATTAGTCCCCCATGTATCCCCCTTATAGATAGTCCCCCATGTATCCCCCTTATAGTTGGTCCCCCATGTATCCCCCTTATAGATGGTCCCCCCTGTATTCCCCCCTTATAAATGGTCCCCATGTATCCTCTTATAGATAGAAACATAGAAACATAGAAACATAGAAGATTGTCGGCAGAAAAAGACCACTGGGTCCATCTAGTCCGCCCTTTTAGTATTTTCTTCCTTATTATCTTAGGATAGATATATGTCTATCCCAGGCGTGTTTAAATTCTGTTATTGTAGATTTACCAACCACCTCTGCTGGAAGTTTGTTCCAGGTATCTACTACTCTTTCAGTAAAATAATATTTTCTTACATTGCTTCTGATCTTTCCCCCAACTAACCTCTCACTGTGTCCTCTTGTTCTTGAGCTCAGTTTTTTACTAAAAACACTCCCCTCTTGAACCTTATTTAGTCCCTTAACATACTTAAAGGTTTCAATCATGTCCCCCCTTTCCCGTCTTTCCTCCAGACTATACAGATTCAAATCCTTAAGTCTTTCCTGATATGGTTTATCAGTTTATGGTCCCCCTTTATCCCCCTTATAGATGGTCCCCCATGTATCCTCTTATAGATGGTCCCCCATGTATCCTCTTATAGATGGTCCCCCCTGTATCCCCCTTATGGATGGTCCCCCATGTATCCTCTTATAGATGGTCCCCCATGTATCCTCTTATAGATGGTCCCCCCTGTATCCTCCTATAGATGGTCCCCCCTGTATCCCCCTTATAATGACCCCCAGTCTGTGCAAAAAAGAAAAAAACAACAACACAACTCACCTGACACCTCGCTCCCCCGCTGTGGCTCTTCTCTCTTCCTGTCCTCCGGTCTGGCTGTCATCTGACGCGCGGTTCCCGGCTCTGCACGGTCCTGTCCCCAGCAGCACAAGCATCAGTGAGCTCCGAATGCGTCGGAAATGTTACTTCCGGCACTCTGGGCACTTTTTATAGACGCTCTGTGTGCCAGAAGTACTTCCCCAGCGCACACTGACCTCACTGCGGTCACAAGGGGGGATGGGGAAATCGGGGGGGGGGCCACGGTCACTCCGCCACTGGGGCATCCCACTTCCACCGGCAGCGGCGCCAGTGAAGAACGTGGGGGCTCCTTCTCCCGGTCCACAATCCACTGCTTGAACGGAGAGAAGCGGCGGCAGGAGGTGGACATGGGGGGCGCCACCGGTCCACAGAAGCCGGCGGGGTAGTCTCGCGCACCACAACCCCCTTTAGCCCCCGACTTTCTTTGAAGCCCTGCTGGTCCGGCGGCCGCCTGCGGGGACATCAGCCTGCCATTGCCGCAGCTCCTCTCCGCCTGTGCGGGTCGACTCAGTCAGACTGCCCGAGACTCCCCAGGCAGCCGCATATCCTCCTTGAGCCCCTGGCTGGACAGCAGCCCGATCTTCCGACTTCATCCCTCCCCTAGCAGCCTCACCAAGTCCCGTACCCCACAGAACACTGGTGAACTGCTGCTCCCAAAACAAAAGTATTTTACCCCCCACACCTTCCGCGTGCCCCCTCAACCTGCGGTGCGTACCCTCTGGGGTATGCGTACCGCAGGTTAAGAAACCCTGGCCTAGAGTACCTGTGCCCTGGGCTTGTACTGAACCCCTGTCCCTCCTTCCTGCCCTCTTCACCATTAGGAATGCCCCAGGCAGGATTTATACTATTCATCACTTGTCTGAACACTGCATATGGGCTGGACCTTTAAGGCATCTGTGCAGTTTTCAGGCAAGTGATGAATAGGAGAAATACTGTCCAGGGGCAGTTGGAAAGCCTAGGGCACACACACTCTAGGCCATACCAGTTTGACAAAGGGATGCAAGTTTAAAAGTTGTTTTTTAGGACAATAACTACATCACCTGCCGAACAGACCCCAGGACAGATCTTGGATTAAAAGCAGCTATTCGATGGTACAATCAGTTTCGAAAGGGGGGAGATTGTGCGTACAGAGTCGCTTTGAAGCTGAAAGCTGAGCTGTGATTGGTTGCTGTGTGCAGTTTATACCATGTATATTTTACACCCTTTCATAAATAAGGCCCATAGTGACCAAGATTTTAAAGCGTTTTTTTTTTTTTCTAGGGTAAGGAGTTTTTCGGGAAAAAGAAGTGACTATGGTGCTGTTTGTTTGTTTGTTGTTTTTTATCATGTGCAACCCATTTGCAGTATCTGACAGACTCCTCAATAATTGGATACTAATAAAAAATGTTAGTTTCAAGTTGTAATCTTTCTTAAAGCAAAGACATTTTGATTTCTTATTCCATCTGTTAAAACAACATAAGCTACTGTAACTAAATTCAGTTCCCATATATGTCGATCTCAATGTTTTCTACACTAATTACTATATTACAACAAAGGCAAAAACCATTACTAAGATTAATAGATTAAAGGAATAAAATATAATGCTATGAAGAATAGTGGAAACAGCATTAAATCATAAATATACGTTTTTCTCCTTTTTTATGGATATATTATAACTGACCAATTAATCATACCCATTTGATCCATAATGTGTTCTAACCACTGAAACAAGACTTAAAAATATTCCTCTTACAATAAATAGATGGATGATCCATCAACATGTATGTCTTCCTAATTGCAAAGTGATCCATTTTCATTACCTTAAAATAGAACAATATCCATCTTGAATGTCACTTTGCCATAACTTTTCTCATCATGTAGAAGAGACTTCTACTTGGATTGTGATGTAAGTATCGAAGCCTTTCACATACCAGACAGTAAAGCTGTTTTGAACATGTTTTACAAGATGAACCATGATTTTGGAAAACAATTAGACAAGGTAAGATAGTGATGAATGGATGTCATCACCGTTCTTTGTTGTATAATTGTTTTCTAAACAGCACTTCAAGCCAATTGACACACAAAATTAATCTAGCAGCCAAGACCTAATTAATGCTTCTTATGACATTCAGTTGTTCTGCTCTATTTAAAGAAAACATTTCCAAAGTAAGATTTTCTGTTGAAGAAAAAGTTTATAGAGCATGTAAAAAAGTTATCTGACCTATAATTAGAGATGAGCGAAGAAGTTGAGAATTCGTTTTGCAAGGTTCGAGAATATTGGGTCGGATTTGATAAAATGTGTGAATCGAATACAAATGAATCTTTTTAAAACAGCCAAACTAAAGTAGCTACAATAGTCGGACTACTACAGAGAAGCCATTTTTTTTAACATATGTTGTTGTTACAGTATCTAAAATTGGAAAATGTCAATCAGCCAGTGAATTATTCAATTTCCGCCATGGAGAGCAGCAGAATTTGGCAGAACTGTGGCATAAAAAATATAAACTTTCTAATTAACCATTTAACACAGTCCTACCCCCATCAAGTACTCTTTCAACTCCCCTTGTGTGGCACCCTTTGTATCTCTTTAGTTTAAGTGGCAATAATATAGGTGCCAATTTAACCTCTTCAGAACTGGGCGAATTTTCGTTTTTGCGCTTTGATTTTTTCCTCCTCGCGTTTAAAAGGCCATAGCACTTTCTTTTTTTCACCTACATACCCACACGTACTCTTATGTTTTGCGCCACTAATTGTACTTTGCAATGGCAGACTTAATTTTTCCATAAAATACACTGCAAAACAAAAAAAAAATAATATTTGCGCAGTGAAATTGAAAATAAAACGCATTTTTTTTCTTTTTAATGGTGGGGTTGTTTTTACACCATTTGCCCTATGGTAAAACTGACACGTTATCTATGTATCTATGTTATCTAAGGGCCCTATTCTATGGCCCGATGATCGTTTAGCGAGGGCTGCAGGGACATTGTTACTAATGTCCTTGCAGCATACATTACCTGGCAGGGCTTCTCCTCCGCTCCCAGGAATCGGGCCAATTCGGCCGATTATTGCTCCATGGAATAGGCCCCTAAGTCAGTACGATTACAACAATATGTAATTTGGATAACTTTTATTTTATTTAATGGCTTTTAAAAAAATTTAAACCTTTTTAAAAATCTAAATGCTCCTTAACCCCTTAGCGTCCCATGACGCAGGGGGAGTTCAGAGAGGGGTCCCGCCACAGATTGCAGCCGGGCAGTGCCTCTATTAGCCGGCGCGGGTCCCGTTTTTGCCGCGCCGGCTAATTAAGCACTTCAATGCAGCTGCCAAACCTGACAGCTGAATTGAAGTGCTTTGTACTGCACGTCCCTGGTGTCTAGTGGGTCAGATTTCCCCCCCACTATGCGATAGCGGAGGGGAGATCTGGTCTTCTGGCCGGGCCGGCACTCAGCGTCGCAATGGTGCTGATCCCGGCTAGGCAATAGATTGCTGTGGCCTGCAGCAGGCCATAGCAATCTATCACCGATGTGACTGATCTTTGCTGTGTATATACACAGCATTGATCTCTATGAGAGATCAGTGCTGTGTATATACAAGTCCCCAGGGGGGCTTCTAGTTACAGTAAAAAAGTGTTTTTTTTTTATAAAAAAAAATCCCCTCCCCTAATAAAAGTCCAAATCACCCCCCTTTTCCCATTTTATAAATATAAATAAATAAACAAATAAACAAACATGTTTGGTATCGCAACGCGCGTAATCGCCTAAACTATTAAATTATCACATTCCTGATCTCGCACGGTAAATGGCGTAAGCGCAAAAAAATTACAAAGTGCAAAATTGTGCATTTTTGGTCACATCAAATCCAGAAAAAATTTAATAAAAAGTGATCATAAAGTTGCATATATGCGCAATCAAGGTACCGATAGAAAGAACACATCATGGCGCAAAAAATGACTCCTCACACAGCCCCATAGACCAAAGGATAAAAGCGCTATAAGCCTGGGAATGGAGCAATTTTAAGGAACATATATTTGTTAACAATGGTTTGAATTTTTTACAGGCCATCAGATAAAAGAAAAGTTATACATGTTATATATCGTTTTAATCATAACGACTTGAGGAACATGCATAACATATCAGTTTTACTCCAGGGTTTACGCCGTAGAAACAAATACCCACCAAATAAAAAAATGCTTTTTTTTTTTTTTTCAATTTCACCACACATTAAATTTTTTTCCTGGTTTAGCAGTGTACTTTATGCAAAAATTCAGC
The DNA here is from genome assembly GCF_027789765.1 of Dendropsophus ebraccatus. NCBI lineage: Eukaryota > Metazoa > Chordata > Amphibia > Anura > Hylidae > Dendropsophus > Dendropsophus ebraccatus. The sequence continues at coordinate 70,605,202 of NC_091461.1, read as the reverse complement.
CTGTCTTTGCGAAGTACAATTAGTAACGCAAAAAAATAAGGGCTCATGTGGGTTTCTAGGTGAAAAAATGCAAGTGCTATGGCCTTTTAAGCACAAGAAGGAAAAATTGAAAATCCAAAAATTGAAACTGGCCCTGTCCTCTAAGGGTTAAGAAAGCAATAGTGTAAAAGACAAGAATAAAGAACTACGTGTATAGAGATGTGAACACCAAAATTTGTAACAAAAAATGTATATACTTTATTAGGAATACGGCTCAGGGAAGAAACAGAGTGCTGCACATCACACCTATGGCTGATACTAGTGCCGCTTGGCTAAATAAAAAACACATCAGAATTTTGTGTATGAATTGATCAAGCCATACTGCCCCATGTACCTCGTGCCGGTATCTGATACACATGGGTCCCTACACTAAGTCCACACCGTGCCAGTCAGTGGCCACCAACCCCGCAGGCGTGCACAGCCAGGGAACGGGGGCCATGGGACGGCCCTGCGACCCCCATGCCACAGGACCAGACCCAAAAACACCACACCAGAACCCGGCCAGCACCGCCGGCGGAGAAGGTCGCCCCCAAGCAGCACAAGTCTGGATAAGGTATTGCGCTCACCATAGCTGCAGCAAACAGAATGGGAAAAAAACAGGAGGGATTAAAACCATGTGCACTCAGGTGTCTCCTGCTAATTGCGGTCATGTGGGTCTCACCAGGAGGAGTGCAAAACACGGAGAAAAGAGAGAAACAAAATGTGGCTCAGGGAAGAAACAGAGTGCTGCACATCACACCTATGGCTGATACTAGTGCCGCTTGGCTAAATAAAAAACACATCAGAATTTTGTGTATGAATTGATCAAGCCATACTGCCCCATGTACCTCGTGCCGGTATCTGATACACATGGGTCCCTACACTAAGTCCACACCGTGCCAGTCAGTGGCCACCAACCCCGCAGGCGTGCACAGCCAGGGAACGGGGGCCATGGGACGGCCCTGCGACCCCCATGCCACAGGACCAGACCCAAAAACACCACACCAGAACCCGGCCAGCACCGCCGGCGGAGAAGGTCGCCCCCAAGCAGCACAAGTCTGGATAAGGTATTGCGCTCACCATAGCTGCAGCAAACAGAATGGGAAAAAAACAGGAGGGATTAAAACCATGTGCACTCAGGTGTCTCCTGCTAATTGCGGTCATGTGGGTCTCACCAGGAGGAGTGCAAAACACGGAGAAAAGAGAGAAACAAAATGTGGCTCAGGGAAGAAACAGAGTGCTGCACATCACACCTATGGCTGATACTAGTGCCGCTTGGCTAAATAAAAAACACATCAGAATTTTGTGTATGAATTGATCAAGCCATACTGCCCCATGTACCTCGTGCCGGTATCTGATACACATGGGTCCCTACACTAAGTCCACACCGTGCCAGTCAGTGGCCACCAACCCCGCAGGCGTGCACAGCCAGGGAACGGGGGCCATGGGACGGCCCTGCGACCCCCATGCCACAGGACCAGACCCAAAAACACCACACCAGAACCCGGCCAGCACCGCCGGCGGAGAAGGTCGCCCCCAAGCAGCACAAGTCTGGATAAGGTATTGCGCTCACCATAGCTGCAGCAAACAGAATGGGAAAAAAACAGGAGGGATTAAAACCATGTGCACTCAGGTGTCTCCTGCTAATTGCGGTCATGTGGGTCTCACCAGGAGGAGTGCAAAACACGGAGAAAAGAGAGAAACAAAATGTGGCTCAGGGAAGAAACAGAGTGCTGCACATCACACCTATGGCTGATACTAGTGCCGCTTGGCTAAATAAAAAACACATCAGAATTTTGTGTATGAATTGATCAAGCCATACTGCCCCATGTACCTCGTGCCGGTATCTGATACACATGGGTCCCTACACTAAGTCCACACCGTGCCAGTCAGTGGCCACCAACCCCGCAGGCGTGCACAGCCAGGGAACGGGGGCCATGGGACGGCCCTGCGACCCCCATGCCACAGGACCAGACCCAAAAACACCACACCAGAACCCGGCCAGCACCGCCGGCGGAGAAGGTCGCCCCCAAGCAGCACAAGTCTGGATAAGGTATTGCGCTCACCATAGCTGCAGCAAACAGAATGGGAAAAAAACAGGAGGGATTAAAACCATGTGCACTCAGGTGTCTCCTGCTAATTGCGGTCATGTGGGTCTCACCAGGAGGAGTGCAAAACACGGAGAAAAGAGAGAAACAAAATGTGGCTCAGGGAAGAAACAGAGTGCTGCACATCACACCTATGGCTGATACTAGTGCCGCTTGGCTAAATAAAAAACACATCAGAATTTTGTGTATGAATTGATCAAGCCATACTGCCCCATGTACCTCGTGCCGGTATCTGATACACATGGGTCCCTACACGGTGTGGAGTTAGCGTAGGGACCCGTGTGGACCAGAGGACCTGCGCGGTGGTACACGGGGCAATATGGTTTGATCAATTCATATACAGACACTCTGGTGTTGATTTTTAATATAGGCCTGGCGGCATTAGTATCAGCCATAGATGGGATGTGCAGCCGTTCCATTCTCTCCAGTTCGTGTTTTGCAATTCTCCCTCTCTGAACAGCTAGCACTCCTTTATAAGACCCACATGACCAAAATTAGCAGGATATGTCTGTGCTCACATGTCTGGACCCTATGTCTTCCCCATTCTGTGAGAGCAGTAATGGTAAGTGTAATACCATATCCATACTTGTGTCGTTTGGGGGCAGCCTTCCCCGCCGGTGGTGCTGGCTGGGTTTTGGTGGGGCTTTTTGGGTCTGGTCCTGTGACATTGGGGTTGCAGGGCCGTTCCATGGCCTCCCTTCCCTGCACGTGCACGCTTAGCGGGGTTGGCGGTCGCTGACCGACACGGTGTGGAGTTAGCGTAGGGACCCGTGTGGACCAGAGGACCTGCGCGGTGGTACACGGGGCAATATGGTTTGATCAATTCATATACAGACACTCTGGTGTTGATTTTTAATATAGGCCTGGCGGCATTAGTATCAGCCATAGATGGGATGTGCAGCCGTTCCATTCTCTCCAGTTCGTGTTTTATTAGGAATACAGCTCAACCAAAAACATTAAAAACATTGAAAACATGCCAAGCAACACCCTGGGTCTATTGTAAAGAATTCACTGCCTTCTACTAGTGGTTATTGTATTGCTTTTAATAAGTGATGGATTTGCTGTACAACTGGAAATGGGAAAAAATACTTCTTTTTAGACAATTGCAAGTTTTGCAACACCAATTAAGAATTATTCTTTTAGAAATCAATGTTTTCTTTTGAGATTTAGTTTAGATTTTAACTTAAATATCAAGGCACTCAGAAAATGTCAAAAAAGTAAGCATAACATTTACTGAAGCGGTTGCTGTCACTGAACAAAATTTTACATTTACAAGACCCAGAGGATTACCTGTCTGTCAGATTATACCTCTGCAGATTTCTGTAACAAATAATCGAAAGTTGAAATTAGTTGCAATTTGTTTACAGAGCCATTTGTGACCTCACAATACAATGGTATTATGTAATTGTTTTTCTACTTTTTGTGTCGAGAGGATCAAAAAACAACATATAGTTTCTCTGCATCACGGCATCATCACAAGAAGATGCCGATGGTATTGTCAACAACAAAACCTTTATAGAATAACATTACGTTCATTTTGATAATGGTATTTGAATTCAAAGCTTATGGCTTTAATTACCACTTGCAGAATGACTGATATAGACATTTCTGCTGTCATGTATTTTTCAATTATAGCTTAATCCATCCAGCTAAAGCATAAGTTCCCACAACGCACAGACAACGGTCACTGTTTGGCACTCAAAAACAACGGCCGTCGTTTTGAGTGTCAAACAACGGCCAATCTTGCATTTAAAAATTGCACTTGTTGCCATTGTTCAATAAATTGTGGGAACAATGGACGTTGTTTGCATTGACTTCAATGCAACACATTTTCCTATGAAATGAATGGTCATTGTTTTAATTGAAAACAAAGGCCGTTGTTTTTAAAAAATGTACATTGTTTGAACATAGCCATAGAGTGATTTTTGGTGCTAGAACGTTAAGAGTTACCATAGTAGAGATCAAATTTAAATAGAAAAGACTCAATATATGCATGCATCAGAATGTAGTTAGGCTACAGAACATGTTGCAGCATAGATCTTATATAATTATACAGTACATTTTCAATTTTTTTTACATTTGGCAGAAAAAAAAGTATTGAGTATGCGTTTAGCCACTATGAAAGTTACTGCTGGCGCCACACTGCATATGTGAAGGCTTTGGGACTAATGTATCATGACAAATACTTGGGAGATTTAATCAAATGCATTCAACCGAATGGTAAATTGTCGACTTTTCCTAAAGATTCTTCTGAAAGGATCACACCACATTTGCTTGCACAGTGACATACTCTAATCCACCAGTGTAGAGCAGGTTTTCTCCAAGCTACAAAAGGCTAATTGAATCCTGGGTAAACATCTTCGAAAACTGCATGACAAAAATGTTAATTGTGTGAAATCTGGAGAATGTCTGAGATCTGCGACTGCAAGTAGGTCCTTGGCTTCTCCATGAAGCTAATAACCCCATTGTAATGCATGTCTATGTTAAGTAGCAGTACTACATTATTTGTTTGACTCACAAAATAAGGCCATGTTAACCTGCAGCAAAATCTCATCAAAATTAATATATATTTTTGTGTAGTAAAAAAGAAATTGACATACATTTTTTTATGTGCAATCCACAACTAACACACTTGCATGTACTGTATGTGTGATGTGCAATGATTTTTCACTCTTTACATAGAAGTTAAGAGGGCATAAAGTTAAGAGGGCATAATTTGAAAGCTGTGGAGCCTCTATGGTCTGGCAACAATAATGTAATTCAATCCTGGAAATTGGCTTAAAATATAGTGGAAATCTACCCCAGCTCCTAGCAACAGATGCAACAAAATTATTGATGTTGCACATCTTACTCCAGCACAAGTTAGCTAAAGACTGTTGTGTAACATACAGGTCTTTAGTGAATCTTCCCTCATATGTGTACTGCTTCCTATAGATATTCTGGGGAAAAGACCTACTTTCTGAATAGTCATTTCTGGTCCTTCATTTTGGTGTGAGGTTTTCCTTCTAGGCTTAACCCTTTAAGGACATGGCCCATTTTCGTTTTTACGTTTTCGGTTTTTCCTCCTTGTGTTTAAAAGGTCATAGCACTTGCATTTTTCCACCTAGAAACCCACATGACCCCTTATTTCTTGCGTCACTAATTGTACTTTGCAATTACAGGCTGAATTTTTGCATAAAGTACACTGCGAAACCAGAAAAAAATTCAAAGTGTGGTGAAATTGAAAAAAAAAAAACGCATTTCTTTTATTTGGGGGAAATGTGTTTTTACGCCATTCGCCCTGGGGTAAAACTGACTTGTTATGCATGTTCCTCAAGTCGTTACGATTAAAACGATATGTAACATGTATAACTTATATTGTATCTGATGGCCTGTAAAAAATTCAAACCGTTGTTAACCAATATACATTCCTTAAAATCGCTCCATTCCCAGGCTTATAGCGCTTTTATCCTTTGGTCTATGGGGCTGTGCGAGGTGTCATTTTTTGCGCCATGATGTGATCTTTCTATTGGTACCTTGATTGCGCATATACGACTTTTTGATCGCTTTTTATTACATTTTTTCTGGATTTGATGCGACCAAAAATGCGCAATTTTGCACTTTGGGATTTTTTTGCGCTGACGCCGTTTACCGTACGAGATCAGGAATGTGATTAATTAATAGTTCGGGCGATTACGCACGCGGCGATACCAAACATGTTTATTTATTTATTTATTTGTTTACTTTTATTTAAAACCTGGGGAAAGGGGGGTGATTCAGACTTTTATTAGGGGAGGGGGATTTTTACTATTAACAACACGTTTTTTTTTTTTTTTTTACACATATACTAGAAGCCCCCCTGGGGGACTTCTAGTATATACACTTTGATCTCTCGTAGAGATCTCTGCAGCATAGATATGCTGCAGAGATCCATGAGATCGGCACTCGTTTGCTTTCGGCTGCTGCAGCCGGAAACAAACGCGTGCCGAGCCGAGGACGGCGCCATCTTGGACGCGTCCCCGGCCGGCATCAGTAACGGAGATCGCTCCTCCGGGACAAGGTCCCGGAGGAGCGATCTCCCCCACTAGACACCAGGGAAACGTTGCCTCCGGTAATCGGAGGCAGCTGTCAACTTTGACAGCTGCCTCCGATTAGCTAATTAGCGGGCACGGCGATCGGACCGTGCCCGCTAATAGCGGCGGTCCCGGGCTACACGCGGCACCCGGGATCGCGGCACTTCAAAGCGGGGCCGCCGCGCGGCCCCGCTTTGAAGTGCTAATGAGGACATAGGACGTACCGGTACGTCCTATGTCCTTAAGAGGTTAATCACTTAAATAAGAAATGTTGTGTAGTTGAACCAAAGTAAAAAATTGATGTAGAAACAAGGTAGATGTAGTAGTGTTGAGTGAACTTGAAGCACTGTTCGAGTTTGGCAATGTTCTCCTAACCTGAATGCTCGCCATTTGATTTCCAGCCTGTGGCAACTTCAGGTGACGATTGCAATATTTAAATTAATTCCGTATCCACAGGCCTAAGAGCGGCCCTATGGAATGGTGAACAAATCACAATCAGTATTTTTTTCTCCTCCTCAAGTTTTTGTGTTTTTTTTCTAAGAACTGAAATCAGGTTTTTAATTACAATTAATGAAAACAAAGTCAGAAATGACCCCCAATGTCAATTAATTGTGACCACAATAATGACCACAGGACCACTTTTCACTGCATACTTTTCCTCAATCACACCCTAGATCATACTCTTGATATTATGGCATGAGTTAAACCATAAAAGGCTGGCAGTGTTTTAAATACCATCCCTCGCTCTTTGCTCAGATTATTTAATTTTTCCATTTTACTATGAATGTAAAACTTGCTCATCTGATTAAATGCTGAACCCTAGGATCCCATGTCTAATTTCCATACAGGGAAGCACCAAAAGGAAGGAAAAGGATGTTCCCTCAACATCTTCTTTCGGCCACACTGTGCCTCGTTTTATTTATAGCAGTTGTTTTGGCACCATATTTGCATAAAATTAATGCATTTTGTCGCTAAAATGATTGCCGTCAAAAAGATGGCTGTGAGGTGGACTAAAAAAAAAAAATGTGGGAACATAGCCTTATAATGACCATGGACATCTTATGGACATTTTTGGAACATTTGCATTATTTATCATAGTAGATGCACTATATAAAATACCCAGTAATTTTGTACTTACACTCTGGAAATCTGCACTTCTTAGAATGATAAACATTCAATTAGCAATAACATTTAGTAGCTATAAAGGACATAATTGTGAACAATGGTGCCACCTGGCTTTTCTTTGAGCTCATACTAGGCTTTAGCTTTGTAATTGCTTGAAAAAGTTACACACCCTTCAAGAAAAAGTCAAAGTCTTTTGAAGTACTCTCTGATATTAATTGGTCATTTTTACTCTTGACCCTGTCATTTCTACTTTAACTCCTGCATTCATAATGTCATATTACCTGTCATGTGTAGAAGTACTCTAAGTACATGCTTTGACATGAGGATGAATCAGATTAGAAATATCATTAATAGAGAAGAAGCTTCACATCAATATATGTCAGCATGCATGTATTGATATCAAATCAAAGCTAAACTAATTATGAAAGATTCTCATGGACTTGTAACGTTAATATAGTTTTCAACCTCTAATAGTAATTTAATGCAGATAGCATGGGAAAAACGATTAAAAATTTAGGACCTGAAAGCCTTGAGGATTTTATACAGTCATGTAATGCTATATTTCTTCCTTTTATGATGCTAGGTGTCCTATAATTGTTGTATTAAGAAACTACAAAGGTCTTATTTAAAAGTATAATGAGATGTTTCATACAAAGAACATCTGAAAGACATACCATTTTCAAGAGTTTGATGTACTGTACACTTGTCTAACTTGCAGATCTAGAAAAGAATGGTTTCCTCTATTTTAATTATGTTAGTTAACATTTTATAGAGAGACAGAGAGGACACCTTGAGAAATATATTTTTTTTTCCTTATTGGCACAGTAGGCTTGTAGTATGAAAAAAGAGAAGAAAGTATAGCACATGTTAATTGAAAGCGTTACACTATATCTTTTGTTCTCTGACGTGCATTGTATGTTTGTCCTCCCTCACTTGAACTCCACAGTATGTATCTTGATGTTGGAACTACAATGAAGTAATAAGATTAGCAATATTGTGAGTGATGCTTGTCTATCTTTCTCTATGAACAGTAGGATTTTGTGGAAAGGGAGGGCAGGGAATGTGTGCAATGCGACTGTGTGAAATGTGTCTGTTTCTGAAACTGTTTAAATATTCACACTATAATAAATTGGGCAGTGCCAGTGATTATTTCTCAAGTGTGAATTAACCAACAAAACACAGTAATCACTGAACTCAAGGAGATCAGTGAAAAAATTCCAATGAAGTACTCAATCAAAAGTCTCCACTGATGCCCCCAAAAATTTAAATATGCAAAACAAGAGTCCGTGGAGCCTTGGTTGCGAGTCTCAAACACGAGAATAGCCAGATTTCTCTAGCCTGTTGCCACGAGGTGCCTCTATGATGGGGAGAGCACCACACCACCCTGATAGGTAGCCCCTTAAGTCCCACTTGGTTGGGAGTATTGGAACATAAATAGGGAAACAACAGGGTGGCCCCTTTCTGTCCAAGTCTCAAGGTGCGAGTATTGCAACATGACAAGGGTTTGCCAAGGCAGGCAACCATCCACAGACAGCCGTTTCGGGGTATTAGCCCCTCGTCAGTGTGGAGCAGCATTCTGGCTAGTTGGGGCAATGACAAAACACAGTAATTACTAAATTCAAGGAGATCATTGAAAAAATTCCAATGAAGTACTCAATCAAGAGTCTCCACTGATGCCCCCAAAAATGTTAATATGCCACGAAAGAGTCCATGGAGCCTCGGTTGCAAGTCTCAAAACACGGAAATAGCCAGATATCTCTAGCCTGTTGCCACGGGGTGCCTCGATGATGGGGAGAGCACCACACCAAGTGTGAATTAAAAAGGAATAGTCTGATCATTTAAAATTCTTACATAGTGCTGGGACTTTTCTTTGCAGCTCCAGAACTCTATTAAAAATGTTAAATGGCCGTAGTAACTATTTAAGCCAGGTCTAAGCAATAGAAGATGGATTTTCTAAGACAAAAATAAAAAGGACAAACACTTGCTTTAACCCCCCCAAAAAAATAATTATTAAAATAAAAATTGCTTCCATCCCTCATTAATCACTTAGTCTGGATACTATCACTGTATATACATTGTCTGGGTCCAGCATTGCCATATGTTAGGAATCATATAGGTTATCAAATATTGTTAAGTTCGTTGAAACATCAGTGACCATTTTGGCAAGGTATCAATACCTTATACTAGCACCGAGAGTAGCAATTGACATATTACAAGTCTGGTTTTGTTTGGCCTTATTTCCCCATCTTGAAATCAATCACTGGCCAAGGTAATCTGGTATACCCACAACCCATAAAATTAGGAACATGCGATCACTGGGTCCAAAATAGGCAATAACCACTTCTATCCTTTCTTTATTCAGACAGATGAGCAACCAATCTGCTTCTGCTACAGTAGATTGCAGAAGTGCTAAATCTGCTCTACACGCCAACACAAAGACATTGATAGCACACGGCCCTTATCTAGTTAATGAATACAAAGCAATACAGTATATGTTAAAAATTAGTCAGTTTTCAGATGCACAAGCGTACTTATTGAACATAAAATCCATATTTCCAGAGTTTCTTTAGCTGGCACAGTTGCATTACATTACACATCGATTTAAAATGATCACTCTATATCTGATTATTATTCACACTAAAGATACATTTTCAGGCTGAAAAATACTCCTTAGACCAAGCTTTGACAAGCCTCTTTTTTGATGTCTAGTTTAGAATCTTTAAGTTTTATAAAGAAAATTTATTGAAGCTTTTTAAACCATCTCAACAAAAGAGAAACAGATAAGAAAATCACTTTGTGCCAAACAAATTAGCTTGCATCTAATGAGAGTATGTGATCTACATAACAATTTTCCAATTATTCCCATTAATTTATCAAGTCTCTATATTTTGTTAATTTGCCAATGTTTTTAAAGGACCCAGTTGATTATCATGTAAGTACAACCTTTGCCCTTGTGTAATTGATGGCAACCATAAATCATTTTTTTTTCTAATTAATGCTTAGCTCTTTGAAATATTCATTTTATCCTTAAAATAAATTATTTTTACACTATTTAATACAGTAATGTTAATTTTTTAGCAAAATGTTAGGCTATTTTATAATTACAAATGATAAGAAAATTGTGATACTTAGCACTTATGCACTTTAGAAAAACTCAGAAGAAGGATAAATGGTACAGTGAGGAATTAGAACGGTGAGGTGGCTGGGATCTGTAGTTCTCATGCTGGTCATGGTCTATGTCACGCTGGTGAAAATAGCTTAAGGGTGTCAGGACAGGGAGGTAGAGACACAACAAGACAGTGGGCCCTAGGTCTGAACCCACCCACTGTCCCTGCCTACTTGCCTCAGTCTGCCCTAGGCAGCCGTGGAAAAGCACGTTGACGTTCCCTGCGCTAAATACGTGCACAAGAAACAAGACGGACAAACAAACACTAAAGAATAGTCAAACAGGCCTGGTCAAAATCTAAAAAGGCAGCGCAGTACAGAATCAGCAAGCAAACAGATAGTCAGATAGTCAGGCAGGAGGTCAGGTAACAAGTCGAGCAAAACAGAGGGATTAGGAGCGGGGATCACAGGAGTAGACAGGGGAAGCTGGGACCAGGAAGTTAACCTAGTAGCCAGCGCTGGAACTCTGCCTCAGCTTAGTTTTATGCTGACCAAGAGCCCGGTCCGGATCCCCATTGGACCAGCACTTTGATCTTCCAGGTAGCTGATAGGCAGAGGAACCCGTCAATCACACAGACAACACAGGGGCATTATCAAGTTCAGCAGCTTCTCAGCTTAACTCCTGCATTGCCAGAAGCTGAGAAGCAGTCGGGTGTGGCACACAAAAACAAACACCAGGCCCAGTTCACACCAGGTACTACACATTCCTGACAAAGGGTTTCCAGACCTTGTGGGCTGGCACAGTGCAGAGGGGGCTACACATATAGCTGTAGTAATGATGTTCCCTGAAGGGAAAACCTTGTGTAGTGACTGGTCTGATGGTGCTTTGGATGCATGTGATGTGAGGTACAGTAAAGGGGCTAAACACCAGTCATTTAAACTGCATACACTGCTCTCCACTCACTGATGTGAAAGGTCATAATGAAGGGTTGAGGGTTGAGAATATATGCATTCTCTACACATAACCATATTAGGCTGATCTGCATCTGATCAAAGCTAAGAAGGGGATCTTTAGATTCTTTCTGGAAAGTTCTGGAATTTCATGACTAGTGTGAATCTGCTCAAATGCTGCCATATTTGGAAAAATCTACTTACAAACCTGTCCCCCAAAGACAGCTGTGTTCTTGTCTTACAGATAAGTATTATCTTGTTTTGGAAGTACTTCTTACTGTATCTTTCGATTTGGCTTAGTCTCATATTGTAGTTTTTTCTTCGTCTTTTTATATACCTTTATTGCTAAAGTAAAGTGTGTTTTTTTCACTTACCTACTGTGTCCACACCTAGTTATTCTTGTAACTTAGAATCCAGTAAAATACAACAGAATCAGACTACACACAGTTTGCAGTCTGTTACCATGGGAACACATACGTCTGTATAAGAGCTGTAGATAAAACAAAATTTCTCATACAAAAGCAGCTTGTTTCATTTTATATGGTGTATTGGTAAAAAAAAAACCTGTTATTTCATATAGGTAGAGCTTTAAAATCACTACAAGAGCTGTAAATCACAAACTGTTCTGTTTAATAGAATCTAGTAGCCTTATGTTTGCTTACTGGCTATAATTTTAAAATAATTTGCTTGCATACATAAGACTCCCATAGATGTGTAAATATTGTTAGTGTTAATGTTACTGCTACATTACTGGTACATTTGTATGTGTTCATGCCATTATAATTTGATGTCTAATTTTTACAGTGTTTACTTTCTTTACTGACATAATACTTTTGCATCTGTTTGTATTGCAATTTCTACTAACTGCAGGAGCTAATCAAGTCTTGTTTGTCATCTCAGTATGCATAGATTTCACAGATAAGAACTGTAAATGTGGATTTCAATATTTAACACTCTTTCTGAACATTCTGCTGCACTTTTGAACTAAGCTCAATGAAAGTGTTCTCAGTGTTCCCTACTGTGACTGACTTTATGAAAAGAAGCAATGTCGATGGAAGAAGTAAATAGAACTCATTTCTCTAAATTGTTTTTGATTGTTCACAGTGAAATGTGGAAACTGAATTCAAGCTGTGTGACATTCAAAGGAACCTGAATACTGCAGGATAAAACTGATGTCCTTATGTAAATAGGCCATATACATAGGGGGAATCAATCGAAAAGTGAAAGCTGATCTTAGCTCACATACGACTTTTCATTGTCAATGTAGAAAAACTGCCATTATGAAAATAACATTAGGAAAGTGTCAAAAGGTCCTTGATGTGCAGGAAAAATGTTGCATTGTGAACAGCATTGTCCCCTCAAACTTTATTCAATATTCGCAACTGTCCTTAATTGCATAGCATATAAATGCAATAAATGAAAAAGTACCAAAAAAAAGTAGAACAAGTCCATCTAGTCATCTGGATGGTAGATAGATACATAGATATGTAGAAGATAGTTCAGCAGCACTCCACCAACAAGATGTAAAGATGCGGTGCCAGTGGATCTAGTCCTGACTAGTGATGAGCGAATAAATATTCGATCGAATAGAAAGGTATTCGATCTATCGAATATTATCGAATAGTTCGCAGAATATTCAATAAATATTCGATAATCGTTCAAATCCCCCAGCTTCCAGTTTTTACCTCCAAGTTGTCGAATAGATGTTTTTCAATAATCGAATACTTGTTCCCATAGACTTTAATGGGATCGAATATTCGATCGAATATTCGAATAGTCGGGAGATATTCGTACAAATATCGAATATTCAAATATTTCACTATTGGCTCATCACTAGTCCTGACCAAGGGCGAAGTAGCTATCCAGTAGATAATCTCCAGCACTCAAAATTAGAACATGAAAAAATTGTGAATTTATTCCATCAAAAATCTTCAACAATAAAGTGTAGCACACAAAATACCGAGGCACAACATTTCAGCGAACAAATTTTGCCATTCACAGTTTCACCGTTTTTCACGTTCTAATTTTGAGTGCTATGGATAGATACTGGGTAGATAGATAGATAGATAGATAGATAGATAGATAGATAGATAGATAGATAGATAGTAATGAGTAATGTAATCAATAATGTAATCATTTTGGTCTTGACTTAATATCATTTTAAAATTTACTTTATAATGATGGTGTTTATATAGTGGTGAACAATTATTCTGGATTATACTTAACACAATCTGCAGTTGATAAAAGATCACTTATTACTTGAACAAGCACCATGATGTATGATATAAAATAAGGTATAAAAAAAACGCTAAATTTACGATTGCGATCCTGGGAATATGCAGCCAGGATATTCCAGGGAATGGATCCATTCCCTGGAATATCTTGGCCACATATTCCCGGGATCGCAACTATGCACCCGGGATCACAGGCATCACGATCGAGCAAACTGCTTTCGGACCAAAAGTCCGAAAGGTTCACTCATCTCTAAACATGACATGACAATTACACAAATTACATGGGTTGTCTGGAAACTTAAAATGTTTTAAAAATGTCTTAGAGTGGTGTACAATTATTTAATTTTTTTTTTGTCTCCTGAAACCTTGATTAAGGACTTCTATACTTCCTGGTTCTTCTCAATATGGACTCCAGTCTATTTCTAGTTACAATGCCAATGTTAGGCTATGTTCCCTCAAAGTTTTTTTCAGCTCCATTTAAAATGATGTCCGTCATTTTGAGTCTAAAATACTAATGTCATTTAGCATGTCTAGCCTTCCCTTCCCTAGCCGACTGTTCGTACATTATTCTAGTTTAGGTGGACTGACTGTCCTTTGGGTGTGGCTTAATTGAAAAGACCATTTAATTTAATAATAAAAACGGGGAAAGATTGGTGGCAAAAGAAAAACTGTGTGAACAACTAATAAAAAATGTTCGCTGTTTGCAAAAGACGTCCTAAAATAATATTTAATAATATATAATATTTATTAATATAAAAAAATTATAATATTAATAATATTATAATTAGAGATGACCGAATACGATTCGATCGAGTAAGTATTCGATCGAATATTGCAGTATTCAAAAGATTAGAATTCAATCGAGTAGTGAGGCGAATACACGGGAAACATTTGAAAGCCCTCCCATCGCAGTTGGCGCTTTTTATAATCCAATGACCATGCAGGAAGACTGTGAGGGACCCTGTCAGTACACACGCAGCGTGAAAACGGCATCTACTCTCATTGGATAGCTGAACCACATGACCTCGAATCTTAAATACTTGGCTCCCGCCTCTCAACCGCAGAAGAGCTTTCAAACTAGCCAGGGAAAGATCTTGCAGCAGGGAGAGATAGGTTTTAGTAGCGTTTTGGTTAGGCAGGCTTACTACAGAACCCAAAAGTCCTTTTCAGGGCTAAAAGTAGCGACACGTTTCGGCACTAATCCATCAGTGCCTTGCTTGAGAAAGGCACTGATGGATTATAGTTCCGAAACAAATGTTTTGTTTGTTTCTGCCAACTTGGTAGTTATATATTTATGCACTTGGTAGCCGCTGATGCGGTTACACTAGTGACTACCTAATCCTAGTGATTTTTACCTGCACCATGCATTTTAGAGGATCATATGTGGTTCCTAAAGTCCTATAAGGATCCGTTTTTTTCGTGTACAGAAAAAGGCACTTCATACATACTGTTCCAGTAACGTTCGTACAGCATTACGCGTGATACGCGCAAATAACATGATGCTCTGCGGACGCACATTGCAATCATGTATGTAACACTGCGCAAGAAATACGAACGAAATGTGTGAACATTGCCATAAATGTTCGTAAAGCGTTTGCAAATATTTTTCCTTCGCAACTGTAGAGAGTGGCATTATACTGCGATTTTGGGGTGTTAGGTGCATCCAGGCATGCACCCCCTAATGTCCTAGTGTAATTTCGGAGGTGTTTGCATCATTTAGGGAGGTTTTATAAGGGACTTAGTGACCTCCAAGTGGTAGAATTTTGATTTCCAAGTGCCACAATTTTTTTTCCCATAGACTATAATGGGATCGAATACTCGTTTGAATAGTAACATTGCAACAATAATGTCCGTTATTTAATGCACTGTGTGCATTGTATGTCCGTCTTTCTATAGGCTTCAATGCATTGCATTACAGTAAGTTAAATCATGGCAATAATGGACTTTTAAAAAAAAAATCAAAATCAGACGCCTTTTCTCTTTTTTTGACGATGTTGTCTGAACATAGCCCTTGGCTGTAGTGAGTGTAGTATAACATGTCTCTGTGTTGAAAAGGGACCAGGAAGTGCAGGGACTGACAGGACCCAGAAAGCATTGAAATATGAGAGCAGGGGGACTGGAAGGTGAATATGACTTCTTTTATTACTTTAAACACAGTTTTGTTTTGTTTTTTAAGTACTGACTATGCACAACATAAAAGATTAATTGTACAATAAACATAAATTAATTTTACAATAAACATTAATATCTAAACACCTAAACAGAATTCTGACATTACTTGTCACATTTGTTTTACCCCCTTGGTATTTCAAGATTATCCTCAAAGTGTTAAACTTTAATGGAGTTATATGTGCATGTTGTCTATTACTTCTACATGGCAATCAATACGAGTTACTTATCCCAAATTGCTTTGAGCGCTTACTGCTGAAAAGTGAGGGGAATATAGGTCATATTTAACATTCTCTCTATTAGAACAAATACCCTCTTTAATTAGCATCTTACCTATTAATTTTGCTTTCTCATTAAAGCTTTAGAAAAGTGTTGTTTGTCTTACACAGTTATATGGTTGTATTGCATTGTATTTTTTACTATTTATTCATATTTGTTAACCCTTAGGGGACACCGCCAGTTTTGGCATTTATGACATGACCAAATATTTCAAATATGACATGTTTAAGCATCAATAACTTACTGATCTTACTGATCCTTGTGATTCCAAGATAGTTTTTTTCATGACATATTCTACTTTATGTTTGTGGTAAATTTGTGTTTATAGCTTTAATTTTTTGTGGAAAAACTCCAAAATATAAAAAATAGCATTTCTCTACGTTTGAAAGTCTCTGCCAAAAAGGAAAATAGTTATACTACATAAATTATTTTTGAATTCATATCTAGAACATGTCTACTTTATATTAACAGCATTTGGTGAACATGCTTTCACTTTTTTAGGCTATGTTCACATAAAGTGAATGACCGGCCGTTCTGTAACCCCGGCCGGGTCACAGAACGGCCGGTCTCTGCCCAGATGATCTTTTCAGCCACAGGGTTCCGATGCGGGCGCATCAGCGCGCGCCCGTATCAGAACCTCCTACAGCACGCAATGAAGCAAGAGTGTGTATACACTCCGGCGGGTATCCCGTAGATCAATAGGCAGTGTTCACAGACGCATAAAGTACAGCCGTTGTTGCCGATGGCTTATTTGTAGTGTGAACATAGTCTTAGGATGTTAGAGGCCGTAAATGTTTAGTAGCAATTTTCAGATTTTTCATGAAAATTTCAAACTGAGAAATTCTTTATGCATCAGTTCAGTTTGGGAGTATATTTTAGAGGCCTGTATACTAGAAACCCCCATAATTTACCCCATTTTGAAATCTTCACACTTTCAAGTATTCAAATTGATATTCATACAGTTTTTTAACCCTTCGGGCATTTCACAGGAATAACTGGAAAGTAAGGCTATGTTCACACAACGTTTTTTGAGCTCTGTTTAAAATGACGTCCGTCATTTTGAGTCTAAAATAACGGACATAATTTTGCAAGCCTGGCCTCCCCTGCAATGACGGCTGTTGGTACACTATTTTAGTTTGGGTTACTAATTGGCCTTTTGGTGTGGCTTAGTTGAAAAGTCCCAAAAAATTTAATAGTAAAAACGGAGAAAGAACAGTGAAAAAAAAACTGCGTTTGAACAACTAATTAAAAATGTCCACTGTTTGCAAAAGTTGTCCAAAAAATAATGAGCAGGTTCATTATTTTGACGTCTGCGGTAAAAAGGTCTGTTATTTAAAGGGGTACTGCAGCAGGGGGGGGGCACTTTTCCTCTGGGACTGGGGAGTAGGTGCTTGAAGGAAACGACGTCTACTCACCTCCCCGGTAGCAACGGCGGGTCCCGCATCGCGGCGCTCCGGTCCTCGATTCCCGGACTATTCCTGGTGTCTGACGCGGGCCTGAGATGTGACGTCTCAGGTCCGCTCAGCCAGTCAGTGACGGAGGCGGGATCCTTTTTAAGTCCGCTCAGATCCCACCTTTGTCACTGACTGGCTGAGCGGACCTGAGACGTATCGTCTCGGGCCCGCGTCAGACACGAGGAAGCAGCCGGGAACCGGGGACAGAAGCGCCGCGATGCGGAACCCGCCGCTGGGACCGGGGAGGTGAGTGGACGTCGTTTCCCTTAACCACCTCATCCTCGGTCCCAGGGAAAAAATGTCCCCCCCCCGCTGGAGTACCCCTTTAATGCATTGTGTGCATTCGACATCTGTATTTCCATTGACTTAAATGTATTGACATTACAATCAGTTAAAGCGCAGCAAAAACTGACATTATTTTAAATATCAAAATTGGACGCCTTTTCTCTATTTTTGACGTTGTGTAAACATAGCCTAAGAGTGAAAAGTTAAAATTTGCATTTTCTTTGCAGAGATTTCAATTGTATTCCGATGCATTTTTTTCAATACCAATTACCGTTACCGATCCACCAATACCGCCAATTGCCGATGCTGGACCAGTTTAGTTGCCACTCCCAGTCACTGTTTGTGTAAACAGTGAGCATCTGAAGCAGGTCAGTTATAGTACGTCCTCGTGCTGAAACTAACCTCCTACAAGGACATACTATAACTGACTGGTGCAGCAAGGGGTTAAATACTACATTCATCAAATCATAATTATATATTTTAAATGAATAAAAATTTTTAATTTTAATACTCCTATATTATATTGACACAAGACACAATTCTATAAAATAGCTTTCTAAATCTTCAAGTGGCCTGTTTTCATAATATGACACTAATAGATAGTTATAGGGCTAGACTGTGACTCCAATATCTTACAGAACCATATATAGTTTATTATATACATAGTATAGAAGCTCTTTCTAATACCCTTCCAACTAGAAAAAAAATATGTTGAATTTGCATTTATTAATTGCCCATTATTACATCTCCACTACTTGAAATTCAAGACTATAATAGTTTAACCCTGATTAAAAAGTTTTTTTCTCTTAAATCTAATGCTCTGTTACTTGACAATTGTAAACTTATTCCAGAATGTGTACGGATGCCTGCTGATGTGTGCTAGCAGAGTCATCTAAACGACATTAAGGGGAAACAATAACAAATACTTAATGAAACCGCAGCATGATTTAATTTCTAATGGAATAAATAGATAAATAAATAAATAAAACACACATAGGAAAGTAATAAAAAAAAGTAATTTGCTCTTTCTAAGAAGTCTTCAAAGACACTAAATGTATAATATAATATAGCGACTATTGATTTTCTTTGTAAGCATGCTTATCCTTTAAATGAACTATTTTATATCATTATGGTCCTATAATCTTTCCTGTTTTGAAATTAAACATCTAATATTCCTATTTTAATCCCATCAGGATGGGCCATTTCAGCCATAAAGAGGAAGTCCCAAGAAAATATAAAATGGCAGGTGGGGTGGGGTGCAAGAAAACAACAAGTAAACTCACCCCTCAATGTGATTCCGCTGCGCGGCTCCCGGGTCCCAGCTGGGAACCAGGTACGTTACATACCAGCTAATTCCCCATCCCCACCCCCATCCCGGAAGTTAAATAAAGTATACATACCAAATCACTGTCAACCCCGTCCTCTCCTCCTCCCGGGCACCATCTTGGGTCGATGTCGTCACAGCAGGGGGCGGTCCTTGTCTCCTTCCTCTTCGCTGTCTTCCACAGCAGTGAATGGGAGAAGGAAAGGCTGCTTGTGCACATGCGCACCAGCAGCCTTTTCATTGGCTGGAGCGCATCACATGGCTTCCAGCTTGCTCAGCCCTGATTGGCTGAGCTTGCTGGAAGCCTTGTAATGCGCTACAGCCAATGAAAAAGGCTGCCGATGCAAATACAGTATGCACCAGCAGCCTTTTCTCTGCCATTCACTGCACCCGGACCCGGAAGCAAGGACAGCGGGAAATTCGAACGGCGATCGTCATCAGTGGGATGGAAAGATTTTGTGGCAATTTTTCAAATTTTCATGAAAATTTCAGCTCTGATTTTATAAGGGACCAGTTCAGTTTTGAAGTGGATTTTTGGGCCTGTATGTTAGTTACCCTTATAATTCCCGCCATTGTAAAAACTGAACCCCTCAAAGTATTCAAAGTAACATTTCATAAGTTTATTGACCCTTTAGGTGTTTTGTAGAAATTTAAGCAAGTTGGAGGGAAAATTTAAAATTTTAATTTTTTGACAGATATTCTATTTTAATAATTTTTTTCATCTTACACAGCAAATACTAACTGAGAAATAACAGTCACTATTGATTCCTCTTATTCCAGTGTTTCTAGAAATCCCCCATATGTGGCCGCAGTGTTTCACCTGACTGAACCACAGGCTGCAGACATGACAGAGACCTGGTGAATTTTGGGGCCTTTTTAATTCAGTTTTTTTTTTAGCCATTATACCATGGCACAGAGGCCTTGGGGTGCCAAAATATTTGTGTAAGACAGGTAGTTGTTTCCATTGGTACCATTCTGAGGAACATGTGACACCCTGATTATTTTTTATTTAATTTTTCACCATTTTTTTTGTACGCAGTTTACTATATGGTACATAGGACATGTTATTGTTATTCGTCAGGTCGGTACGATTACAGCAATATCCATTTTATATAGCTCTTGTTTTACATTTATACTATAAAAACTGTTTGTGTCTTGCATATTGTAAGAGCAGTAATATTTTTATTTTTTCGCCAATGGAGTTATGTGAGGACTTTTTATTAGCGACATAAGCTGACGCTTTTAGTGGTACACCTTTTGGGTACATGTGACGTTTTGATAGCTTTTATCAATATTTTTTATGGGGTGGGATTACCAAAAAATTGTCATTTTGATTTGTTTCTTAATAATTTTTTTGTGGCGTTAATCGGGAGGGGATAATTAATAGACAAGTTAATAGACGGGGTCATTACGGATGCGGCGATACCAAATATATGTACCTCATTTATAGAGGATCATTTATAAAGGGGGGTGGGAAATGTGTATAACTATTTATTTACATTTATTTATTTATTGCTTATTATTTAATTTATTTATTTATGTTTTTATTTATTTGTGTATGATCAGTGCTGTAATGTATTATAGAGGCTGACAGCTCATTCATAGATCAGGTCCCTGCAGGGGTCTGATCACTGTCATCCATAGCAGCCCAGATGCAGGAAGCAGCGTCTGGGTTGCTATGGTAACCCCCCCCAGAGCCGCGCGACTCCAGGGGGGTAGGAGGGAGAGGATCTCCCTCCAGCTGCTCCATAGTCACAGCGGTCAGCTGAACCGTGGTGTCATTTTGCATTAACTACCTGCAATACATGATGTTCCCGGAACGTGATTCTGCGGCGAGTTAATTTTTGCATTTTTTTTCCCTCCTCCCCTTCTAAGAGCTCTAGCACTTTAATTTACTCTCTACAAGGCCATGTATGATAGAACCCCAAAATTATCATTTATGGAAATAAAAATTGGTATTATTTAGAAAAAAAAAAAAATGCAAAATTGTAACTTTTGGGGTGTTCCTGTGTCTACGTAATGCACTATATTGTAAAAGTGACATGATACCATTATTCTATAGGTCAGTCCAACACAACCATATGCAGGTTTACACAGATTCTCTAATGTTTTATTTTTTTTTATAAAACCCTTTTTTTTCCCCCAATTATTAATAAAATGGCCCTATTTTGACTCTTATAATGGTTTTAGTTTTTCACCTCTAGCGCTGTATGGGGTGTCATTTTTTGCACCATGATCTCTAGTTTTTATTAATACCATATTTGTGTGCATCAGACGTTTTATATATATATATATAATGTAACAAATAATCGTCAATTATGGCGCTTTTTCCCAAGTTTTTGCTTACGCCATTCGCCTTGCAGGATGACAATTGTTATATTTTAATACATCAATTACACACGCCACGATATATAATATGTTCAATTATTTATTTTTATATGTTCTATTTATATTATGGCATAGGGGGGTGATTTAAATTTTTATTGGGGGAGGGGCTTTGGGTTATTTTGAAAAACATTTTTACTTTTTTTTTACACATTTTAAGTCCCCTTAGTGGACTTTTACATGCAATCATTAGATTGCATACACTTATCACTGCTATGCCATAAGCATAGCATGGATCAGTGGTATAGGCGCTCTGCTCATTGAGCCTACCTATGACAGACTCTGTCGGTCCGACACAGCAATCGGGGCCCCCGAAGTCACACTGTATGGGTCCCAATTGGTAAGTGACAGGAGCTGCTCCTGTCACTTACACGTAAACACAGCAATCACAGTGTTTAAGAGGTAAATGACAGGCTGTGCAGCCTGTCATTAACAGTGAGGGCCTGACTGCTGATTGCAGCCGGCCACCACCTGCTATGAAGCGGTGCACGCTTTAAAGCACATCATGAACTCAGGATGTATTGGTACGTCCAGGATCGTCTGGTGACAGGCGGCCAGAGCGTACCCATACGTCCAGGGTCGTTTAGGGGTTAAGGTTGTTTTTCATGACACACTACTTTATACCAGTGGTAATAATTTTTGCACTTTACTTAAAGGGGTTGTCCGGCGATAAAAAATTATTCACAGAATAACACACATTACAAAGTTATACAACTTTGTAATGTATGTTATGTCTGTGAATGGCCCCCTTCCCCGTGTTTCCCCCCACCCACGCTAGACCCGGAAGTGTGGTGCATTATACTCACCGGCCACGTCATCAGCTGCTCAGCTGCGATTGGCTGAGCACAGTTATGCTCAGCCAATCGCGGCTGAGCTTCGGATGACGCTGCAGAGGGCGGCTGGCACTTGGGAAGATCCGCCGGCCTCCCGAAGAAGACGTCACTGCTGAGGATCGGAGACCGTGGTCGGCACGTGACAGGTAATGTATAGCGCACCACACTTCCGGGTTCACGGGTGGGGGTGGTGGGACCCGGGGAAGGGGGCCATTCACAGACATAACATACATTACAAAGTTGTATAACTTTGTAATGTGTGTTATTCTGTGAATAATTTTTTATCGCCGGACAACCCCTTTAATTTAAAATTCTGTGCTTGTAATAAAGATTGACATGCCACATAAATCAGTTATTAAATCACATGGAGTATATGTCAACAGGGAATTATTTGTTAAACAACCTTTTTATCTTTTTTTTAGTACATTACAAAGCTTAGAACTTTTCAAGAAGATTTTTTTAGGAGCCGATCCAATTCTAAAGTGGCTTTAAGGGGTCTTTACATAAGAAACCCCAATAAATCCCTCCACTATTAAAAAGAATGCATCCCTCAAAGTATTTAAAGTAACATTTAGAAAGTCTACTATTCCTTCATGTGCTTCACAGAAACTGTGGAGACAGAATTTTATTTGAATTGCATATTTTAAAATCCATTTTTCTTTAATACAGTAATTTCTTCCCCATATTTCAGCAGTTTTTCATAAATATCCAATATGAAGTGCTCACACACAGGCCTCATAGAGGAGCACCTAGTGAATTTCTTTATTCAAGTTGGCCGAAATCTTAGGGTACCAAAATATTAAAGGGGTAGTGCGGCGCTAAAAAATTATTCACAGAATAACACACATTACAAAGTTATACAACTTTGTAATGTATGTTATGTCAGTGAATCGCCCCCTTCCCCGTGTCCTACCACCCCCACCCGTGTACCCGGAAGTGTGTGGTGCATTATCCATTACCTGATCCGTGTCGAGGCCGTCCACCATCTTGTGCCAAACGTCATCTTTGGACGCACGGCCGAATCTCTGCCGCCGTCCCCCCTCCGCCGCGTCATAACTGTGCTCAGCCGCTCATCAGCCGCTCAGCCGCGATTGGCTGAGCATAACTGTGCTCAGCCAATCGCGGCTGAGCACAGTTATGACGCGGCGGAGGGGGGGCGGCGTGTGTCCGAAGATGACGTTTGGCACAAGATGGCGGACGGCCTCGACACGGATCAGGTAATGTATAATGCACCACACACTTCCGGGTACACGGGCGGGGGTGTTGGGACACGGGGAAGGGGGCGATCCACAGACATAACATACATTACAAAGTTGTATAACTTTGTAATGTTTGTTATTCTGTGAATAATTTTTTAGCGCCACACTACCCCTTTAATGTGATATAAGTGTAGTTGTCGTTTCACCAAAAAAAATAAAACTTTCTTAGCTTTCTTAGTTTGTTCTTTCTTTTCATTTTCCCAAAAATCAGCCAATCCTATGCTATGATATCTTCCCCAAAGTATTTTGCTCACACATTTTCCATTTAATCAACAGGGGGGGTGTTCCTCTCATCAAATGACGTAGCCTGTCAGCAGAAGCTGAACAGGCTACATCTAGCATGCTGGAGTGCGCATTGAACACCACTCCCTTCACCTACCCCTACAGTGCTAGGGACTAATTGGCAGCTTCACACAACGCCTAGCCATGCCCTCTGTGCTCCTCATTGCCAGCCATATAACCAAAAACGATTCCTGGCCCTCATCAGAGCTTACTTCCAATGTGTATTTATTCCAATACGAGGTGCACACAAATTCAGACAGCAGCGGGCACTGAACACACAGGGGGACAGCTAAGCAGCATCTGAAGCTGTCGTTTCGTCCCAGGCACAGTAGGGGTGGGTGCAGGGGCACGTACATGGCCGGGCACTGAACATACAGAGGGGAGCTAGGCAGCTTCTACACCAAACCCTACTGTGTGTGGGACCAATCAACGGCTTCACATGCTGCCTAGCCATCCCCCTGTGTGTTCAGTGCACGGCCTAACAACTTGCTCCTGCACACACCCCTACTGTGCCTGGAACCAATTGGCAGCTTCACATGCTTCCTAGCCATCCCCCTGTGTGTTCTTGTTTTTTTTTGTTTTTTTTTTTTGCAACAACAGATGCTTAATCAAAAAATGAAACAGGAGGAATTTAAAGCATAGAAGAGTTACAATGCATAAAAGATTTAAAGCATAGAACACAACAATGCAATATTGTCTACTAAAGCAGAAAACATTTTATAACAGGCCAGATAGGAAATAGGAAAATGAATTGATCTAAGTAGCTAAAACATTAAAGTTACAATGTGTACAATATTTTTGTACATAATGTACATTTTCTTAAATACATGTTTACAATGCAATGGCCACAATACAGTTTATACACAGAGGCTTTTTTTTTTTTGGAACTCAACTTTTAGGATTGGGGCTATGGTCAGACCCTGCACACCCCTGTGTGTTCTTCATCTTCTGCTCTGTGAACATTGAGGATGCATGCCCAGAAAGGCTGTCAATCAAATGACTGTCTTGCTTGGGTGCGCACACAGGGCTGGGACTTCCTGTGTCTCTACTCTTTTTTTCTATTATGGCCATCATTTTTAATAAAAGTATATTACAATATTGTCACTAAGCCCATGAATAAGTATTCTTTAGTGTTTTCATTAGTACCATTCTAGAGTACGTGATACTAAGCAATTTGAATGCAGTGAAACCAACAAAAAAAATTAATTCTGCCATTGTTTTTATTTAATTTTTTTTAACATCATTCTCTGTGGAATAACTGTTAAATGTGTTCTGCAGATCAATATGGTTACATTGATGCCTAATTCATAAACTTTTTATTTACATTTTCCTCATAAAAATCTAAACACCCTCTACTCTTACTTAAGACCAACTTTTTGTTTGCTTAAAGTGTACCAGAAATTTGCGCCTGATTTTGGTACATTTCTTGGTGCACAGTTTTCCAACTTAGGCCATACTCTGTGGAAAAGCATCTCTGAAGTGTCTAAAAATTTAAAAATTGAAAGTAACATGTTCCAGTTTTTTGAAAGAGTTCTGGAACAGACACATTGGCCAATGTATGTGGAATTTTATATCACAATATAAGCAACTGCGCAATTGCACTTTACACCTGATAATCTGTATGCATGTGCGCTACTCTTTACGCTTTGCATGTGATAATCTGTACGGATGTCACCAATAATTATAATAATAATTTTTATTTATATAGTGCCAACAGATTCCCCAGCACTTTACAATTTGAACATAAGCAATAGCTATTGGATAAAGCTATTCCCCCCAACTCCAGTATTCTTAGACAAGCATGTTTATTTCAAGGGGAGAGGAATAAGCCACCAGCCGAGTCATCTAGCAGTTTGTGCAATTTTTCCCAACTTCTACTATCTGGGGTTTGTACAATTTTTCCCAACGTCTACTATTGGGGGGAAAAGGTTATGATAGCACCCACTAGCAGAAATCTAGCTGTGTTTTTGAGAGATTCTTTACACCTAGCAATGTGTCGAGATGCTGTGTTTATCTTAGAATGATTATAAATACATATTCAACTGCACAAAATTATCTATTCTTTCCCCTCATTCTCAAAACTAGTTCCCCCAACATTGCCATTAAGGTAGCACACAGTTTTCCTAGTTTGCTAGTATGTTTCCATCTATTTCATTGTCACGCTGAGACTATACATTACAGGATTGTCCTTTCTATCATCTTGTTGCCTGTTGTTTTGTTTTCTTTCAGACATATCATTTCCCGTTTCTCACTATCATTTTGAAGCAGCACAGACGATAAAATTATCATCATCACAGATCATCTTGAATGATTGACTGTGCCAGAATTCTTTGGGTTTCTGACCCCACCAATTACCTTAGTAGTGATGAAATTCCTTTTTCCTTTGTAGAGAAAGTAGAGAAATGTAAGACAAAGCATAAAATACAAATGTGTAACATTGGCTGCAGTTTTTCTCATCTCATAAATGTAGGAAATAAGAATAATTCTGATTAGATATATAATGGTTTAAGATAAAGACTTACAAAGTAACCATGGTCACTGAGGAAAAAAAAGCACAAAAACATCTGCAAGACAGGTTTTCTTTACGCCATACTGCTGGGATCCATACTGTAAACAGCACTATAGAATAATAATAATTGTGATAATCATCATCATCATCATCATCAATATTTATGCATTTTTTTTAATACAAATAAAAAACAATACTGATGTTAGTCAATCCCTAGTAAATCCCTATTGAGTGAGTTCCCCCTATTCATAGTCGTAGCCAAACAGAAATGTTCATGTTATTTTTTGGTTGCATAAATGGGTATGCATCAATAATCAATTTTTTTTTCCTTTAGTGGAGTAAGCTCCACCCAGTAATAGTTTCAGGCAAACATAATGTTTTTAACTAACTCTATGGCTACATAAAAATAAGCAAATCATTGGGGGCTCTTTATACTGTGTCCAGTTCTGGAGCCCTCCCTACAAAAAGATACTGATAAGATAGAACCAAAGATGGGATACAAAAATGGTGAATGGTCTGAAGCATAAAACATCAGGAAAGAGATAAAGTGATATTGTCACCCCTTACTCAATGTGCTCTTTTCCAGACCATCATCAAGCCTAGATGCTGCACATTCACCTGTATAACACATGCTGAATATACCTGTGTAAAACTTGTTTTTGTCTTCTTTTTGCTCTAAAATTGTTTCATTTTATCAGTGGACAGTGGCCCCTAGGTGGGGCTTCATAGCAGTTAGGCACCCACCTGAGAGATGGAGCTCAACTGCTACTGTCCATGTAGGATAGATGGTTCAACTGCTGTGAAGGCCCACCTACAGTAGGTGCCACTGTCCATTGATAAAATGAAGCAATTTTAGAGCAGAAAGAAGACACAGGTGAGTGTTATACAAATATATATTTAATGTAGTATAATAAAAAAAATATGAGCATAGATATCCACAAAAAAATCGATTTTATTATATAAAATGTAATTAATCCATATATTAAAAACAAGGAAAGAAAAAATGTCCAAAATGCCACATAACTGGACAAAAACACAACACAAGGGTGGTAATTGTAAACATGTATCACTTGAGTCTCCTAACCCAACATCTTAACAGGTGCAGCCGACACTTAGACAAATAGAATAGGTGCTTCTTATATTGTTTACTGCTTACTTGCGGTACGGCTAACATAAGTCACCCTTGCCTATATCCAATACTATCACTGTGTGGTGTCTACACATATCACCTCAGGTAGGAAGGATTCTATATATATCTCACATCAATGTATAAAAGAACTCACCCATAGTGTTGTAATTGTCTTGGTGCCAAGCCCGACGTACGTTTCGCCGATGTAGGAACAAGGCAGCAGTCTGACCAATGGAAGGTGCCATTAGAATCTGCTCGGTGGTGCTGATCAGGTTGTATAGAAATCTTTAGTACAATGTATAGGATCTAGTAATATCTGGTGGCCATAGTAAAAAAAAATGCTATGGCCAATACTACTATGTCTAAATGGTGATTAAAGGAAGTTGCACATAGTATGTTATAAATTGTGACACTTATGTCTGAGTATATGCTTGCTATGAATTAAAACAAATCCTAATACAGCTAAACACATTTTAATATTTTTCTCTAGTTGAGAAGCATTTTTAATTAAAAAAAAAATTGTAGTAGGAATTATGTGGTAATACTAGCTATATATGGGTAAATGATAAATAAACACTCAAATAAAACCTGAATGAAATTACTAAAAAATATTGCCCTCATGGGTAAATACTTTTGAGTTTTTACTATAAAAAGCAACTTCTTCTTCTAAGTTTAGAGGAGACTCTTCAGATACATTTAATACCAACTGTGTAAATGCTGCAGATTTCAGCAGTGAGCGTCTGCTAATTGATAGATATAGATATAATGGCTAATAAATCTTTCAGCAATAGAGAAATGGAATAATGATTGAGCTACATGGAATAAATTAGCTGTCATGGGAGCTGCTTGCCTATCAGCAGGTTTTGGTAACATTATCCCATCCTTATTATCTAGGTTATGCCTTTCACAGCTGCAAACTCTACAGGACCGAGTGATAAAGATCCTTCAATTATGTTTCAGGCTTAAAGAGTGATAATCATTTTCAGAGATGCTTTGTTCTGCATGTTTATTGAATTAATACTTTATTTAGTACATCATTTCAAAGCTTCCATATGACAGCAACGTTATCAAGTGCAATGTTATAGGGACAAAAAACTGTTTGCATAATATAAGGACCTGTAATGAAAAGCACTGAATCAAACTACTGTTCACATGTGTTGTCACAGGCTATTTCTTTTTCAAATTACAAACAATAGATGCTGTGTGCTCAACAAACAGCTAAATTACACATACTGAGAAAGGATAAGCTGGAAGCTTCTGAGCCCTGGTATACATGTGATGGGTTTTTTTTTTGTTTTTGTTTTTTTACAAATGTGAGTCATGTGATGCTAAATATGTACTGTAAACCCCATTATAATAGCTAAGAAAGGTCAAATGTATAGTCAGACTTACTAGTGGGAGGCATTATCAATAGAGTCTTTGCAGCCTTAGGAATTCCTTAAAGGGGTTATCCAGGTAACAAAGATAATACTCTAAACAATAACCCCTTCCCAATACCACCCTATGTCTAATATACATGTGTAAACTATATTCCATTATTTCCCTTTTTTTCTCATTCTTAATGACTCTTGTCTAAAATCCTCTACTCTTGGTCCACTCAGACCATGCTCAGCCCTTTCTTCCCCCTCCCTTTGTAGTCTGAGGACATGTGATCTCCACTCAGGGGGCCGGGTTAGCTTGTCTATTGACTTTGTAAACCAATCTCCAGGAGACATTATCTGCATCATCTCCATTCACCTGTGCTGCTTCCACAGACTTATATGTGTCCCTGAGCCTAGGCTTCTGTAATATGGTAAGTTATAGTTCTATCTCTGCTTGCTGTCAGTGAATGAAGGCATATGGACCTGTCTTTGTGTCCCAGCTCTGAATATTGTAAGTGTTATAAATGTTCTTAGAGTCTGGATGGAATTAGAATGTTTTCATTTAAGTCACAAAGCAGAGATCTAAGCCTACACTACACCCCCCCCCCCATCCCCGGTAAACAGATGCCTGTTAGGCAGCACATAGCTACACCATGCGCATGTCAGCTCTGCTACATCATCAGCTAGTATGGAATACATATTGGGGTGGTGTGATGCAAAAAGAACAGTCCTGTGTTACTGTGCAATAGTAATGACAGCAGTGGGCAGGAAAGAAAGCTAAGGGGCGAGTACACAAATGGACCGATCAGGGAAATGCATGTTTTACATGCATTTCCTTGTTTTACAACAAGGAAGCAGTGGAAATATTTTGATACTTGCATACAAATTAAAGCCACATGTTTTACTTAAGTGATGATAATTTATAGCAAGCATTGCTAGTGATATGTCATCTTCTTGATAAGAAAATTGTTTTAAAAGGGTACTCAAGCACTTAAAAACTTTTTTATATTTTGCTGCCTTTTATAAAATATAGTAAATACCTTGTTCTTACCTCAAAGCTCCCCAGTGTCCTCCTGTAATGGTGGTGTGGTTGGCACTTGGGTGGAATAGTAACTGAGCAGTCACTATGGATGTTTTTGTCATGGCTGATGTAGTTTGGGTTGTCCTTGCTGGTAATCTTCAATAAGAGCCAGACGGAAAAGGGGTAACTTGTTATAATGACTTTATTGCTCCCTTTATGGAGTATCACTAATAGAGATGAGCGAACCTCGAGCATGCTCGAGTCTAGGGATGGTCCGAACCTGCTGAGGTTCGGGTTTGTATGAACCCGAACGCTCGGCAGCAGATTCCCGCTGTCTGCCCGCTCCGTGGAGCGGGCGGATACAGCAAAAGGAACGCCTGGAAAACTGGGATACAGCCTATGGCTATGGCTGTATCCCAGTTTTCCAGGCGGTCCTCCTGCTGGATCCGCCCGCTCCACGGAGCGGGCAGACAGCGGGAATCATTACCGAGGGTTCGGGTTCGTATGAACCGGAACCGAACTCGGTTCGGACCATCCCTACTCGAGTCCAACTGAACCCGAACTTTCGGCATTTAATTAGCGGTGGCTGCTGAAGTTGGATAAAGCCCTAAGGCTATGTGGAAAACATGGATATAGTCATTGGCTGTATCCATGTTTTCCAGACAACCTTAGAGATTCATCCAAATTCAGCAGCCCCCGCTAATCAAATGCCGAAAGTTTGGGTTCGGGTGGACTCGAACCCGGTTCGCTCATCTCTAATCACAAACAACACTTCCAAAATGCAGACCCAAATTTTTAATATGGGATCAGACAGGTTTTGCTTTTGTTGGAGCTGAGTTTACCCAAGGGATATACTTCCCATTACTCAAGCCCTCGTTATTAGGCTTGATTTCCTCTCTGGTGCAGGTAGCAAACTGATTGGCTCACCCACACTATAGCCTATTCAGGGACACAGGTTTCTTCTTTCCCTAGTAGTGCAGTTCCCAACTGCTTGGTGTAATCTTAAAAAGCTTATGCCATTGAAGTCACACAGCTCTAGGCCTAGCTGGAGGCACATTTCAGTCCTTGAAAGGACCCCCCTTGTACACCATTGCTTCAAAGGCTAAGCTTCACCTTACCCTCACTCCCGCTATCAAACTTTGCACTTCACCTAGACAATTTTCTGGATTGAACTACTTAGTTAGTTTTTATGTCACCTTCTCGTGTGGAGAATTACAGTTTCACATAATAAAAAAAAACATTGCATAGAACAATGCAAACAATATAATACAGTGCAAACCAATTAAGGCACACATGACACCCAAACACAGTATTGGTATATATCCCAGTAAGACTGCAGATGTGCTGTAACTTAAGTCATTGTAGTGCTCCATAACTCTGATTAGTCCAAAATTCTTGTTGTAAATGTCCTTGGAGGCACGCAAACAGTTGTACATAATTAATCACAGACTAGGTCGTAGTACCTAGACCAATAAACCACGGAGCAGTATTAACGCATAATCACAGAGTGGCCCCTATAAAACCTATAAATCTTAACTTGTGATGATGTATTGAAATGTAACAACACCCCTATATCAAAATATATAGTACTCAGATAGTAATATTAGTATAAGATAATCAACCAACCTACTAGTATAGTATAGTGATATTCTGAGTAACTGTAAAAAGTAAGAGAAGAGGATAGAGGAACAGAATAAGTCTTGCTTACATACAAGTAGGAAGCACTGGACCCTGTTAGTTCCTCTGTGGTTAATCATACTATTCCTTCTCGCTCAGGGAGTAGCAGAGTACTCGCTCTAAAAATAGTGTCTCCTGCCCTGTACTACCCCTAATACCACTTACCATATGCTGTTGTTTCCTATGCTCCCAACACTTGTGTTTCATGCAATACTCCTCAGGGGAATCAGCTATAGATAAGGGTAGGGATACAGTCATAAACAAAAAAAAATATTGCAACTGTGCATGCTTAACTATTGTGGACCTCCGGCCGCAGGCAGCATATGGCAATAAGCGTATGTCTTTAGTCACTCTCTGTAATGGACAGGATCTCATGTGCCTCTTTTTTCAACTAAAGCAAGGCTAAAAATGTGCCTTCAGGAGACTGGACCTGGATTTCTGGTAAGTTCAGCTTTGACAGCATGATAAAAAAAGAAATAATGAATATATATTGCAAACTTGCTTTATATCACATCGACTGTTGATTTAGACTTTGGAAGTTATAAAAACAGGTACACTTTAAGTCCCCCTAGGGGACTATTACATGCAATCTTTAGATTGCATATACTGGTTAATGCTATGCTATTGCACAGCATTGATTGATGTTATCTTCAATCTTCACAAAGAGCCTGTCTGTGGCAGATTCTATGTGAAGATCACCAAGCTGACTGCATGGACAAAGCTGTTACGTGAAAAGAGAAAACAAAAAGCCAGCTTACCGCCTCAACCTTGGCCTCCCAGCACGGGCTCCCGCTCCAACAGCGCAGACACAGACAACACGGGAAAAAAAGAACGAGTCCAGCTCCCGGCCAGGTGAATGCAACTCGAGCTGTTTATTGACACCTTGACACCGTGCACACACTGCGGCAACCCCCCAAAAAGACGCCAACGCGTTTCAGTTGCCCACCGCAACCTTAATCATGGCTGACCTGTATCTGAAAGGTTCACACTATATAGTCACAGGTACCCAACATGCACCGGGCGCAGCTCCTCCCCTCACTCGCACCGGTGCCGTGAGCACCTGGGCCAATCACCTAGAACCGCCCAGAGGGTCCGATTTGACTGTGCAAAGTAAAAACAACAAAAGTGTAAAACATTTGCAACTATGTATACATCCGTGAGTAATAACAATAAATAATCATAGCAATACAGAAACAATAAATATAATTGTCATAACATGGAAAAGAGCATATGTAGGCTATATGTGGCTGCTGGATTGCATTCACTAGCGGTGATGGAACAGAGTGTGAATGGGACCTTATGGCAATTTAATAATACAGCAGCATTTCCTTACATAAATTCATGCCATGCGGGAAACAGGTATTCAGACAGAACATCCAAAATGCCTCTTTGTCTTTGAGCATTTTTGATGTGTCACCACCCCTAATAGGTACACGAATTTTCTCTATAGCAAAGATACAAAATGAATGAGTGGAGCCCCTGTGTATGTCTATGAAGTGGCGAGACGCCCCTGATAGTGTTCTGCTGCCTGGATTTTTTATATCATGGAGGTGTTCGCATGCTCGCACCTTCAGCTTGCTTGTGGTGCACCCTACGTACATGAGATGGCACTCCGTACACTGGATAATGTACACTACATTGTAGCTGTTGCAATTGAGAAAAGAATTGATCTTATATGTTTTGGTGCCAGCTGAATCGTTATACTCCTTGCATGGTTTAGCATACAGACAGGTTTTACAGGGGTGATGGCCACATTTATTGAAACCCTTAACAGTCAACCATGTCGGTTGTTTAGTGTGTTTCTTTAATCTGTTTTCTGGTAGAGAGGGTGAGAGGGTGTCACCCAGAGTTTTGGCTCTTCTAGAAACTACATCAATGCCATGGGAAAGTATGTTTTGTAGTGTGGAATCTTCTTGCAAGATTGGTAAGTATTGTCTTACAATTTTGCCTATGTCAACAAATTGGGGGCTGTATTTAGTGACAAAAATAGGTTTCCTGTTATTCCCTTTGTTTTTGTTTTTTGTCCTGCCATTGAGTAGTTCACTCCTGTCCCTCATGTCTGCTATGCTACACGCTCTGTCTAGCATCCACTTCTTGTATCCTCTCTCAGAAAGGCGCTGCATGCATACTGTTTTCTCACATGCATAGCTATCTGGCTGATCACAATTCCTTTTCATTCTTAGTAGTTCACCTACTGGAATAGATTTTACAGTATGTGGAGGGTGATGGCTAGTGGCATGTAGGGTGGTGTTACCCGAAATAGTTTTCCTGTGGTTAGAGGTATGCACTGTCTGACCTGTTTTACAAAGCTGTTACTCCTCCAGCAGTATTGGAAAACTATCAGGACCCCCAAAATCACACTGCAGGGTCCTGATTAGACAGTGACAGGAGCTGCTGCCTGTCATTAAGGGCGAGGCAGCGGCTGCTGATAGCAGCCATTCCATAACCTCTATAAAGCGAGCTCCGCTCCTAAGGTCACTTCATAGAGCCCCTGCAGATATTGGCATAAATGTAAGCCATGTGTTGTTAAGGCATAGACTTCAAAGGCATACATTTATGTCCTTTGTCGTTAAGGGGTTAATATAAAATAGATTTGAATATAGCTTTGTCTTATTGTACATTGCAGTAACAATTGTACTTTACAGTATTTTATCATGTGGTGGCAGCCATGCAGTTTACTATTTGGTATAGAATTTTTTTTACAGAAGACAATTGTGTTATATATAAGACACTTTGTTGCCCATAGCAAACAATCACAGTTCAGCTTTTATTGATCATATTACAAATGGCGGTGATAAAATAAAACCTTAGCTGTGATAGGTTGCTATGAGCAAAAATAAAATTTTAGGATAGATTCACGCATGCGAATTTCATGCAACACATATCGCAGCAAATCCACTGTGATACTCGTTACCATTAGAGAATATAGCCTGCATTCTCGCAGTGGATTTTAATTCTGCTTTGAGAATGTTATGGCAGCACTCCTTAACTACTTCTATGCCGGGCTGGTAAAAATAATAAAGACCCCATGCTTGCCTGCCCCCGTACCTCTGTTGCGCTCCCATCTGCTTCTCCGAGTCCCAACACGATGACAGCCTGCTCAGCCAATCACTACACTGTCCGGCCGCAGCCAGTGATTGACTGCGCGTACTGTCAGTGAGCCGGAATCCAAAGAAGCAGATGGGAGCAGATTTTTACATTCTCACAGCAGAATTAAAATCCACTTCTAGAATGCAGGGCTATTGACCCTAATGGCAACCAGTATCACATCGGATTTGCTATGATATGCACAGCATGAAATCCACTGCAAACTTTTTGTGTGTGAATCTATCCTTACTATAGTACAGCATGATAAATCTCCCACCTTATTATCCGATGCTATTATTTACAATGTTTCCTATTCTAGATTATTGGAACATGATTGTATGTATTACCAGTAAATAGAGCAGGTAAGGAACATATACAATTGCAAGCTGATACCTAATTTTTAGATATTACTTAGACTTAATTCAGGATATCCATAATAACAATTCTGTTTTTATAGAGAGAGATCAGAAGTTGAAACGTTTGCTTTAGACTATTATTGCTAATGAATGTCTGGCAATACTATAGACATCTTGTATTTCACTGCCGCCTTATATCCATTGTTCTTACTCTGCTATCCAATTTTCAAGACTGTCAGAGTCCAGCATATTTTTGATGATGTACAAATGTGTTTTCGGCAAAGCAGTAGGATAATAATGTTTTGACTTTTGAAATAATGATTCATGTGTAAATAAAATAAAGAATGATGGTACTTAAAGGAGTCATACAGGGAAAGAAATGCTTTTTCAAAGGTGTCAGGATGACTTAAAAACGAGGGGCGCTGACTGCTCAACCCTCTGTTTCTGCTGTTCCAGATGAATCCAGCTCACTTTTAGTCACTGCTTCCAGGTGACATAAAGGAATGTCACTGACTAGATGAGGAGTTTAACGCAGTAACTAGTGATTGACAGAGTCAGAAAGTCCTGCATATCTAGAAGAAATTATGTGCACTGAAAACCAGGGTACCATATATACAGCGGCATTGTGGGATCAGACAAGTTATTATGTCTTAATTTTTATTTTTAAGACACCCTGTACCTTAAAAAAATATATTTATCCCTTTAAAAATAGCTCCTTTAATAGGCCAAGTTCACACAGCGGCCGATTACACTACAGCCTATGGAGCCACAGCATTAGTGTAAACACGCTGTATACATTACGGCTGGGATTCCATGCGGCGGCACAGAAAACTGCCATGTCTATTTTGTACGGCTGCTATTCAGTGAACAGTGGTTGCACAAAAGAGACTGTACACACAATGTAAAGTACGACTCCCAGCCGTACTTTACATTGTGGTCTATAGCTAATTTGAGTGCTATGGCTAACCCTAATGAGCTCGCATTCTACCTAAGATGAAGTGATGTGCACACGGCCAATACTGCAGTAATGGCCGGATTAACATCTGTCTGATTAACATGGCCTTAAAAAGAAAACATAAAACAATTTAAGGCTAGGTTCCCACTATGTAAAAATGACAGCCGTCTTTCAAAACAAAGGGCATAATTGCACAAATAATTCCATTATTTTTTTCTTCGCATGATATCTATCCACAGCAGGTAGTAGATGGCACAACGATCCACAATAAACACTGGCGACAAGTCTCACAATGACTCCCAGTTGGGCTCCACGTACCAGATAGGAGGTGCTCAGTCAGTCCACATATATAAGAAATCTTCACCACAGTAGATAAAGCAATGACATTCCACAACATCCTTTCTATAAATACTTTATTAAGGCATAACATCAAGGGTAAAAATATGCATTACAAACAGCAAGCGACGGCAGTTTGACATCACAGTGTTCCTTTTGTCTCACTAGCTAGGTGAGCCACAAGAAGCGCAGTAATGTGAAATGGCCGTTCATTGCTGTTTGTAACACATATTTTGCCCTGCTGTTATGCATTAATAAAGTATTTATAGAAAGGATGTTGGTGAGTGCTAATGCTTTATCTACTTTTGTGAACCGCCGCAATCCCGGGTGCTATATGCAGCCCAGGACTGCGGCTATTAGCGGGTCGTGTCCCCTAATTAGGCATATAGAAGCAGCTGTCAAAGTAGACAGCTGCATCTAAATGCTGGTTGTCCCCCATCGTTGGTGGTATAGTACGGGGATCTACCACCCCACCCCCGCAACGCGATCGCGGAGGAGCAATTCCCGCATCTGAACCGGGCCAGGGTCTGCGTTGTAATAGTGCTGATCCCGGCTCCGCAATGAATTCCTATCGGCTGCAGCAGCCTAGAGCAATAGAACACTGATCTCACGGATCTATGCAGTATATCTATACATAGATCTCTATGAGAGATCAGTGTAGTGATGATACTAGAACTTCTAGGATGTGTGTGTGAAAAATAAAATTATTAATAAAAAATCCCCTCCCCTAATAAAAGTTTGAATCACCACCCTTTTTCCATTTTATAAATATATATAAATACATATGTTTGGTATCACAGCGTGCATAATCGCCTGAACTATTAAAATATCATATTCCTGATCTTGCACGGTAAAAGGCGTAAGCGCCAAAAAATTTGCAAAAGTGTGCATTTTTGGTTCCATCAAAACTAGAAAAACATTAATAAAAAGTGATCAAAAAGTTGCATCTAAAAGTTATAAAAATTACATATTGTCGTAATCGTACTGATTTGAGGAATATATATAAGAAGTCAGTTTTACCCTAGGGCGAACGACATAACCCAACCCCCCAATAAAAGATTTTTTTTTTTTTATTTCACCACACATACTGTATAATTTTTTTCTGGTTTTATGGCATATTTTAGGCAAAAATTACATCTGCCATTGTAAAGTACAATTAGTGGCGCAAAAAATAAGGGCCCATCTCTAGGTGGAAAAATGCATGCGCTATGGCCTTATATACACGAGAAGGAAAAAATGAAAGCGCAAAAATCAAAACTGGCTGTGTCCCCTAAGGGTTAAATGAAAAAGTGGATGTTTTCTTGGATGGTTTTATGGTGCGTTTACACAGACAGATTTATCTGACAGATCTTTGAAGCCAAACCCAGGAACAGACTATAAACAGGGATCAGGTCATGAAGGAAAGACTTGGATCTATCCTCTTTTCAAATCCATTCCTGGCTTTGGCTTCCAAAATCTGTCAGATAAATCTTTCTGTGTAAACGCACCCTTATACTAAGGAATATTTTTTACAAGCAGTACGTTTAATAAGCATCAGTCACATCAATCCTGTGTCTGCATGTGTGTAAACGTGGCGTACATGATGAGGTATGAGGGTATTGTAGGGATGTTCAATTCATAACCAAACTAAATCTTTACTTTCAGAGTGTAAACTTACATTAAAGCTTTAAATTACCATAAGTGTTTGATATATTATAACGGTGGCCATAATACAGTATGATTTACTTAACGAACTATAAAGTTTTCTTTTCTTTCATTTACTGGCAAAAAGCTAAGTGTGACTGGTGCTAACATAAAAATATTTTCTCTAAATGTTCTATACATCCAAAGATTTGAAATACCAGGCACACATCTGCTTTCTATGAATGTTCTTGTGGATTAGTATCTAGTTACTCTTGAGGGCAAATATACGGTTCAGCCATCCACAAAACAATCTTCAGAAAACTGCCCTTTAGCCACTTTTAAAATTCAACGGGTTAAAGTAATTAATAACAGAAAAAGTTTTTCATTTGCCGATGTCACTTGATCTGGAAAACAATCGCCCAAGGATTTCTTATGTAAATGTTGCATAATCCCATAATGTACATGAACTAATATTATACTATGTGCTTTACTGCAATGTTTAATTCAATTTTTCTATTACATTTTCACAGCAAACCTATAGACGTGATATTTAAGTTGATTTAATTAAGACATTTTTTACTTTCATTCACCTTATTCATATTTGAATTAGAGCAGATCCTTCAGGTCTACATGTATACATATTCATACAGGAAGAGCTTTCTATTAGCAGCATGTTGGCAGCAGAATCAGGACTCACAGGCTTTCAGTGTGAGCCCTAGTAACACCTATGGCCATACAATGATTCCTACAGATAATATATAAATTGGCAGCGCCCATGGGTTCTTTCCCACTGTATTCCAGATTGCATTTGTATGTATTATATGCTATGCATATATGTCACTTTATATTTTTTTTTTATATATATATATATATATATATATATATACTTAAAAAAATTGTGTCTGTTCCTGGCCCACATCTGGTGGCTTATTAGACTATACAGCAGTGTGTTAATGCACTGCACATTTTTGTGCCATGTTCACACACTGTATTTTTTCAATAAATAACGTCTGCTGTTGCAGATTTCAACACCTGCAGCTATTTATGGGCGGTGTGAAATAACATTATCTTCTAAGGAAAAACACCTGCAGTGTATCCACTGTGTATACACTGTGGCCGCTGTTCTGTGCAGCCACACAGAAAACTAACGTCTATTTTGTGCAGCTGCTATTCAGTGAACAGCTGCAGCACAAAATAGCCCGTATGTAGTTTACATTGTGTTCTATGGTTAATTCTATGGTTAATTCTATGTGTCCGCATTCCAATTAACATGAAGTGATGTTCACCTGGCTGGTACTGCAGTACCGGCCAGGTGTACATCACAGGCAGCGGCTGTTCTGTGTCACAGAATGGCCGCTGTTTTTACAGCGTCTGAACGTGGCCTAGGAATGTATGTAAATGTTTTTTTAAGTAATTTCATCTGTACAGCCAGTGTTAATAATGTTTTTTTGCTTGCTCAATGTCTTGTATATAGAGCATTTGCAGCACCTTATTGGCTTCTGTTTTTGTTTTTGTTTTTTTTGTATTTGGTGGTGCCCACCTATTTTTCTACAGTTTCCATGAGTAACTTATTGTTGCGTTCAAAACAGCACTTGGGTTCTCATACTCAAGATTGTGGGGATCTGGTGATACATAATAGGGTTAAATGCATATGTCGTAGTTTGCACATTTTCTTGTCTTCCACCTTCCCCTCTCCTGGGCCGGGCCTCTCAGAGCTGTTCTGACAAATCCCCTGTCGAGTTACCTAAGGACTCTTTCCACCAATATGGGGCAAGCCCTTAAAGTCTATAAGTAAGGGTGGAGAGGGCCATGTACTTAGTCTAGTCTAGTCAGTTCAGCTCAGTCAGTATAGTGTAGTGCAGAAGTGTATGCTATACTGTCTGTTCCAGTTCCTGGATCAAGTCTGTCCACATTGAAGGAGTCATTCTGTCAAGTTCGGCATTCTGTAGTGTTCCTATTCCATTTAGAGCGTGAAGAAGCTGCATCTTACAAAAGTGCCTCTCTGCAAGTCACCAAATCCTGTAGGCTAATACCGAACATCAGAATCTAACAGTTTTCTTCCTGATGTCATGTACTCCTGGCTGTGCTGCTCTTCATACTTATCACAGTATAGACAGATTTCTGCCTGTGAGTACCGATTTTCTTCTGTCTCGCAACCAATCCAAAGTTGTCAGGACCCTTAACAGCAAAGTACTTCCCACATTAGTCAGTGCCCCTCTTGGTAGTCCGCCCACTAATCTCTCCTCCCAGGTAACCCCACCCCCCAATTGATCAAAATCAAGGCTTGTGTTTATGCCTTATCCTAAGCTCAACCATTCCTAAATTTCAATATACCTATTATCCCTTTTGAGGACCAAGCCCAAAATGACCCAATGGACAGTGCCAATTTTCATTTTTGTGTTTTTGTTTTTTCCTCCATCCCTTCTAAGAGCTCTAGCACTTTCATTTTTCTATCTACAGGGCCATATAAGGAATAGGTGTACTTTGTAATGGCGCCTTTCATTCTACCATAACATGTAACATGGAACCCCAAAAATATCGTTTATAAAAATATAAATTGGTGAAATTGGAAAAAAGAATGCAATATGGTAACTTTTGGGGTGTTCCTGTGTCTACGTAATGCACTATATGGTAAAAGTGACATGTTACCATTATTCTATAGGTCAGTCCGAACACAGCCATACTGTATGTAGGTTTACACAGATTGTCTAATGTTATATATTTAAAAAAAAAAAAAAACTTTTTTTGGGCAATTAAATAATAATAAAATGGTCATTTTGTGAAAATACAAAAGGAGAAGTATGAGAGTGCACTTACCCAATAAAACTTGTCCTTTACTAAATTATTTCATAAAACCTATGCAAGTTTTATCAGGTGAGTGCACTCTCATACTTCTCTTTTCGTATGTGCTTGTTTGAACTGCTATGTTCTAGAGCAGCGCTTCTCAAACTGTGTGGCGGGCCTCACCAGTGAGGCGCTCCCTAGTTGTTGGTGAGGCCCAGCTGGGGAGCCGGTTTTCACAAAAGTAACTATGATCTGCACAGGACTTTTACTGTTTGCAAAAATCTCTGTTTTAGCAACATTATTATTTATTTAGTACTTTTTTTAATTATTATCTAGCTTAGGAGACAGGTGAAAGGTAGCCCTAGCATTATTTTCAGCTTTTAAATGGACTTTCACCACAGATGGTGAGGCCTAGGCACCCTCTTGGTCAGTCTGGTGAGGCCCAGGCATTGCTTTGGTCTGTTGGGTGAGGCCCCAAAAGAAAAAGTTTGAGAAGCACTGTTCTAGAGAGTAGCACCCTCTGTCACTATTACTGCCCCTAGAGTGTCTTGCAGCCCCATAAAGCTACACTAAAGTGCACTGTTGTTGGCCATTACTTTTTTAAGGGATTAGATGTTCCTATTGTGACTCTTATAACGGTTTTAGTTTTTCACCTATGGGGCTGTTTAGGGTGTCATTTTTGTGCCATGATCTCTAGTTTTTATTAATACCATATTTGTGTAGCTCGGACGTTTTGATCACTTTTCGTTAATTATTTTTATATATAATGTAACAAAAAATTTTTAATCCT
The DNA here is from genome assembly GCF_027789765.1 of Dendropsophus ebraccatus. Classification (NCBI taxonomy): domain Eukaryota; kingdom Metazoa; phylum Chordata; class Amphibia; order Anura; family Hylidae; genus Dendropsophus; species Dendropsophus ebraccatus. The sequence continues at coordinate 70,563,711 of NC_091461.1, read as the reverse complement.
GGCTCTTTTTTCCCTCTTTTCGTTTACGCCGTTCGCTGTTTGGGATGAAAATTGTTACATTTTAATAGATTGGACAATTATGCATGCTACGGTATATAATATGTTTATTTATTTATTTTTATATGTTTTATTTATATAACGGGATATGGGGGTGATTTTCATCTTTCTTGTGGGAGGGTCTTTGATTTATTTTAAAAACATTTTCTTTTTTTCTTTTATACACATTTTAAGTCCCCTTGGAGGACTTTTACATGCAATCATTAGATTGAATATACTAATTATTGCTATGCCAAAGGCATAGCTGTGATCAGTTTTATCGACGCTTTGCTCATTAAGCCTGCCTGTGGCCGGTGCTCTGCTCATTGAATCTATCAGACCGCACAGAGGAAGGTAAGACACCTCTGAGTTACAGTGCAAGGTCCAGATCGGTAAGTGACAGGAGCTGCTGCTGTCACTTACACAAAAGCCATGGTTAGGGCCCGGCTGCTGAATTTAGTCGGCCCCCACCTGCTATGAAGCGCGCTCCATAGCACCTTAGAGATCCATGATGTACAGTTACATCCAGGGTCGTCTGGATGGGTCATCTAGGGGTTAAAGCAAAGACTAAAGTATTCCTAAAAGCAACTGTTGACAGACCTAACCCTAGAAAGGACATGTACTGAAAACTGTGACTGCATGCACTGTATGTATGTACTGTATTTAAGAAAACTGTTTTGCACCTTCCAGGAACTTTTCAGTAAAGTTTATTGTTCTGCAACTACTATTGAAATCTCTGAACTGAAATCTGTGTTTGAGTCTTGCAACATCACATCGTAAAAGTACTAGGTACACTTTTTTGGGGTGAGTGTTGGTACCTAGGGAGAGCTAACTACCACTCAGGCCCCATGACAAGTGCTGTAGCGGTACTGCATCACCTACTAGCTCCTGCATATAACACCTTGCAACCCCTCGAGTTACCAGACTATTCAATGATGAATTATTATTTTGTAGCCTTGGATCCTTGGATTGTTACTTTTTATATAAAAAAGAAAAGGGGGGGAGTAATTTTTTAAGTTTTATTTAAAAGAAAGGAAATGTGCATTTAGCTATTTCATAAAAACCAAAAAAAAGGAAATTACAGATGCAAGACCAATATATATATAAGTACTTATTTTTATTTAGAATATCAAAGAATAATTATTTCAGTTAAAAAATACATAATACATAACAAAGGGGCTGGAGCAAATACAAATCCCCATAAAATCCCCATCTTCACCCTCGATAAAGCAACACGCGAAACGCGCGTCGGGTGTATGGTGAGGTGGACTCATATACCAAGGACATGTATGGGTAGTATTTACTACATTTAAATGGGGTTTTTCTCTATGTACTCACTTTGAGTTGTATTTATATACTATATGTAGTACCAACCCAGTGCCCAGTATACGTGTATGTATATATAGGTTCTCTATTTTACTATTATTTATTCTGTGATATAGCATCTTATGTATAAGAACCTAGTTAATCCACCGTTTTTATGGGGATTTGTATTTGCTCCAGCCCCTTTGTTATGTATTATGTATTTTTTAACTGAAATAATTATTCTTTGATATTCTAAATAAAAATAAGTACTTATATATATATTGGTCTTGCATCTGTAATTTCCTTTTTTTTGGTTTTTATGTTGGATAGCTTTGGGTGCGCATAGACCGCACTATTTTGGCCTTATATAGGATTATTTAGCTATTTCAGTAAAACAGCAGCAATATACTGTATTTCACCATTGACAGTAATCACATAATTTCTGGTGGGTATATCTGAATACCAGTAAATGGCATGACACAGCAACTTTTCTTCTTTTAGTTCTTATTTTAGTTCTTATGACTACATTCAAACTAATAGAATAACTCTCAGCAAAATACAACTTTATCAGTGTTACTATACTCTTCCTTCAGACGGAAAGCTTATCTTGGTTAGTAATTCTAGTCGTGTTTCAAAGCTCTTTAAATTGTTGTTGCAGAGATACTACCTCCAATAGGGGGGGTCTGGGAAGATAAGCTCTTTTTCGTCACTAGGGGGCAACTTTGGTTATTTTTTACCCAGTAAATCATTGTCTGTAAGGGCCCTATTCCACCGGACGATTATCGTTAGCATAATCGTTAACGATTAACGATCTCAAACGACCGCTATTGCGAAAGACCTGAAAACGTTCACTCATTTCCATGGAACGATAATCGTTACTTATGATCGTAATTGCGATCGTTTCTTCTTCCGTATTTATTCGCTATTGCGTTCGTATCTATTGCGAACGACCGAACGATGTCTTATTCAATGCGAACGATTTGCGAACGTTTTGCGAACGAGCAACGATAAAAATAGGTCCAGGTCTTATAAAGTGATCAACGATTTCTCGTTCGGTCGTTAATCGTTACTGCATTTCAACCGAACGATTATCGTTTAGATTCGAACGATTTAACGATAATCTGAACGATAATCGTCCGGTGGAATAGGGCCCTAAGTCTCCACAAATATTTCACTGGTGTGCACAAGGAAAAACTATTTTACATTTTGGTGTAAATTCCTAAAAAAAAAGACTACATTTGTTGTGACCAGATCTAAAACTACTAATGCCAACCCTTAATGAAGGAAAACAGATGCTCAAACATTGCTCTGGAATCTAAAACTAGAATTCCTACTCTTAGATAAACTTAACAGAATACTTGTGACATGTTTTCAAGTAAAACAAATCCATTCTAATTTGTAAATTGCTAATTTGACCAAACTTTTTCTTCCCTATGTCTGCACTATTGATTATATGTCTTTTTATCTCCACACTTACATGTGCTTAATTACTGTGCAGACTGAGCTAAAAACATCTTTTTCTATTTGTGTTAACTCTATATACCACTGCAGCTATGGATCTGTATTAAAATGCAAATATATACACATGTATGAAGGAAAAAAAATCGATAAACTGACAATTTTTTTCATGTTTTCCCACCTACAAATAATAGAGAGGTCTGTAATTTTATGATAGGTACACTTCAAATGTGAGAGACAGAATCTTAAAAATAAATAAAGTCACATTGGTTTTAAAATAATTGTTTTGTTTTAATATTTAACCCCTAGACGACCCTGGACGTAGGGTTACGTCATGGAAGTCTGTCCCCAGACGACACATGACGTAACCTTACGTCCTGGGTGTTTTTCGCGCTATGAAGCGCGCTACGGAGCGGAGCGCACTTTATTGCAGGTGGGGGCCGGCTGCAATCAGCAGCCGGGACCTCACCGGTAATGACACGCTGCAGCGATCGCGCTGCCGGGGGCCATTAACCCCTTAAACGCCGCGATCGCGGCGCGACCGCGGCGTTTGAGTGTAAGTGACAGGGGGAGTCCCCTGTCACTTACCGATCGGGACCCCCGCAGTGTGACTGCGGGGGTCCCGATCGTTGAAACGGACTGCAGAGGTCTCTTACCTGCCTCCGTGCAGTCCGATCGGCGCTCTGGTCACTGAGCCTGCACAGGCAGGCTCAATGAGCAGATCGCCGATAACACTGATCAATGCTATGCCTATGGCATAGCATTCATCAGTGTAGAAATCAAAGTACTGTATGTAGAAGTCCCCCAAAGGGACTTCAAATGTGTAAAAAAGAAAAGTTCAAAACACTAACACACTACCCCAAAACCCCTCCCCCAATAAAAGTCTAAATCACCCCCCTTTCCCATTATATAAATAAAACATATAAAAATGAATAAATAGATAAACATATAATATACCGTAGCGTGCGTAATTGTCCGATCTATTAAAATATAACAAGCGTCATTGCGACCGGTAAACGGCGTACACGAAAAGAGGGGAAATAGTGCTCAGATTACCGATTTTATGTTACATTATATATTAAAAAAAATCAATAAAAAGTGATCAAAACGTCCGATCTTCACAAATATGGTATTAATAAAAACTAGAGATCATGGCGGAAAAAATGACACCCCATACAGCCCCGTAGGTGAAAAAATAAAACCGTTATAAGCGTCACAATAGGCCCATTTTATTAATATTTAATTGCCAAAAAAAGGATTTCATAAAAAAAATACATATATAACATTAGAGAATCTGTGTAACCTGCATATGGTTGTGTTCGGACTGACCTATAGAATAATAGTGTCATGTCGCTGTTACCATATAGTGCATTACGTAGACACAGGAACCCCCCAAACGTTACCATATTGCATTCTTTCTTACGATTTCACCTATTTATATCTTCATAAATAATATATTTGGAATTCCATCATACATGTTATGGTAAAATGAATGACGCCATTACAAAGTACAACTATTCCTGTAAAAAACAAGCACTTACATGGCTTGTAGATAGAAAACTGAGAGTGCTAGAGCTCTTAAAAGGGGAGGAGGGAAAAACGAAAGCACTAAGATCAAAATTTGCGCGGTCCACTGGGTCATTTTGGGCCTGGTCCTCAAAGGGTTAATACTATTATTTTATTGCATGAAATAAGTACTTGGTACAAGATAAAAACAGAACTTGACCAAGTGTGCCTGTACTGCAAAAGGGATTTTGTCCCACTCCTCCATACAGATCTTATCCAGATCTTTCACATTTCTGGGCCATCACTGGGCAACATTGAGTTTGAGCTCCCTTCAAAGATTTTCTATTGGGTTCAGGTCTGGAGACTGGCTAGGCTTCTAGGCTTCCTGCTTCTTACCGAGCCACTTCTTAGTTGCTTTGGCTGTGTATTTTGGGTCATTGTCATGCTGGAAGACCCAGCCTTGACCCATCTTCCAGGAGGAGGTTGTTGGCCAAAATCTCACCAAAAATAGCCCCATCCATCCTTCCTTCAATATGATGCAGTCGTCCTGTCCCCTTTGCAGAAAAGTACCCACAAAGTATGATGTTTCCACCCCATGCTTCATGGTTGGAAATGTGTTCTTGGGGGTGTACCCATCCCTCTTCTTTCTCCAAACATGACGACTGGAGTTGATACCAAAAAGTTATATTTTGGTCTCATCTTACCACATGACCTTTTTCATATGCCTCCTCTGGATCATCTAGATGGTCATTGGCATACTTCAAACAGGCCTGGACATGTGTTGACATGAACAGAAAGACCTTGCGTGCCCCAAAGGATTTAAATCCATGGGGGTAGGGTGTTACTAACAGTAATCTTTTAAACTATGGTCCATTCAGGTCATTGACCATCTCTCTTCAGGTGGTTCACCAGGTTCTCCTGTGTAGTTCTGGGCTTATTCCTGGCCTTCTTCACAATTATCTTTAACCAACAAGGCAATATCTTGCATGGAGACCCAGATCAATGAAAATTGACAGTCATCTTTTGTTTCTTCCATTTTCTAATACTTGTGCTAACAGTTGTTACTTTCTAACCAAGCTGTTTGCCTACTGTCCTTTAGCCAACACCAGTCTTGTGAATATCTACAACTTTGTCCCTGTGTCCTTAGACAGCGTTTTAGTCTTGACCATGGTAGAGAGGTTGGAATGTGATTAAGTGTATGGACAGGTGTTTTTTTATACAGGTAGCAAGTTCAATACATGTGCAATTAATGCAGATAATAAGTATTAAGTAGCAGGGCTTCTAAATCCCGTAACCCTTTGTGCAGTACATGTACTGCTCTGCAAGTAGGAAGGTAAAGCTTGCAGCAGTACATGTACTGCTTGACTTTTTTAGGGTTTTTTGTCACCATATGAGGTGACAGAGGCATTCTAGCTACTGACAGCAACAGCAGCCAATTACTAAAAGATGTCAAGGGACCAATCAAAGTAGTCCCACATTGATGATTGCTGGGATTGATCAGTAAGTGTGACTTGCAAATTTCATAAAAATTAGAAACATTATGCAAACATTGTACAGAGAAATAGTAAATGTTAAACTAAAAGTAGAATTGTCTTGTTTGCCCCTAGCAACCAGATTCCACCTTTCATTTTTCAAAGACTCTGTGATAAATAAAAAGTGGAATCTGACTGGTTGCTAGGGGCAACAAAGACAATTCTACTTTACACCAGTTTGATAAATCTCCCCCATAGTGCTTGAAAAGAGTGCCCCTTTCCCAGTGATTTCCTTTTAAGATTAACTTTAACCCTTGATACTCTCCTTTTGAGAGCGACTTTGCTACCGTTCACTTAAAAGCAACTGGTGTTACCCCTTCAATAGTTACTTAGGTGACGTTCCTTTCAAGAGCGAATTTGATGCCAACCTCTTTAAGGAGAAGTCCAGCGAAATTTTTAATTAAAGTATTTTATTGCCCCCCAAAAGTTATACAAATCACCAATATATATTTTTTCCTGCACTTACATCAAGGCTTCACTTCCTGGATAAAATGGTGATGTCACGACCCGACTCCCAGAGCTGTGTGGGCTGTGGCTGCTGGAGAGGATGATTGTAGACGGGTGCTCAGCGTCCCTCCAGTGCTTTGTATCCCTCAGTGTCCCTCTGCCATCATCCTCTCCAGCAGCCACAGCCCGCACAGTTCTGGGAGTCGGGTCATGACTAGAGATGAGCGGAACTTTCGGACTTTCGGTCCAAAAGCCGCTCACTCCAGTGCGATGCCTGCGATCCCGGGTGCATAGTGGCACTCCCAGGAATTTGTGGCCGGGATCTTCCAGGGAATTCAAGATACATTCCCTGGAAATCCAGGGAATGTATCTTGAATTCCCTGGAAGATCCTGCCTGCAGAATCCCGGGAGCGCAACTATGCACCCGGGATTGTAGGCATATTAATTGAGCGAAGATGCCATCGGACCAAAAGTCCGACGGTTTGCTCATCCCTAGGCATGACATCATTTTATCCAGGAAGTGAAGCCTTTATGCAGTAGTAAGTGCAGGGGAAAAAAGCAATTTATAATCGTTTCCCGTAATAAGTGTATATTGGTAATTTGTATAAATTTTGGGGGGGCAATACAATACTTTAATAAAAAATTTCACCGATTTTCTCCTTTAACAGTGACATCCACAGCAGCCTTATAATGATAAAGAAAAGTGCTCAAGTTTTTTAAATCTGTATTTATGTTAGTGAGGATTTGCCATCTTCTCTTGACAAATAGGGGGCATGTGATTATATGGATGCTGTAAGGCATTGAGTGAAGGACCTACAAGTTTCTATTGGCTGCTACACTTAAGCTATTTCCATGTGTCCTGTGATTGGCTGATTAGGGCTGTGCTGTGTGCTGTTTGAATTTCTGAACATTTTGCCCCCTCATTTATAGGGGACATTTTTGTGTTTAAATGTAATTTTCTTAAGAAAGGCAAATCTGATCTAAACAAAAAATACTATACACACCTGTCACCGCTGAGGGCTTTGACATGCAGTTTGAACTCTGTGTGCAAAGTGGTTTGGGCTGTATTAATTGCAAGAAAAAAAAATACTGAAGGAAGAAGAACTAGATGCATATTTCCAGGAGAAAATACATAGTGCTTAAAAAAGGGCCCCTTTAACAGTGACTTCCTTTTAAGTGAAACTTTAACCCTTGATACCCTCCCTTTAAGAGCAACTGTGATGCCATCCCTTTAAGAGTGACTTATGTACTATCCCTTTAATAACGACTTATGTACTGTCCCTTTAAAAGAAACTTACTCTAGGTACTGCCCCTTTACAGGTGACTTTGGTACTGCTCCTTTAAGAGTGACTTTGGAGCCGCCTCTTGAAGAGCTAGTTTGGTATTACCCCTAAAAGAGCGATTTTGTTACCGACCCTTTTAGAGTGACTTTAATGCCAACCACTTAACACTGGCATCTACAACAGCCTTATAATGGTAAAGCAAATTGCTTGAATTGTTAAAATCTGTATTTATGTCAGTGAGGCAAAATCAAAGGACCTGCAATTTTCTATTGGCCAATAGGGGACATGTGACTGCGTGGATGTTCAGGTATTGAGTGAAGGACCTGTGCGTTTTTATTGTCTGCTACATTTCAGACATTTGAATGTGTGCTGTATATGGCTGGCTAGGGCTGTGCTATGTGCTGTGTGCTGTTTCGCCATTAATTTCTATGGGAAATTTTTGGTATTTAAACGTAATTTTCTTAAAAAAGAAAAAAGACGATCGCAACCAAAAATATTCACCTGTAACTGCTGAGGGCTTAGAAACGCAGCTTAAACAGAGTATGTATGCAGAGTGGTTTGGCTGTATTAATTGCAGAAAGTTAGCTGGAAAAAGAAAAATAAAGAGAAGGGAATACAATAAAGTGCTTTTTCAAGCACTATAATATTAACTTTTATGAGTATATCACGAGTGGAATATTAAAATTTTTGAAAACACTAATTTTATTTTTTGTTATTGTGCTTCACATTTTTTACTAAAGAAACGCATACTGTAGCACCCAACATTCACCGGTGATGTAACATACAATGTGTCAAAAAAAAATCTCAGAATTAAATGGATAGGTTAAAGCATCAAGACCGTATTTGAAAAAATGGACCAGGCCTTAACAGGTCTATGACAGCCAGAATTCTGGCTGGTTGTTAGGTGATAAAATATGTTTTTTCTTCAATAAAATATAAATTACAATGTGAATTTCTGCAATTTGTTTTTATAGATTCTGTCTCTCACAGCTGAAGTATAACTATGATAAAAGTTACAGACCTCTCTATTTTTTCTAGGTGGGAAAACGTGCAAAATCGCCAGTGTATCAATCACTTATTTTCCCCACTGTATATGAAAACTATATGCAGTCTTATGTGAATGTAATACCCTTAAATATTAATACCCTCATTGCTATAAATAAAACAGAGCTGACCTCATGCATTGGAAATTCGAAATAAGCATAGGGAAGTATACATTTCCCCCCAGCAGCTACATCTACCATTTTAAACCTCATTCTGTTAGAATGATCATAATCCAACACAAAATACGTTTGCAGGAATATCAATCTTACTGAAAAAAAGAAGAAATAAGTTCCTGGTTAAATAAATCAAAATTTAACATATGTATTTAGGAAAGATCTATTTTGTTCTTATAGGTTCATAGGTTGTTTCCATGCATAAATTAGTTAGACTATTTATATAAATGTAAGGTAATATAGTAGAGGGGTCTTGTACTTATTCTGAAGTCCCATTCTATGATGGTGCAGTGAAGGGGAAGAAACTATAGCTGAACTATTATTCCAGTGGAAGCCCTTACGGTGCGTTCACACATACAGGATCCGCAGCAGATTTGATGGTGCAGATTTGATGCTGTGTTCAGTTTAGATGAAATCCGCTGCGGATCTGCTGCAGATCCGCAACAGAAAATCTACTGCAGGTCCTGTACGTGGGAACGCACCCTTAGACATTGTGTTTATAGTACAGTGCACTATAGGTAAAAGGCTTGGTGGTTATAGAGTCGCCTAAAGAATTCCTGTATTATTTACTGCATGGATATATATTATATTTATTATTTTTCCATCAATTATAAAAAATACCATCCCATAATAAAAGTTTAAAGGGAACCAGTCATCTAAAAAACACCTCTTACACTATGGAAATGTGCTATAGCCGCACCGCACCCAGAACACTTCCCACACATGCATTTACACCCCCCTCCCTGCAATTTACAAACTTACTTTATAAACTGCGGATCCCTTGATAAAGCTAAGCGAAACACGCGTAGGGTGAGTGGGTAAGAGGGACTTGGCTGAATACACGCATCCTCCTGGGTTAGTATACATGTAATATGATTAGGTGCCTTCACCTGTTGTGTGGTACCTATCCAGTACCCTTGGCACTTTATAGGTTTTTGCCTGTTTGAAGAAAAAACTATTTTTCTCTTGCCATTCTATTTCTTTCTTTCTGCATTTGTATTTGTTCGCCATCTAGTGGAGGCTGCCTGCATTACAACATCCATACTTTTTCCTATGAGCATTCTCTATGCATGTGCAATATATTATTCCATAAAGTATATATGTATGTCCCCTCACCAATTTCTTTATTGTATGGTTCTGTTTCATCTTTTTTCATAGTTTTAATAAATTTTATTAAGTATTAATTATTTAAATAAAGATTACAATAATATTTATTTTTTGATTGTCCTGCATTCTTTGTATTCCTTTGTGGATCCTTTTTTGTTTGATTTGTATTTTGTTATGCGTTAAGGACTATATATTTTGGGCATTTTTTGTTTTTGGTCTACCATTTTATGGCTGGATTCACACGCTGTAACTGTGCGGCTGTATTTTTTATGCGGCTGTAAATGTGCGGGTGAAACTCCGGCCGTGGGAAAAAATAGACATGCGGCTCAAAACATACGGTCATTTACTTGGAAATCTGGTTCAACTAAAAATATCAAATAAAATGTTAAGAAAGTGATGGAAACACCTCTGGATGCATCTGGGAAAGCAGAGAACACAGTTTACATGAATCGCTATTACCGGGGTTTGCGATCCTCTGCACTATAGCCGATGTCTCTCATGGTTAATATATTGAATTAATAAAACACATTTTCTGTCTAATAAAGTCCCTTTTATTGTTCAATAATTAAATGTAAACGATTCCATCATTTTGCAATTAAATATACTGTTAAAATAAATATATATATAAATAAATGTATATTTATATATATATTTATTTTTTGACAGTATATTTAATTGCACAATGATGGATTCGTTAGAATTAAATTATTGACCAACGAAACTGAATTTATTTAAACGAAAATGTGTTTTCTTAATTAAATATTAATTAGTACAGGAAACTCCATAAGCCGGTAATTCATATGCCGGCAATAGAGCATTCTGTACTAATCATCACTTAACTTTAATGAAAACATCAAATGTTTCTTCTAATTATGTTATGACAATAGCATTATTAGAAGAAACATTTAGAATTATATGTGCGCTCAGCTGATTGGCTGATCGGCTCAGCGCACATATAATGAGCCGGTCCGCAGTACAGTGACTTCATTGTGCTGCGGACCAGCGAAGAGGACGCATCGGGGTGAGTATAGAGCTCTCCCCACCCCCTCCCCAGCACTGCACCCCTCCCAGCAAGGAAGGGGGGTCACTTAACCCCTTCCTTGCTGGGATGGGTGCAGTCTGACATCAGTCTGGCCCCCAGGGGGTTAAGGGGGATGCAATACATCCTCCCTTAACCCCTTGGGGGCCAGACTGTAAGCAGCGATCTGTAAAGATGCTGCATACTGTAAGGTGCACAACACCGCTCACAATGATGGGTGTTGTGCTCCTGTTTGTGTGTTTTTGTGTGTTTCTCCCTTTTTGTTTTTCAGATATCGGTATCCTGGGGATTACGTCGGATTCCATGGACTACGTCGATGACCAGCGTTTTTTTAATGTTTTTTTTAATAAAATGGTCAATGAGGGGTGTGGGGGTGTTTTTATTTGAATAAAAAAATTTGTAAACTTGTGTCTTGTCTTTATTTCTTTACTTTATAGACTTAGTAGTGGAAGCCGTCTAATAGACGGAATCCATTACTAAGTCGGGGCCTAGTGTTAGCCGGTATAAAATGGCTAACACTAACCCCCTATTATTACCCCAGTACCCAATGCCACCAGGGGTACTGGGAAGAGCCGGGTGCCAGTGGTCCTGGAGCGTCAAAATTGGCGCTCCTGGACCGGGCGGCAGCAGGCTGGTAAGATTTAGGATGGGGAGGGCCTAAACCAATGGCTCTTCCCACCCTGGTGTTACCAGGCTGCTGTCGTTTGGTTTTTAACCCGGCTGGTTATAAAAATAGGGGGGACCCTATGCGTTTTTTTTTTTTAAATAAATAAATAATTAAAAAAAACCGCATAGGGTCCCCCCTATTTTTATAACCAGCCGGGTTAAAAACCAAACGACAGCAGCCTGGTAACACCAGGGTGGGAAGAGCCATTGGTTTAGGCCCTCCCCAGCCTAAATCTTACCAGCCTGCTGCCGCCCGGTCCAGGAGCGCCAATTTTGACGCTCCAGGACCACTGGCACCCGGCTCTTCCCAGTACCCCTGGTGGCATTGGGTACTGGGGTAATAATAGGGGGTTAGTGTTAGCCATTTTATACCGGCTAACACTAGGCCCCGACTTAGTAATGGATTCCGTCTATTAGACGGCTTCCACTACTAAGTCTATAAAGTAAAGAAATAAAGACAAGACACAAGTTTACAAATTTTTTTATTCAAATAAAAACACCCCCACACCCCTCATTGACCATTTTATTAAAAAAAACATTAAAAAAACGCTGGTCATCGACGTAGTCCATGGAATCCGACGTAATCCCCAGGATACCGATATCTGAAAAACAAAAAGGGAGAAACACACAAAAAACACACAAACAGGAGCACAACACCCATCATTGTGAGCGGTGTTGTGCACCTTACAGTATGCAGCATCTTTACAGATCGCTGCTTACAGTCTGGCCCCCAAGGGGTTAAGGGAGGATGTATTGCATCCCCCTTAACCCCCTGGGGGCCAGACTGATGTCAGACTGCACCCATCCCAGCAAGAAAGGGGTTAACTGACCCCCCCTTCCTTGCTGGGATGGGTGCAGTGCTGGGGAGGGGGTGGAGAGCTCTATACTCACCCCGATGTGTCCTCTTCGCTGGTCCGCAGCACAATGAAGTGACTGTGCTGCGGACCGGCTTATTATATGTGCGCTCAGCCGAACAGCCAATCAGCTGAGCGCACATATAATTCTAAATGTTTCTTCTAATAATGTTATTGTCATAACATAATTAGAAGAAACATTTGATGTTTTCATTAAAGTAAAGTGATGATTAGTACAGAATGCTCTATTGCCGGCATATGAATTACCGGCTTATAGAGCTTCCTGTACTAATTAATATTTAATGAATAAAACACATTTTCGTTGAAATAAATACAGTTTCGTTGGTCAATAATTTATTTCTAACGAATCCATCATTGTGCAATTCAATATACTGTCAAAAAATAAATATATAGATAAATATACATTTATTTATATATCTATTTTTTTTAACAGTATATTTAATTGCAAAATGATGGATTCGTTAGAAATAAATTATTGATCAACGAAAGTGTCTTGATTACAAAGAAAATGTGTTTGATTAATTTAATATATTAACTATTAGAGGCATCGGCATTCGGCATCATTGCCGGCTATTTTTGAAGTACTCCGTACGGACCGCCTGTCAATCCTCGGCCGCATCTCCAGCCGCAAACAATGGTCTTGTTCATTTTTTACGGGTCCGTTTACGATAGGGCCGTAGATTCATACATAGTGTGCACTGTGCAGCCGCATATCCTATACTTCCAAGCATACACACGAACCACCAAAAATACCGCCGCACAATTACAGCCGCAAATACAGCCGCACTCTTACAACGTGTGAATCGAGCCTGAAAATGAATAAACATATTTGCTATAAACCTGTGCAAAATCACTCAAAGTATTAAATTATGACATTCCAGATCTCAAACAGGAAATGGTGTAAGTAAAAAAAAAAGCCAAAGTGTTACATTTTTGGTCAAATCAAATAAAAAAAAAACTGTAATAAAAAGTGATCAAAAATTCGTATATAAACAAGCAAGCTACTGATAGAAAGTACAGATCATGGTGCAGAGACCAAGAAATTAGAGTATTATAAGGATGGTAATAAAGCTATTTTAAACACATTAAAAATAAAAGTTATAGCGTTATAAAGCTGCCTATGAAGAATGGTCCAAACCTGCCGAGGTTCGGGTTCATATGAACCTGAACGCTCGGCATCAGATTCCCGCTGTCTGGCCGCTCCGTGCAGCGGGTGGATACAGCGGGAGGACCGCCTGGAAAACTGGGATACAGCCTATGGCTATGGCTGTATCCCAGTTTTCCAGGCGGTCCTCCCGCTGTATCCAACCTCTTCACGGAGAGGGCAGACAGCGGGAACCATTGCCGAGAGTTCGGGTTCGTACGAACCCGAACCTCGGCAGGTTCGGACCATCCCTACTGCCTATCAATGTAGTGGTACTGACTTGAGGAACATGGATAACACACCAGTTTTACTTTAGAGTAAACGGTGTGAACAGGAAACCCCCCAAAATAAAAATAAAAAAAATAGCTCTTTTTTTTCAATTTCACTGCATAAGAAAAAAAAAATTCCAGGCTCTGAAGCATATTTTACAGAGATATTAAGTCTGTCATTGCAAAGTACAATTGGTTTCGCAAAAAAAGTAAGGGATGATGTGGGTCTCTAGGTGAGAAAATGCAAGCGTGAGGAGTGCAAAAATGAAAATTGGCTTGGTCCTTAAAGGGTTAAAATCTAATGAGGCTGAATGTGTCAAAGGAGGAGATCTCTATCAGGAAAGATTGCCATTAAGGGGAAGAAGTGGGACATAAACAATATCAATAAAAGAGGTGTTCCCTCAACAAGATGATTACTTATGTGGCTACACAGGGCATTAATATCAATGTCTGGCCAACCAAAGCAACTTTGCACCCATCCATACTGTAGTATAGTAGCTGTGTACATTATGCACAATTCACCCATGCACACATGCCTGTATGCATGCCTGCCATCACTTTTACATTGCATTTGCAGTGATTTTGGTCTTTTGGCAAATATTATGGTGGTATGCATTAGCATATTATTTCAGTATTTTTACTTTCAATAGAATGTATAAAAATGTAGAATAAAGAACATATACAGAAAAGGGGGATTCCTATATTATAAGTGATACTGCTTGATATTGCTTGCTCATATTCTTTCACTGCAATACTGCAATATACCTATTCCAAGATTTTTCTTGTCTTCATAGAAATAGAAAACATTTTGACCCCTATGCACCTACAGACTGTGTATAGGCAGGGAAGTACACTGCTTTCATATATGCTGCTATGTGCACTGAATTCTAATCAAACCTTCTTTACTATTTCAGTTTTTATGGTGGATGGGGAACTGAGTAGAAAATATTAACATTTACACTTCTGTGTTCTTTTGCTCTTTTCTACCTGATGCCGTTGATTCTGCAATGTGAACTTCCACCGAGGGTAAATTGCTCTTTAATCTCAGCGAGCAAATAGGATCTTTCATGATGACTTTCAGTAATTGGAAATGTACATAACCATAATTAGGTAATTACAATTAAAATCTCTGATTTAATAGCATATGGAAATTAACTTCAATGGAATGTAGACAAGGGCGTAGCTAAAGGATCATAGACCCCAATGCAAACGTTTGGCTTTGCCCCCCCCCCCTTCCCCCCACCAGCTATGGTATCATAGATATGTTGTGTAGAATAAATACATATATATTTCTGTTTGTAGTGAGAGAAGTTGCTGCAAGAGGTGATGCTCAGACTAGGAGCTAAATTCAGACCTCTGTAGACTTATGTACCTGTGCATTGTTGATAATTGGAGATGCAGGTCCAAGGGATTTAATGCTAATCTTGCCGAGCTATAGCTATCATTATTAAACCACTATAAACCACTATAAACTTTTAAACCAATATAATAAAAAGTTTAAAATTATTTCTTTTAACACTTGTTTCTAAACCAAAACTAGGAGGAAAGGATTAACACACATGTCTTATCTCCTCTACTCCTATCAGTGCTGCCTTTTTGTTGTATGACTTCTTTAACCTCTAACCTATGTGATAACTGTGCCCCGTCAGTGCTGCCTTACAGACCATAGGCTGCTGAGCATTGGAACAGAATTTTAGCAGGTCAGATATAAGCAGGCCACCTTAAAGAGGTCAGGGGGTCTTCAGCCCCCATTATTTATTAGCCTGCTTGCAGCTGCAACCCCTGCGACCCCTATGGTTATACCAATGGATGTAGATCATGTAGCGGATCTAAAAATATATTATAATATTCTATTACCATTTAGAATCCAGAAGGTTATTCCTCATATTTCTATGTACAGTATTGTGAAATCATTTGGAAGTTCTATTCAGTTTATCTTGTTATAAAAATAAAAGAAAAAATCCTGTGCAATATGTTTTTTATAGATTATATTATATAGCTCTGTCAATAAAACATGTCATTGAAATCATTCACTGTAAATCCAAATCTTCCATGGACATTAAACAAAATAATTTTAGGGTCAATGAGTTAAATTCTGGTAGTCAAGTATTAGGAAAACAATCTGTGCTCACAGCAGCGTGCATGGCTTTAACTCGGTACACGTTTAATTACTCTTCACAGCTGGTGCACTATCTATAAAAGTCACAGGAGTCTGTAAATGTCAAGATGCCATGGACTACATAACCATCTGAACAGCACTAAAGCTTTGTTTCTAGCAAAAGTTTATTTTTCTCTCTACAGAAAGCAGGTAGTACACTGATAACAAAGTCACTTAGCGGCTTACATACTTTTGTCAGCAAAACTCATCGCTTTAATACTCTGTCAGGAGTGCGCAAGATGTCCCAGTTTTAGTAAGCATATAAAGTTGTTAGAATTATAGTAAACAGTAACTTATTGAGAATAGAAATCAAATCGCAGGTTAAATAAGAGGCACTATGAAAAAAAAAAACCACTATGCAAAACTATGCTGACAGTTAAACTATAATACTACTTGCAGGACATATACACATTTATATGTTACATTCGTGTTCTGGTAGACTCAGAACATGGGAACATGCTAAGACATATGACATATGTATATTTGGGGCCCATTTATAACAACACTGTACTAGTCAGATTTTCTCCATGACATTATGGATACTGAGGCTTGATACCTCAAAAAAATTATTGAGACTATAACCATTGTGTCAATCAGATGTAAGAGAGAAATGTAAGCTTCTGACAAAAAGCAAAAACTTGTCACCCTCCAAATCATCACTTAACCATTGGAACTGTACCATACAGTACATCCCAATGTCCTTGGATCCAGTATATATTGGTCTTTAATATGGCAAAATGGATCCTTCCCAGAATGTTTCTAGGTGCCTGAGCTGGTGCAGATATGGGCTTTGGAATACAGTTGGCCCTATCTATAGTGAGATCAAGCACTCAGCAGTGTTCCCACTAAGCTGTGATCTTTTGGGAAGCTGTGGGAAGGAAAGAGTTAAAACAAAATACTAATACTACTTGTAGGAGAGCTGAACAAATTTGTCTTTTTTGCCTGTGTAACATACTAATAGGGTTAACACAAATAGCAGTAGTACCTGTCAAGCTGATTGAAGTTTTTAACTCATTTCCAGAGTTAAAGATTGTATAGTAGTAGTAGAAGAAATATATTTGGACGTATCCATATCCTTAGGCCTTATACACACGTTCAGTATTTTTTAAAGTCTGTAGATTCTTCCTGCTATCCACCCAAACAATCAGCTAAAAATTACAGATTGGGCACCTGTAGTGCCTCCGTATGTCTGTAAATGCTTTTTTATTTTATTTTTTTCAACATGTCAATGATAACTCCTCCGTATCTTGATACCTAAATACGGATGCTACAATCCATAAAAAAAAAATGCATATAGGATATGTAAAAAAAATCTAGGTCAGTACTAGGACATGTCGTTTTTTTTTTTCAACATTGGTTTGTGTCCTTGCACACTAACTTAAATACAGAAATACGGATCAGTAGATTTCGGGACGCGTGAATAAGGCCTTAGGGTGTTCCTGGCTTTGAGGAGAGATAGATGGCATGAAAATTTTTTATGAACAGTGGATTTGCTATTCTTCTTATGTGTTGGAACCTGAAGAAGTGAATGCAATGCAGGGCTTGCAGTATAAAGACCAGATGACTAGGAGGCAGCATAGTATTGTATGGGCCACACAAGGCATGTCGGTATTATAATATACATGTTTCCTTGCCTGATGAGTAGCAAACTAGAAGAGATGACTGTCCAGTATCTTGTAAATCTGACTGAGAGAGATATTTAGCGAGATTCCCAATTTATATTCAGACCAGTGAGAAGAAATTACAAATGCTGCAGCATCCCTCTGCAAGGACCTCAGATAGAGAGCTGCTTTGGAGAATAATAGGGATCAGCTTCTATGTTGGTAGGTGTAAAGGCAGGGCTCTAGAGTATGCAGTAGGAGGGTTGGGGGAAGTTTGCGTTCCTCTTGATGGATGAAGCCATGTGTACAGAGTTGTAGGTTCTGGGAGTCAGTGGAGGTAAAAGCTGAGGCATGGCGCCAACAGGCAGCAGAAGGACTCACTATACTCAATGAGACAATGAGGCTTCAGGCAGCCATCTTAGTTTGCAGCCAGGCTCTGCCCCAGTGTAAACATGTAAACAGGTATATATGGTATATGACAAATAGGTAACTATAGAAGAAATTAGGATGGGTGCAGTACCAGGCATGGCAAAGGGCAAGAGTTGCCCTTTTTCTGTAAGAAAATTGCAGCGTGTGTTTTAGTCTCACTCAGCCCCTTTAAATCTTATTATATCTATATCAACATTTCCAATAATAAAAATAATCTTGCTCTAAGAATTCTTGGTATGTTTTAAAAGAAGTGAGTAAAGCAATCCATGTCTCTTCCACAGGAAAAGGACAATAAAAGAATTCAGTATCAATACATTCTTTCTTTCATCCCATTTATAGACAAATAATAGGGGACTGATAATTGATTATCAACAAGAAAACAAAGTGCTTAATCTTTCAAAGTCTTTTAAAGTTGTTAGCACCTCTGCAATTCTAATTGCCTTTACTACCGCTTTTTCCATTGTGTTCTAGAAGACCAGATATGTCCCTCTTCTCTCCTTTTCATCTAGGTTCAATTGAGGCATTAGATAGATGGTATGAAAGGAAGCCACATGTATCAGTAGATATTACACTCGGAGACATTAGCTTGAATTGTGATCATTATTTTTAATAGAGAATAATGATTAATCCAACTTCTGTTCAGCTAAATGTCTATAATAGATAACAAAAGCTTTTCAGTTGCAATTCTTCCTAAATAGGCAAATTAGGACTTGGTTGATCTCATGTTAGGAGGTCAGCTTTTCTTTCCTTTTATAAAACAGACAAAGAACAAGCAGGAATCATTTTAAGTCATTTCAAAAATTTGAATCTTTAATATTTAGGGCATGTTAAAAGAAATTACTTTAAAGAAAAGTTTGATTTGTTGTATGTAGCTCTGCTGCATCTGAATAGGGATTTCTAATCTTTATACGGTTATCCTGGTCCCTCGGGGGGGATTATTAAGCAATAGTGGAGGCCCGAAAAGAATAATATATCACTTCACCACCGGTTCCCTGTGGGATAATGCTGATTACTGTCAACAGTAGCTGTATCTGCCCAGTTCAGTAAAATAGTACATACTGATGTTGTCAGGAGCTGGCCGTCATGCTCGGCTCCCAGCATTGCTGTAGTGTGCGGCCACCCCTCCTGGTAACCGGTTGCTGGGGGCGTGTAGGCAAAGGTGTCCTCTATTCTCGCTGCAGCTGGGGCTTCACTACCCCCGGCCGATCGGCACATGTGGATGATGGTATGTTAAGCTGACTGGAGGCTGGCACCGCCAATCAGCTCTATTGTATACTGTGGGCTGGAGTCTCAGGCCCAATTAAACTTGAGGCTGGGACTTACTTACTTAAAGTCTGCCTGTTCCCCTCCCTCCTTGCCTGCGATAGAGCCTCAGTTCCTGAGTGTCCCTTGACCTAGCATTTATCCTAATTGTTGTTCCTGGCTTTCTGATTCTGGCTTTTAGCTACTAACTTCCTTTTTGTCTCAAGATTCAATAACTACTGCCAGAATGGATGACAAGTAGGGGGCAAACTGTGTAATTGCTTATTTATTCTTTTACTGGGATCAGAAAAAGTAAACAAGTGTAACAATCGTAATAACAATAGTAACTATCATTCTGTTTGTTATGGTGAACAATTTCAGGTAATTCCCAAAAGATCTTGTTTGCGATTGTTTATTGTTAATCGACGAAAATGAAAAATTGCTTTATCTAAAAGGACCATAAACCCAGAAAGTCCTGTGTTTCCCATGATTAGCTAAAAGAAAAAAATAATTAATGTAAATTATTAACTTGCTTTATGTCACATAAATTGATTGATCAAACATAGATTGATTTAGATTTTGAAAGTTATAACAACAGTGACACTTTAAGGCCCCTATCCTCAAGATGTTTCTACTAAAGGATCTAAAGCACCAGAATTTTGACCTAGTTTCACAAATCCCTGGACGAATGAGCATGACTTTTAATTGTATGCACATTGTTAGGATGCACATGCAGCAGAAAGCCATAATGGAGCAAAGACCAATTGTGTAATAGCCTATGGGCTTCACTAAGAGATACCTGGGTCATTTTACTATTTCTTGACATTATTCAGTTTCTATTAGTCTTTCCTATTTTCTTTCTAGGCCCGTGGGAATAATTTCCTGGATCTTGCAAAAGAGGTGTAGGCATAATCTAGAGATAAATATCCCCATACTTTATAAACTTCCACTGGTAGCCGGTGAATTCTGGGAGATTTACTGTTTGCTCCTGCAATTTCTCCAGCTGTAGCAGAGCATCCAGAAGGTCTTTATCCAAGAGACAGGAGTTATATTGTCTCTGAATAACTATCAATCTGCTCAGATGTCACCCTCAGTCTGGTTGAGTACAGGCAGTAGTAGAACACATGAAATACAGGTACAATTGTGGATGTATCTGTTTGAAGCTGTGATCTTATTGCAAAGAAAGAATGTCAGAGCTGAATATAGCTATTAAGCCCTGACAGGATGTCTATGTTTTACAGAATAATACGGATTCCTTATGTTCTGAGATGTATTGAATGAAATTACCAGCTTTATTCTATGACACTGTCACTAACTGTATATATTGTGTTTCTCTGTATGCGTTTGTTATGTAAATGAAACACTTAGAGTATTCTGACAGCATGTTGTGATATTTTGTTGAAATGGTTTCATGAAAAATTGCAATCCTTAATTGAAAGGATATATATTTTTTTTTAATTTATTTTATTTTAAAATCTAGATCAGCTGCTGTATGCCCTCCAGGAAGTGGTGCATTCTTTCAAGTCTGAAAAGATGCCTATGTGCCAGAAACTGTCCAACGTTTCTAACATTGACAGAGGTGACAGAAGAGAGCACCATGTCAGACTGGAAAAATTACACCACTTCCTGCAGGGCATACAGCAGCTGATAAGTACTGATGCATGTGGTATCACCCAAATGGGTGCTTAGAACTGCACTAGTGGTAAATACAGTCCTGGCTCTAAACAAAAGGCAATTGACTGAAATGAAAATTCACACAATATCATATCCCTGAAAAAAAGACATACAAACAGCAACCACTCACATAAATACTCTGGTTATGCTGGTTTGTGATGACAATTACTATAATATATATCTACATATAATAAATGTTCATTCTTTTCTTTTTCAACAAGAAGTGTGGATTCTTCTTCATGGAAAAATAAGGCATCCCCTGAAAATAAAACATAATGAATCATTGGAAGCATAAATTAATATAAGACACTCTCTTATTTTCGGGAAAATACGGTATTACACGGCCCGATAATTGGGCAGCAAGGGCTGCATGAACATTGTTAGTGATGTCCATGCAGCCCTTGCCCAAACACCAGATACCTTACCTGTGAGTAATTAATGTTACTTAAATAGATCATCTGGTTTAGAAAACCTATATTGTAAAAATCTTATAAGGAATATGGGAGTGAATGTTGAGGCTTCCAAGTTCTAGAGTATAAACCATTACCCAGATTAATGTGTTGAGAGATAATGTGTCTGTTTGGAGGACCTTGCACTGCGATCAACAACTTTTGACATGCCTA
This sequence comes from Dendropsophus ebraccatus, assembly GCF_027789765.1. Lineage (NCBI taxonomy): Eukaryota > Metazoa > Chordata > Amphibia > Anura > Hylidae > Dendropsophus > Dendropsophus ebraccatus. The sequence goes on along the minus strand of NC_091461.1, from coordinate 70,542,100 downwards.
ATGACTAGAGATGAGCGAACCGGGTTCGGGTTCGAGTCCATCCGAACCCGAACGATCGTCATTTGATTAGCTGGGGCTGCTGAACTTGGATAAAGCTCTAAGGTTGTCTGGAAAACATGTAGACAGCCAATGACTATATCCATGTTTTCCACATAGCCTTAGGGCTTTATACAACTTCAGCAGCCACCGCTAATCAAATGCCGAACGTTCGGGTCCGGATGGACTCAAACATGCTCGAGGTTCACTCATCTCTACTGATGACATAACACAAATTGGAATGTTCAATAGCACCCAGGAATATAATTCTAGCAGACAGGGATAGAAAAGGGGATGAACGATGTTTTACTGGTATTCCCGGTTACCAGTGCATAAACATCAATAGAAGGAAACTAATCAGCATCCAGGTTGTCTGTGTATTTGGACTTGCAATAAAGCTCTTTTGAAGACTACCTGGATGCTGATGAGTCTCTTTCTATTGATGCCTGATGACGTGTCACATATAGACATTTCTTATGACAGTGACTGTCATTATAACTTTCAAAATCTAAATCAACAGCAGATGTGATATAAAGCAAGTTTGCAATTAACATCCTTTTTTCTGTTTAGTTTTCATAGAAAACACAGCACTTTCTTTTTTTCTGACTTTTCTCAAAAAACAGGAAACAAAAAACAGGAAGTCCAGTGTTTCCCAGGTCATCTGAGCACTCACAGAGAGAAGGCAGTCATGTGATTGATGGACACATTGAGCCGTGACTCTCTGTACTGTCTGCAATTCCTGTGATTAGTCTGTTTTATTCAATCAGCACAAGTCTAAAAATCTGCCTTCAGGAGACTGGACCTGGATTTCTGGTAAGTTCAGCTTTGTTTTACAGCATGAAAACAACAACAAAAATAATGAATGTATATTGCAAACTTGCTTTATTTCACATCTACTGTCAGTTTAGATTTTGAAAGTTTTCACGACACAGACACTTTAACCCTTTGAGGACCAGGCCCAAAATGACCCAGTGGACCGCGCAAATTTTGATCTTAGTGTTTCCGTTTTTCCCTCCTCCCCTTCTAAGAGCTCTAGCACTTTCAGTTTTTTATCTACAAGCCATGTAAGTGCTTGTTTTTTACAGGAATAGTTGTGCTGTGTAATAGCGTCTTTCATTTTACCATAACATGTATGATGGAATTCCAAATATATTATTTATGAAGATATAAATAGGTGAAATCGCAAAAAAGAATGCAATATGGTAACGTTTGGGGGGTTCCTGTGTCTACGTAATGCACTATATGGTAACAGCGACATGATACTATTATTCTATAGGTCAGCCCGAACACAACCATATGCAGGTTTACGCAGATTCTCTAATGTTATATATTTTTTTTAAATGAAATCCTTTTTTTTGGCAATTAATTATAAATAAAATGGGACTATTGTGACGCTTCTAACGGTTTTATTTTTTCACCTACGGGCTGTATGGGGTGTCATTTTTTTCCGCCATGATCTCTAGTTTTTATTAATACCATATTTGTGAAGATCGGACGTTTTGATCACTTTTTATTAATTTTTTTTTTATATATAATGTAACATAAAATCGGTAATCCGCGCACTTTTTTCCCTCTTTTCGTGTACGCCGTTTACCGTTCGCAATGACGCTTGTTATATTTTAATAGATCGGACAATTACGCACGCTACGGTATATTATTTGTTTATTTGTTTATTTATTTTTATATGTTTTATTTATATAATGGGAAAGGGGGGTGATTTCAACTTTTATTGGGGGAGGGGTTTTGGGGTAGTGTGTTAGTGTTTTTAACTTTGGGGGACTTTTATATCCAGTACTTGGATTTTTACACTGATGAATGCTATGCCATAGGCATAGCATTGATCAGTGTTATCGGCGATCTGCTCATTGAGCCTGCCTGTGCAGGCTTAGTGTAGCAGATCGCCGATCGGACCGCACGGAGGCAGGTGAGAGACCTCCAGCAGTCCGTTTCAACGATCGGGAACCCCACAGTCACACTGCGGGGGTCCCGATCGGTAAGTGACAGGGGACTCCCCCTGTCACTTACACTTAAACGCTGCGGTCGCGCCGCGATCGCGGCGTTTAAGGAGTTAATGACACGCGGCAGCGCGATCGCTGCAGCGTGTCATTACCGGTGAGGTCCCGGCTGCTCACTGCAGCCGGCCCCCACCTGCTATGAAGCGCGCTCCGCTCCGGAGCACGCTTCATAGCGGGAGAAACACCCAGGGCGTACAGTTACGCCCTAGGTCGTCTGGGGACAGACTTCCATGGCGTAACTATACGCCCTGGGTCGTCTAAGGGTTAAGGGAAATGAGTAACAAGATAGGTCTACTTTAATAAATATAAACAAAAGGTACTCTTTATAAGGTGCAGCCTGTTGTGAGGTGCAGAAGCTGGTACTTTCTTTTAAATAGGAAACATCATCACATGTGCTTTTGATGTAGCGGAAAATGTAATGACAGGTTGATACTGGCATAAGTTATCTCACATTGTAAATTATTGAAAGCATAGTCCATATGGTATATTTTCTCTGTAAATAAGTGGGTGCATACCACTAAATTGGCTAGTGACAGCAGGACATCTGCTACATTGACTTTCTACTCTTGGAATCATGACCGTTAAGAAGTAAAAACCTTTGTACGATACCCTGAAGCAGAACTGGCACTGATAGGTTGTAGTGTATCATTACCTTGGCCACTTTAGGTTGATTTTGCCTTCAGCAAACTAAATTATTCTACACATGGTGTTAACAGAAATTCCATTACTTTACACTCTTACTGACAGATATTACATTTCCTGTTTCCCACTCTATTAGTATTCCGAGTTCAACCCGAGAACACAAAACATTTTGATAATGTGAAGTGTGCAGATATTATTTTATTTAGAGTTTTCAGAACTGTTGCCTTACCCTTCTGCACGTATCAGCCTGATAACAAAAGGTCATTACTGGAATTAGACAGTAATGTGATTTTGCTAAGCTTCCTCCTGTCTATTACTTCAGGGCTGATGCTTTAGAGGATACCGTAATTAGTTGTTATTAAATAGAATGAGTTCATTTGACTATCCCAGCATACATACTACCAATATACTTTTCTTATGTACTGCCTCTAAATTAATTCTCTATGCAGAAGCACTAAATGACTTATTGCATTTATATGAAGATTTTCCAGCAGAAAATAAGCTGTGTCTAATTCATACTTCATGGCCCTATTTAAATGTGCACAATGCTGAATCTGTTCATTAGTGATTAAGCATGTTCCAAAATTTAGTTCCTATTGTGACATAATCAGGAAATTCCGCTTACTAATTTTCCCACAGTCTATTCTGGGGCTGCAAACTGTGCAACTAAAATGTACTTAGCATATTGTACTTTTCTGTCCCAATGACTGGTTGCCAGAAGTCTCTAACAATGGAAGTTATTTGCAAATTCTAACACTAATTGCTCTTAACTGATTATTCAAATCATGTTTTCATATTGAAAAAGAATTTCCAAAAAAACTATGTAAGGCCCCGTTCACACTGCAAATGTTTGTCCATGGAGCTTGCATTACAGTACATAGAGCTCTCTAGAATGAAAAAAATGTTTCCAACTTTCTTTTATATATACAGTATTACTTTGCTTTAAGAGTAACTTGGTTTAGGAGCGTTTTGGTTTAAGAGCTCACAGTTTTTCAAAATTATGACTTGGTTTAAGAGCTCCCTGTCCTGGGTGGGAATGGGGGAATGGGGCAGGGGCATGGCCTGCATAGCGGGGTCTAAAGCCCTTTAAGATGACCCAGGAAGTCTCCCTTACCTTCCTAATCATAGCAGATCCACTTCAGGCTGGGGCTTACATCAGGGGACAGGACTGTGGAGGTAACCTCTTCATAGCTGTAACCCCTCTCTCCCTGGACAGAGAGTGCTGCATTTATGTGCCAACATCTGCCCTGCTCATTCCTTAATGCTCCCTGCAGTCTCTGTCAGTTTCCCATCCACCCCATTACTGTACAGTAACTTATAATATCACATATTCTGCTGTTTCTGAATGTTTGTTTCATTTGTTTTACATGTTATTCAGAATAATAAATCATTATTTTTGGGGTGTGGAACCGATTGTCTGCATTTCTGGATTTTATTATACTGACGGACAGGGACACCAAAGTCAAACTCTACCAGGAGCTACTGTGCAGTCATTTGGTTGAGGCCTATCAGCAACAACATCAGCCTGTGACGCCAAGAAGTCTTCAGGACCTTGGCCGCTCTACAACTGTTAGTGTGAGGTGCAGCAGTAGCCACTTCCTGAAGTCACCAGAGGAATAAACCCGGCAACCCCCACATTGAGCTGTCAATCAGGCAGTGCCTGAAGTTCCAGGTCAAATACTACTTGAAATCCCCCTTGCCCCTAAATATTTCAGACCGGTGCAATTCTGGCCAGAAAAGCTGGACATCTAGCCGCAGCTGGCAGAGTTCACTCTCACCCTGCTATGTCCAGCCAGCAGCATTGCATCTGAAACAGTGTTCAGTGTGGCAAGGGCCATTGTGACCCCACAGGAGGACCAGGCCTTGCCTAAGTGTAGAGACACATACATTCCTCAAGATGAATAAAGCCTGGGTAGGACCAGATTTCGTCACCCCTGTCGAAATCCAGACGATTAAAACATTAGCCGGCAGTCAGTACTCAGGCATGTGCCAGTGTTTGTTCAAGTAAAGTCTCCAATAAAACATTCACCTACCCTAAGTACTTTTTTTTTTAATACCAAGTAATCTTACCCGATATTTCGGTAAAAATACCAATAGTTAATTCAGATATATTTAAACAATCACTTCTTAAAATTTAGTGCCTATGCCAAAACATTTCCAACACAGGCATATATTATCCAATATAATCCACACCAGATTAATGCCTCGCCAAAAGACAATGTACAACCCATATCCCTAGAACAGGATTAGGCACAGTCTTTATGACTGTGGTTCACAAAGAGGACATTTCCCTTCTTGTTAACCACTTGTGCCAAGGAGCCTTACTATTTGTGTCGCATTCTTCCAGACATGCATGGTAATTGGACAATAACTCTTCTTGGGCTTTTAAAGATACCAGAAGGGTACATAGAGCTCACACAATGGTTCCTGATAGGGTACCTGTTTTGTGACGTTTTAATGGCTTATGTAGTTTCTTGAGTGGTTTCAAGCTACAGGAAGGGTTCTTGAGGGGGTATATATCACAAGCAGGATGTCCTCTAAATGTGATATAAGTAACTTCTAAAGCTACTACCAGCAGCTATCTGTTGCTAAAAGGCAGGTTTTCTTGACTCATTTATAATGCATTCATCCATGAATGGTTCCTTTTTGGTTTCTGCTACCCAAAACTCGCAGCGAATGCGCAGCTGTTTTCCAGCCACCGTCAGTAGTATGGGGCCAACAGATAATACAAAGTTCAATGCAGGACTACACTTAAACTGTGTATATTCCTAAAGTCTACACACTACTGACCGGCATAAAGATCCGCTGATGGTTTTACGCAGCAGCCCTAGGGCGACATATGAATGCACCATTAGCGTGAGTTTTTTTGGGAGTGACCAAAGCGAGGGTGGGAGGGTCACTCCTATACCCCATCAGAGGTATCTCCCTTTTTGAGACAGCTTAAACACCACAAGAGATGCATGCATGGGTTGCATCTTGCACTGTGTGTTGATATGTACAGTATGCATGTCTTAGAAAAAGCCAGATGCCTAGATTCAGCAAGTTTTTTCAACACATTTGCGCCATATTGCGCCAGAAGAAGATACATTACAGTGGGATAATCTTCTCTACCTTAAAGTTGTTGCAAAATTTGCCACTCATTTATTTAATACAACCAGTGTAACGCCTCCTTGAATCTGGACTTTTCACTATTCCATTCTCCATCACATGGTACACGCTTTTGCGGGTGGGGGTTTCAAGTCTATTTAAGTATATCCCAATTGACTAGGTGTTCATTTCCATTTTTTAGTAGTTGGGTGACCCATTCAGCTCAACTGTCGGATTACATTTATTTTATGTGACATTTATAATTTAAAAAAAAAAATTGTTCTGTGTGTCTGTTTATTGAGGAGTTTCTTTCCTTTTTCAATTAGTTTAAAGAAAAAAGAAAGTCCTGCTACAGTTACCACCTTCAACTGTCTGTGTTAGGCCCTAAGAGAGTCAGAGTGCTGCTGCTGCCACCTCCCAGTGTCTGTTCTGGGCATGTCTGGGTCTATAAAAGTGCCACTGCTGGTGCTGTCACTTCCAGGTGTCTGTTCTAGGGCATTCTAGCTCTAAGTCATTGCCCCTGATTGTGCTGCCACTTTAGGATGTCTACTGTCCTGAAAGAAAGTGTCATTTTACGCTGCTGATCCACCAAAATCCATTGCTGTCCTAGAAGAAAAACTTGATTTGACACAGCTGATCCACCAATTTCCACTGCTGTCCTGAGAGAAAGCATCATTTTACGTTGTTGTTCCACCAATGTCCAATGCTACCCTAGGAGAAAAGGTAAGTATACACCACTGATCCACCAACGTCCACTGCTGTCCTGAGAGAAAGCATCATTTTACATTGCTGATCCACTAATGTCCAATGCTACCCTAGGAGAAAAGGTAAGAATACACCACTGATCCACCAACGTCCGCTGCTGTCCTGAGAGAAAGCATCATTTTACATTGCTGATCCACTAATGTCCAATGCTACCCTAGGAGAAAAGGTAAGTATACACTGCTGATCCATCAACATCCACTGCTGTCCTAGGGAAAAAAACTTGATTTGCTGCTGAGCCTACAATGTCCAGTGTTTTGGAAAAAAATTGAATGATTGACTGACTGATTGACATGTTCTACAATTTGACATTTTCCAAAATATCAACAACAATAGCTGTGGAGCAAAAGATAACTCTGTAATATTCCCACTTTTGTAGCTACAATGGTTTGGCTGTTTTATTGAGGTTCGTTTGCATGCGATTCACAAATATTCACGAGTCTGACCAAATATGTGCGAACCTCACAAAATGAATTTTGTACTGACCTCGCTCATCTCTAGCTATGTTAATACCTTCTGGTCTGATTTTGTAGTGATTGGTTCCCTTTAAATCAAAAATGATAATAATAACATGATTTATTGTATGTTTTTCATATTTTTATTCACACAATATACAGTTAAAACGTGAAAACAGGTGAGAGATTGTGTCTTCTCTTTTATTTCGAACATTGCTTTTGTGCATTTATATTTACTTGTAAAGGGAATACAAGTCAGAAATAACTATACTTACCATACAATTTCAGTGGGAACATCTGATTATAATAGGCAGCCAGTTACAGCCTGCATGTCATCTAAATTTCAATAAAGGATTCATGAAACATTGAATCAAATTGAGTAGAATAGATTCTAGGCTTAAGATGTATTTACAGCTTAGTACAGGTTTATGTAACATAAAGACTAGAAAGAATGGCTTTCCTTGTGAATTCATATATCTATACAATGCAATCAGAATTCATAAAGATCTAATCAGCATATAAGCAGCGCTTATTCTCATAAAATCTTTGCAAGGAGAATGGAGCCTTTGCAGTTCTGTAACCCTATGTTTTTCACAAATTATGCAATTCCGTCCCATGGCTACCTAAACACCATGAGGTAAATGCATATAGAGACCTATATATTTTTCTTTTATATTTATGAACAGGCCCTTGCTTCTTATTACAGTCCTGTAAATGGTTTACGTCTTTATTGCCATCCTATTGTCACTATAGCAGGGAATTTTGCATAGCACAATTTCTGTCTATTTAATGCCAGAGTAGCATTTCAATCTGAATTTTTACCATGTTACTAAAACTTTTCAAAGTATAATAGTGCTTGGTAATAAAGTTTATCAGTTTGCTTCTTAGTCATGCAAGACTTAGACAGCAACAATACATAGGAGTCGGGGAGTGGCACTGTGGCTACTACACATAGCTTCCAAAACTATGAATTCTGTGCAGTATATATATATATATATAAATATAAATATATATATATATATATATATATATATAGTGTGTGTGTGTGTGTGTGATGTCATGATACAAATCTACATCTGCTGGAAACAGGTGTAGATTTGTTGCACCACATGTAGGGCAAGCCGAGTTTCTAAGAAGGGTGCATGTTTTATTGAATCTGGCCAGAGAAAAGGGGGAGGGGCCAGTCTTAATAAATGTCCCTCTTTAGGCTGGGTTCACACTACGTATATTTCAGTCAGTATTGTGGTCCTCATATTGCAACCAAAACCAGGAATGGATTAAAAACACAAAAAAGGATCTGTTCATATAACCATATAACAGTAAATAACTGCCATTATTTCAATATAACAGCCGTTGTTTTAAAATAACAGCAAATATTTGCCTTCAAATGGCGGCCATCCACTCAATTTCAACATTGTGTGAACAGATCCTTTCTGTGTTTTCAATCCACTCCTGGTTTTGGTTGCAATATGAGGGGAAACAATACTGACTGAAATATACGTAGTGTGAACCCAGCCTAAGGGCCCTATTCCACCGGACGATTATCGTTCAGATTATCGTTAAATCGTTCGAATCTAAACGATAATCGTTCGGTTGAAATGCAGTTAACGATTAACGACCGAACGAGAAATCGTTGATCGCTTTATAAGACCTGGACCTATTTTTATCGTTGCTCGTTCGCAAATCGTTCGCATTGAATAAGACATCGTTCGGTCGTTCGCAATAGATACGAACGCAATAGCGAATAAATACGGAAGAAGAAACGATCGCAATTACGGTCATAAGTAACGATTATCGTTCCATGGAAATGAGTGAACGTTTTCAGGTCTTTCGCAATAGCGGTCGTTTGAGATCGTTAATCGTTAACGATTATGCTAACGATAATCGTCCGGTGGAATAGGGCCCTTAGGCTATGTTCACACTATGTATGTGTGCGGCTGTATTTTTTTGTAGTGTCAAAATTGGCGCTCCTGGACCGGGCGGCAGCAGGCTGGTAAGATTTAGGCTGGGGAGGGCCTGAACCAATGGCTCTTCCCACCCTGGTGTTACCAGGCTGCTGTCATTTGGTTTTTAACCCGGCTGGTTATAAAAATAGGGGAGACCCTATGCGTTTTTTAAAATTATTTATTTATTTAAAAAAAAACCGCATAGGGTCCCCCCTATTTTTATAACCATCCGGGTTAAAAAACAAACGACAGCAGCCTGGTAACACCAGGGTGGGAAGAGCCATTGTTTTAGGCCCTCCCCAGCCTAAATCTTACCAGCCTGCTGCCGCCCGGTCCAGGAGCGCCAATTTTGACGCTCCGGGACCACTGACACTCGGCTCTTCCCAGTACCCCTGGTGGCATTGGGTACTGGGGTAATAATGGGTGGTTAGTGTTAGCCATTTTATTACCGGCTAACACTAGGCCCCGACTTAGTAATTGATTCCGTCTATTAGACGGCTTCCACTACTAAGTCTATAAAGTAAAGAAATAAAGACAAGACACAAGTTAAAAATTTTTTTTATTCAAATAAAAACACCCCCACACCCCTCATTGACCATTTTATTAAAAAAAAAAAAACAACAACAAACAACCGCTGGTCATCGACGTAGTCCACGTAATCCGACGTAATCCACAGGATACCGATATCTGAAAAACAAAAAGGGAGAAACACACAAAAACCACACAAACAGGAGCACAACACCTATCATTGTGAGAGGTGTTGTGCTCCTTACAGTATGCAGCATCTTTACAGATCGCTGCTTACAGTCTGGCCCCCAAGGGGTTAAGGGAGGATGTATTGCATCCCCCTTAACCCCTTGGGGGCCAGACTGATGTCAGACTGCACCCATCCCAGCAAGGAAGGGGTTAAGTGACCCCCCTTCCTTGCTGGGAGGGGTGCAGTGCTGGGGAGGGGGTGGGGAGAGCTCTATACTCACCCGATGTTGTCTCTTCACTGGTCCGCAGCACAATGAAGTCACTGTGCTGCGGATCCGCTAATTATATGTGCGCTCAGCCGATCAGCCAATCAGCTGAGCGCACATATAATTCTAAATGTTTCTTCTAATAATGCTATTGTGATAACATAATTAGAAGAAACATTTGATGTTTTAATTAAAGTAAAGTGATGATTAGTACAGAATGCTCTATTGCCGTCAATATGAATTAACGGCTTACTGGAGCTTCCTGTACTAATTAATATTTAATTAATAAAACACATTTTCGTTGAAATAAAATCAGTTGCGTTGTTCAATAATTTAATTTAAACGAATCCATCATTGTGCAATTAAATATACTGTCAAAATATAAATATATATATAAATATACATTTATTTATATATATATTTATTTTAACAGTATATTTAATTGCACAATGATAGATTCGTTAGAATTAAATTATTGAACAACGAAAGGGACTTTATTACAAAGAAAATGTGTTTTATTAATTTAATATATTAACTATTAGAGGCATCGGCATTCGGTATCATTGCCGGCTATTTTTGAAGTACTCCGTACAGACCGCCTGTCAATCCGCGGCCGCATTTCCAGCCGCAAACAATGGTCTTGTTCATTTTTTACGGGTCCGTTTACAATCGGGCCGTAGATTCATACATAGTGTGCACTGTGCAGCCGTATATCGTATACTTTCCAGCGTACGCATGAACCGGAAAAATCCAGCCGATGATTTACCGCCCGCAATACAGCCGCACAGATACAGAGTGTGAACCTAGCCTTAAAGTGTAACTGTTATTTAAATTTAAATTTTTAAATTTTCAGAAATCAATAAATATCAATAGTGCAAGTGATTTTAACAAACTCTGTAATAGGTTTTATTGAGCAAAAGAGTTTCTTCTGTACTCCTACCTCGCCCCTTCCTTACTTCTGAAGAAGCAGGTTTTCTGTGTCCATTATGCTCTATGGAGAGGGGAGGGGCCAAGTGGGATGAGTGAGCAGAGAGAGGAGAAAAGGCTTTTTTGCCTATAAAACCTATTAGAGAGTTTCTTAACTCCTTCATGACCGAGCCCATTGAAGCAATGTTCCTTCCTGCCTTCTAAGGGCCATAGCACTTTTATTTTTCCAACTACAGGGCTGGTTGGGGTATCATTTTTTTGCGTCATGATCTCTACTTTGTATTGATATCATATTGGTGTAAGAGTTACATTTTGATTGTATTTTATTAATTTTTTTCTAAAATATAATAAAAAAAAATAGTCCTGGTGTTTTTTTTGTTTTTTTTTACTTTTCATTTACGTGGTTAACCGTGCAGGAACAATATTGTTATATTTTAATAAATCGAACTATTCACACTACGAAATATAATTTTTTTTTATTTTTTATTTTGTTAATATTTTTATTCGTATAATGGGAAAGGGGTAATATAAATCTTTATGGGGACATTTTATTAGGGATTTTTTGAAAATAGGTTTTAAAACTTTTATTACTTTTTTACACAATGTATATACCCCCTTAGGGGACATATACATTGCAATTGCGACAACGTGGTGCATTGTGGCATTTAAGGGGTTAATGACAGGCAGCTGCGGGACCATGGTAGTATTATCGGTGATCTGTTCATAGAGCCTGCCATGCTGCGGGAGTCCCAATCAGTGACAGGTGCTTGTCCTTTTTACTGACTACCTTAAACGCCACCATCACTGTGCATTGCCGTGTTTAAGGGGTTAATGACAGGCAGCTGCGGGACCCCTGCTCAGCTGCTGACAGGTTTATACTTTAAAGTATAAAACTGTTACCAAATAAATGTGGCTACATGAATATTAGGGTTGGTAAATAAGATTAACTATGATAATATTCGATAGAAAACGTTAGGAAAAGCCTCATGACTTTAAATACATACTCTCGATTAAAAAATAATTCATTGAAAAGGTGTCAGAAAATATAATAAATTTGTAAATTGCTTCTAATTAAAATTTCTCCAGCCTCCCAGTACTTATTAGCCACTGTAAGTCCTGCAGGAAGTAATGTATTCTTTCCAGTCTGACACAGTGCTTTTTGCTGCCACCTCCTCCCATGTCAGGCACTGTCCAGAGCAGTAGAAAATGTCCATTAAAAACTTTCATGGGGCAAGTTTCTGATACAGACAGGAAGGCACTGTATTAGGCTATGTTCACACTTGGTAAGAGAACGGCCAGTCTCAGGAAAGATTATCCTGGCTGGTACTGCAGTACCGGCCGGATGATCTTTAGCGCCGCTGAGTTCTGCTGCAGGCGCATCCGTGCATGCCCACATCAGAACTTTCCACTGCACACAATGTAGCATGAGGCCGGAGCTGCACGCTCCATTGTGTGCACTGACAAGGTTTTCTGCAGCCATTATTCATTGAATAGTGGCCGCAGAAAACTGACATGTCAGTTTCTCGCGCTGCCGCTAGGGATCCCCCGCTGGAGTGTATACTATGTGTATACACTCTGGACGGGACTCCCTCAGCCTGCAGCAGAAATAACTTGCAAATCTGTATAACTTTCTGAAACTAGTTTATTTATTTTTTTCTCAGAAGTGAACCTTAACCCATAGCTACACCAGGACGTTACTGAACGTCCTTGTGCCGCTATGGGAGTTCAGAGGGGGGTCGCGCGGCGACCCCCCTCTGAACTGCCGCGATCCCGGGTGCCGCATGTAGCCCGGGATCGCGGCTATTAGCGGGCACGGTCCGATCGCCGTGCCCGCTAATTAAGTACTTAGAAGCAGCTGTCAAAGTTGACAGCTGCTTCTAAATACTTGCTCATATCCATCCCTGGTGGTCTAGTGGGGGGATCGCCCCCCTGCGGCGCGATTGCAGGGGGGCGATCCCCGCATCCATCCCGGCTCGGCATTCTATTGCTTTTGGCTGCAGCAGCCAAAAGCAATAGAACACCGATCTCATGGATTCATGCAGTATAACTATACTGCATGGATCTCTATGAGAGATCAGAGTGCATATACTAGAAGTCCCCCAGGGGGGCTTCTAGTATATGTGTAAAGTAAAAGAAAAATGTATTTTTAATAACACAAAATCCCCTCCCCTAATAAAAGTCTGAATCACCCCCCTTTCCCCATTTTATAAATAAAAATAAATAAATTAATTAATAAACAAACATGTTTGCTATCGCCGCGTGCGTAATCGCCCGAACTATTAATTAATCACATTCATGATCTCGCACGGTAAATGGCGTCAGCGCAAAAAAATCCCAAAGTGCAAAATTGCGCATTTTTGGTCGCATCAAATCCAGAATAATTGTAATAAAAAGCGATCAAAAAGTCATATATGCGCAATCAAGGTACCGATAGAAAGATCACATCATGGCGCAAAAAATGACACCTCACACAGACCCATAGACCAAAGGATAAAAGCGCTATAAGCCTGGGAATGGAGCGATTTTAAGGAACATATATTTTCTTTAAAAGGTTTTAAATTTTTACAAGCCATCAAATGAAATAAAAGTTATACATGTTACATATCGTTGTAATCGTAACAACTTAAGGAACATATATAACGAGTCAGTTTTACCCCAGGGCGAACGGAGTAAAAACAACTCCCCCCCCCCCCCCCCAAAAAAAAAAAAAAAAAAAAAAACATTTTTTTTTTTCAATTTCACCACACATATAATTTTTTTCTGGTTTCCTGGCACATTTTAGGCAAAAATTACATCTGCCATAGCAAAGTACAATTAGTTGCGCAAAAAATAAGGGCTCATTTGGGTCTCTAGGTGGAAAAATGCAGGCGCTATGGCCTTATATACACGAGGAGGGAAAAACGAAAACGCAAAAATGAAAACCGGCTGTGTCCCCTAAGGGTTAAAAAAGATAATATGCAATTAAGGTTTTTCTAGGTGGTGTTGATTCTTCTTGCACCACTAGAGAGTTATGTGAACATACATATATACATATAGCTCTATATTTTAGCAGATAGTCTCCCTCAATAATAGACAACTATAGATATAGACAATGTTTAAAGCATCATTTAAATCAGGCTCATTTTCATCAGCCAGAGAGCACTGTTACATATTTGACTAACTGAATGTAATCTGCGAAACACATCTCTCAATTAATATAAAAACTGCCTCTATATTGGAAACTAGAAGTTCTTCAGGGCAGCGAGATGGATGGTTGCGATATCAGACCTGAACTTTAATTCAACCTTCGCTGATGTTACTGAAGCAACAAACAAATGCTTATTTGCCTCTAAGTCACCAAGTCCACGAGATAAGTTTAAATATCCTCAAGGTAAATAAATCTTCTGTATGTGTCTGCAGAAACATCTGCTTTTTCATTTGATGACACACGCTTTCCCGATATATTTATTTTACTCTGTCTTCAAACACATTAAGTTACCTTCAGTTCCTCCAGCACAAATCAGGCTAAACACTAAAGTTCTCAAAGTTAAGTAAAAGATTTATGGCAAATGCACATGGGCGGATCCACCGGGAGTCTCACGCACGAAATCCGCAGTACACGTATTAATAATAAGAAGAATAATACGCGTATTGCGGATTAGCTGCGGATTTCATCGGAGAAGGTCATGACAGGCCTGCAATTAATCAGTAAAAAAGGCGGTGTTTTATCATAGCAATAGGACTCTTTATAGATTGAAATTTTGCATAATTGCATTTAAAGGAAACCTGGCACTAGATTTTTGTCCACTAGACCTCCACAATGTCACTATACTGCAGGGCAATAGCTTTCTAGACAAGCGCCTGACAAAAGTTCTATAGAGTAAAACAACTTAAAATACAGTGAGAACTGTGTTTAAATTACCTGAGAAAATGAATGTAGGTTACCCCAGTCCCGTGAGGAGGGATGCTGCCCTGGCTTGATTAACCCCTTAAGGTCAAAGCCAATTTTCATTTTTGCACTTTTGCTTTTTCCACTTATAGCGCTTGCATTTTTTCACCTAGAGACCCATATGAGCCCTTATTTTTTGCGAAACCAATTTTACTTTGCAATGACAGGCATTATTTTTCCATAAAATATGCTGTGAAACCGGAAAAAAAATCATTTGCGCTGTTGCATTTACACCGTTCACCCTATGGTAAAACTGACTTGTTATGCATATTCCTCAAGTCGCTACGATTACAACGATATATAACATGTATAACTTTTATATTATCTGATGGCTTGTAAAAAATTCAAACCATTGTTAACAAATATATGTACCTTAAAACCGCTCTCTTCCCATGCTTATAACGCTTTTATCCTTTGGTCTATAGGGCTGTGTCAGGTGTCTTTATTTGCGCCATGACATGCACTTTCTATCGGTACCTTGATTGCGCATATGCGACTTTTTGATCGCTTTGATGCGACCAAAAATGCGCAATTTTGCACGTTTTTTTGTGCTGACGCCGTTTACCGTGCAAGATCAGGAATGTGATAAATTAATAGTTTGGGCAATTACGCACGCGGCAATACCAAATATATGTTTGTTTATTTGTTTATTTATTTATTTATATTTAGAAAATGGGAAAAGGGGAGTGATTTGGACTTTTATTAGGGGAGGGGATTTTTTATTAATAAAAAAACATTTTTACTTTTATTTTTACATGAACTAGAAGCCCCCCTGGGGGACTTGTATATACACAGTACTGATCTTTTATAGAGATCAATGCTGTGTATATACACAGCAATGATCCTGCAGATCATTGATCCATTGCTATGGTCATTGCGACGCTGAGGCCCCGGTCGGCCAGAAAAACGGATCTCCCCCCCCCCCGCGATCGCACTTCGGGGGGGGGGGGGAGATCCGTCCCACTAGACACCAGGGACAGGGAGAGCAAAGCCTCTAAATGCTGCTGTCATGTTTGACAGCTGCATTTAGAGGCTTAATTAGCCGGTGCGTCAACGAGATTTCATTACTGATAAGTAATGAAAGAGTTTAGATTTTTTAATAGAAGTAAGTTACAAAGCTGTGGCATTTTCTGGCACCTGTTGATTTGAAAGAAAACATTTTTTGCTGGAGTACCCCTTTAATTTTCCAAGCTTCAGCAGTAAAAAACTCGTTGGAGCTGTCTTGGAGCCATCAGTGTCAATCTGTTATTCATTGATTTGCAAATAACCTGTCTGACCTTTTGTGTCTGTGTGTAATGATAGCAAAATCTTAGATATAATTACAAGTGGGCAGGCACATATCTTGTACAGATGGAGGATGAATAGATGTCAATCTATAGGGGGTTAAAATGTATTGTAGCATCTATTTAGTTATTTACTTGATGTAAAATTCAAGATTTCAACTCTTTGCAATTAGAAAATTTAAAAAGTTACTGTGCACTGACACTGGCACAGACTTGAATTTGTTAATGCAATTTGATGATACAGGTAGGTGTGCATTTTCTTATTAGATAGAAAAATGATTGCACCAATACATTATACATTTTAGGTTAGAATTTAATTGAGCTCTAAGTAGCTTTAGACTGAATCCTAAGTAGAACAGCGTGTCTTGGGAATAAATGATCCAGCTACAAATTTATAAAGAAAACCATGACTTCATTTCAAGGTCAGATTTCATGACACTGGCAGAATTGCTTCCTTAAAAAACAGAATGAGATATTTCAAGAGCACGGCTTTCGTTTGGTTAATCATCTTGTTCAAAGGAGAAGTACAGTTCTTGCCACATACAGGTGAATTAATATCAGACTATACCTGAGAAATAATACTTCAAATGTGCACATGATTTAACAAAAAAAAAACTGAAAAGTGATAATGCGGTTACACTTTACACCTTCAAAGTTATTTGTCACTCTCTGTCCTTGTGCTACGCTTTTATTAGACTTGAATTAGCTGTGCCATCGAAAAAGAGGACAGGATATTCAACAGAACATTTCATACAAAGAACACCTTATGCAAGATAAGGCAAAGCTTAAATCATCAATAGGATTAACCACTTTCTGCAGGAAATTACAGGCAGTGAGGAAATAGGATTAAGGCATTTTCAAGTAAAGCAGAAATCTGCTCAGCATTGCAGGGTATAAGCTACAAATACATTGCATATCCAGTGCATCTCTCCCAGCAATAAAGTCTATTCTAGCATACTAATAAACTGTAGAACAAATAAAGTCACTATACTTTTGTGAATTATAATTAAACTGTGTTAGTGTGGGGAAAATATTGCTGACAGTACAAAAGATCATTTAAGCGACTCTGTACCCACAATCTGACCCCCCCCCCCCCCCCCCCCCCGTACCGTCAGATAGCTGCTTTTAAGCCAAGATCTGTCCTGGGGTCCATTCGGCAGGTGATGCAGCTATTGTCCTAAAAAACAACTTTTAAACTTGTAGCCCTGTGTCAAATTGGCATGACCTAGACTGTCTGTGCCCTAGGACTGCAACGCCCCTCATCCCCGCCCTCTTTATCATTAGGAATGCCTCTGGGCAGAATTTCTCCTAATCATCACCTGTCTGAACACTGCATATGTGCTGAATTGTTAAGGCCCATGTGCAGTGTTTAAACAAGTGATAAGGAGGAGAAATCCTGCCCAGGGTTATCCCTAATAATCAAGAGGGCAGGGAACAATGATGGAGAGGTGTGGCATAGACACTCTAGGCCACACCAATTTGACACAAGGCTACAAGATTTTTTTTAGTGGGATAATAGCTGCATCACCTGCCGAACAGACCCAGGTCAGATCTTGGATTAAAAGCAGCATAGCAATGGTACAAGTGGTTGGGGGGGGGGGGCAGATTGTGGATACAGAGTCACTTTAAATCTGAAAGCTTTATTTTGAGAGAATATCTGCAGTAGCGTTTTTATTACAATTAAAAGGTATACTTATAAAAAATAAAAAATATATATATTTTCATAAATAGTCTGAATTAAAATTTTGACATGATGTATACTATAAATTTAAAGGGGTAGTGCGGCGCTAAGAAATTATTCACAAAATAACACACATTACAAAGTTATACAACTTTGTAATGTATGTTATGTATGTGAATGGCCCCCTTCCCCGTGTTCCCCGACCCCCACCCGTGGACCCGGAAGTGTAGTGCATTACACATACCTGATTCGTGTCAACCCCCGTCCGCCATCTTCTGACAGTGATGTAATCTTCGGGAGGCCGGCCGACCCGCTCCTGCCGTACCTCATGCCGGCCCCCCTCTGCCGTGTCATAACTGTGCTCAGCCGCGACTGAGCAGCTGATGACGTGTGCCGTGTCATCAGCTGCTCAGCTGCGATTGGCTGAGCATAACTGTGCTCAGCCAATCGCGGCTGAGCATAGTTATGATGCCGCAGAGGAGGGCCGGCATGAGGGACGGCAGGAGCAGGTCGGCCAGCCTCCCGAAGATTACATCACTGTCAGAAGACGGCGGACGGGGGTCAACACAAATCAGGTATGTATAATGCACTACACTTCCGGGTCCACGGACGGGGGTCAGGGAACACGGGGAAGGGGGCCATTCACATACATAACGCACATTACAAAGTTGTATAACTTTGTAATGTGTGTTATTTTGTGAATAATTTCTTAGCGCCACACTACCCCTTTAAAGGGGATGTCTACACTTAAACATTTTGATTTTGTTAACCTGAATAGGTCCAAGCCTTTGTCATGATTACAGATTTCTGTAGATTAGAGCGAATCTAAAGTATTGACGAAGCACTTGGTAAGCTAAGCTTGGCCTTCTTTCTTGCCAGCTGTTAGCTGTTTTTGACCTCCAGTCAACTTCAGATGCCTGGAAAAGTTGAAAGCAGTCCTGGGAAACCTCCCTCAGAACTGCTTCCAGCTTTTTCTGGTACCTGAGGTGGGTCAAAGCAGAGTTCAAAGGCAGCCGACAGCCGACACTTTTAGGTAATTTGTGCCTGATGAAAAGAGAAAAAGATTTCCAGAGGGGTTGTTTTTACACTCAGTCTATTGTTCTATGGAACCACCACCCCCCCACCCCCCCCCAGAATGCAAAAGCAATCCAGATTCAGGGTTCTTATAAGGGCCCCTAGGTCTGCCATCAATGCATGCCTATTAGGATGCTGACAGGCATAGAACACTGCAATTAAAATGTAATGCATTGTACAGTCATGGCCAAATGTTTTGAGAATGAAACAAATATTATATTTTCACATGATCTGCTGGTTTTTATGTGTGTTTGTCAGATGTTTTTATCACATACATAAATATAATTGCAATCATATTATGAGTAACAAAAGCTTATATTGACAGTTAGAATGAGTTAATGCAGCAAGTCAATATTTGCAGTGTTGACCCTTCTTCTTCAGGACTTCAGCAATTCTCCCTGGCATGCTCTCCATCAACTTCTGGACCAAATCCTGACTCATAGCAGTCCATTCTTGCACAATCAATGCTTGCATTTTGTCAGAATTTGTTGGTTTTTGTTTGTCGACCCGTCTCTTGATGATTGACCACAAGTTCTTAATGGGATTAAGACATTAAGCCTAAGTTATTTTATGTATATTGATTTTCTATTATTTAGCTAGTTGTAAAATTTAAAAAATGTGAACCTGAGTAAACGAAATATTTGAGAGGATCTGCCTTCCTTACACACTTCTTCACCATCAAATGCTAAGTCTTATCTACAGGATTAATGAGACTATGTCCTACTTCTAATATTTAATTGAAGTCAGCTTTTAAATCCTGATCCTATTCAAAAATCTTTAACTTTTCAGATTTTTGCAGTAAAATCAGAGTTCAAATTTGTAATAAGAAATGTTCTACTACTTACAACTTAGCCTTAACCACTTCTTTCCCGTGAGGAGTGCAGGGGGGTCAGACAACCTCATGATAGATATTAACCATTCTCTTCTTTTAATTCCTTCTTATTGTCCTATTCTGATTTCAGTTTCTTTCATGCACTAGAGCCTTGCTTGCTGGTTTTTGCAATTTCAAACTTTTATTATATTGAATTGACCTTTAACTTAAAAACACAATGAGATGATGCCCTGCAATTCCACATATTCTTACAAAAAACCTTTCATCGGTGGAGCAGGTTATTTATAAACATTTACTTCAAGGGTAATCAGAATGTGAGTTGTAACTGTTAACTCAGGGCCAAAGTACAGACTTTTAATATTGTATTTTTCCTGCGCCATGTGCCCAGATCACATAGACTGGGTGCCCGATTAACCATTACTACGCAAAGAACAATATGCTTTTATATTTTCTTTATAGTGTGTATACTTTAAAATATTTATTTCTTACATTTAACCCTCTTTGGAGAATTTTATTGCAATATCATCACTTTTTTGGGATTCCAGATTCCAGCTGCACAGATAAATGGAAGGGTAACACAAGGTATTATGAGCTAAAAATTTTTATAGGACATATGACTTTCCATAAGTGACTTGAAGTTATTATTTCCTGTTAATAATACAGTGCCACATGAACATAATTTTTGTAATCATATATTTAATATACCCATATATAAAGGCAAATTTATGTCCAAATTAGTGATTAGTGAATCAGTTCTCCATATAGAAATACCCTGATCTGGCTTTGGTCACAGACAGAAGCAGAGAGCAGGCTGGTATTTTTCCTCTACTCTACCTAGGATTTCACTGTATTGAGCGCTTTAACCAGCAGCCGACAGTGGTTTTTTTTTTGGGGGGGGGGGTCTCCCGGAGATCAGTGATCAGTTTTTCTTATGGCTCTACTTGGCATTGCTCCCACCTAGCCAGAATTCACCCTGATGAGGGGCAACACTCCAAAACAGCTGTCTGTGGATGGATACCTGGCCTTGTTTTTTTTCCTTGTCATTACATTGACTTATAGAGCCACTTAATATGGTGGTTTTGGTGGTTTCCCTAGAGGAGCCACCCCTTGGCTGGGTCCTTCCCTAAGGGGAAATCTGGCTATTCCTGTGTTTAGAGACTCTTAAATGAGGCTTCACAGGCTCTTTTTTTGCATATTTATATTTCTTAGGGAGCAATGCACCTAGGATTTCACTGTATTAAGTGCTTTAACTAGCAGCTGACAGTGTTATCTTTGGCTGGTCTCCCTGATATCAGTGATCTGTTTCTCTTATACCACTTGTAGAGGAGTAGGGACCTCTGTCATTTTGAAAGGAGTCAGTGGTCCTCTACAGTATGATGTAATTTACTATGCATCAATGCTTACTTTTCTTACCAGTAGGTACATGTTCTGTGCATAAAAAAAATATCAGAATTTACAAAACAGACCCCTTTAGTCCATTGTTATATACGCAACATCATTTTACTGATGTCAGTTTAAGAGATTGAAAAAGACATGACCGACAGTCACATTCAAACTTAAACCATATTAATTATCCGTGGGAAGTAGACAAACAATGAATATATTAAATCTAAAGGGTTAATATCATATAAACGCATTACACACCTAATATAGTAGATAATGCATTTAAAATAAGAAAGCAGAATGCACTAGTTAATGGGTGTTAATAGTTGGTAGGTATCTAATGTGTCCACAGTCTGTTCTCTTTATCCATTTCCCTTGTTCTTAACCTTTTTATATTGGGTTTCTCAACTGTATGCAAATGAGCTCAATACCTTTGTTTCTGGCACTGATCAGTGCATGGAGACAAGCTATTAGGCCTGACATTTCCAGCAGTGCTTGGTCTCCCTGATTAATAAATCCTTGTGACTCCCCTTCACTTCCTAGTAATGTACTTGTAGAACAGCAGCTGAGTTATAAACATGAAAGAAAGATTAAGCTGGAAGGAAGGGCCATTTATTGAACAAATTATAATGAGAATCACAAGATTTAGCAGTATTATTCTTAGTAGCGTATTGTTAAACGATATAGTTAAATACAGCCTTTGTAATTGGAATAATGATACATAGTAGTGAACAGAAAAAAATGTTTTGCTTGTTAAATAACCCATCTGGTGTTTAAGCACATTGCAGCACTGTTTTATTACAAACAAAATATCAATTCCTCTTGTATGGTTGTAAAGCTTCCCAGAATCAAACTTTTTCATGTGTTTATTAGCTGATGCACAGCTGCACATACTATAGAAGCAGGCTATGTAGTGGCCATTGGGTCCTTGGAGAGAGGGGCCCAATTTGATCTGCATCCTTCCTTTTCTGCTAGTTGTGTAACAGGAACCACTGTGAACTTTGGACATGCCCCCACTCTCCCACAATAATTGATAACATATATAGAGATGGGCTATGTTCACACAACGTCAAAAATAGAGAAAAGGCAGCCGTGTTTTAGATTTAAAATAACGTCTGTTATTGCCGCGATTTAACCCACTGCAATGGCAATGCATTGAAGTCAATGGAAAGAAGGATGTCCAGTGCACAAAATGTATTGAATAACGGACGTTTTTGCCGACGTCAAAAATAATGAGCATGATCATTATTTTCGGACGTCTTTTGGAAACAGTGGCCATTTTTTATTAGTTGTTTACACACAAATTTTCTTTGGTCACTGTTCTGTCTCCGATTTTACTATTAAATTTAATGGACTTTTCAATTAAGACACACCCAAAGGGCAATTAGCAACCCCAAACTAGAATAATGTACCAGCAGCCGACATTGCACTAAGTGGACGCCAGGCTGCTAAATGACGTCCGTTATTTTAGACTTAAATTGACGGACGTCATTTTAAACTGAGCTGAAAAAAACGTTGTGTGAACATAGAAATATATAGGTTTCACTGCAAAATTCTCACAGTATGACAAACATTCTCAAACATCATCATTAGTGGTGATCTATCAGTATCTTAAAGGGTGAGTTTGTGAGAGGATACATGCTGCCACAGCATGTCCATCCTACATGTTTCTAATGTAGTTGTATCAGCCACAGTGTATAGTTCTGTACTGTACCACCATGTAAATGCTAGGCCACTACTATTCATGTAATATATTGCACTCAATCCTAGATTTTGATAATTAAAGTGAGCACACCCTCCCCAACTCACAATAGTACTGAGTATGGTCCCCAGATTACTTAGCTTCTAAACAGTCTGAGTCCACGTCGTCCTTACTAGCAGAAGAATACTACTTAATGGACCACTTATTTTAACTTGTAACCTTAGCAACAAAGTAGTAAACTTCATTATATAGAAGATAAAGAGGGCCCTCACCATTAAAACTTCTTTACTTTATTTAATCTCCTTTAAAATCTTTGTGCAATATATGTGCAGGACGAGCATGATGAGGACTCCAGAGCTCTGGCATCCTCATCATGCTTGTCCTGCACATGTATCACACAAAGATTTTAAAGGAGATATAAAAAAGAAGTTTTAATGGTGAGTGCCATCTTTATCTTCTATTTTTTTTCTTTTACACCATATTCCTTCCAGTTCTACAAGAGTGAGCACCACCATTTTATTTGCAAAATCCTTTTCCTCTTCAAACCGGGACTATTTACACTGCAGTATTGCTGATTACTGTTTCTGTTTTGTTTTTTTTTTGTTTTTTTAACGACACTTCATTATATATCTTTATTTAGAACAAAGGCCTAAGTATAATAAGAAGGTAAGAACATTGATAGAAATGATAATGAGTACTTAAAAGATACCTTTCAATTCTCACTTCTGTAAATGTCAAGAGTGATGTCAAGATGCAGTGACGCTCGAGTATAGTCAGATAAAGTGAATGCTATACAGACAACAATCAAACCATTTAGGGTAAAAGTGTAAATAGGAAAAAAAAATAGTCCTTTTTTTTTACTATAAAAGTAAAAAAGTAGAAAAATATATATACAACTAGTAGAGTGAATCTGAGTTTGCACCAAAGTCCAGCAATATGTGTTATATACCTATGAGCTAGGATATACGTAGTGAGGATTCTAGGCAGCGGAGTGCAGCATGGAGGTGCAAAAAGCTTATAAAAGTACAGGTATATTCCAAACAAGGAGAAAAAGAAGCTTGCACTCACCATAAAACGCTGCGGTAATGATCTGTTTATTCAGTCCCGATAGACATAAGTGGGGAGGGGAAGTGAAGGCAGGGGCGTCTGATGGCTACAGCCGTTTCACGTGGTTAACCACGCATCTTCTGGCCTGAGGACATCACTGCTAGGGGGAGTAGTGCTTAAATAGGTGAACCTAATAGACTTCCACAAAGCTCTGAGGAGGGTTAACCTACATAAATTTTTTTCTGTCAATAAATCATTTAATAAGCATGATATTCCTGTGAACAATAGGTGTACTGTTGGACCCTTGGGGTTCATTATATCTAGAGATTTTTCTGTACAAGAAAATGCATGTGTTCAAACGTTAGCCAGCCTGGATCGGACTACTGATGTAAGTCCAGCTATTACTCAAGACCATATCCCCTTTACCGGGGGCAATTCTTCCACTTTCACTCCACCAATTGCCCCAGGTGGTGCAGTTGATTGCTTTTCCAAAGCAGTCATACAAGATGTATGTGCTCTCATATACCCTAAGAGTCCTAGTAACTTGTCGGTTAGGGAACAAAAAGCCATCAGTTAAAAAAGAGACCAGATCTCACGATAACCAAAGCTGACAAGGGGGGCGCCACAGTAGTTCTTTTCTCTGACTACTATCACAGCGAGGCACACAGACAGCTAGATGATCAGGCTATATACAAACCAGTCAGCCAAGATCCTACAAAAAAGGTAACTGAAAAACTCAGAGCTTTACTCAACATACACGTTAGAGAAGGAGCCCTGACAGAGAAAATAGCTGAGAAGCTTTTACCCGATAATCCCAGAGCACCGAAATGGTATTTTTTGCCTAAGGTCCACAAGTGTGCTGAGAGACCCCCCAGACGACCAATCGTTTCTGCGATTGGATCCGTAACGGAGGGTATCTCTCAGTACATGGACTGGCTACTACGCCCCCTGTTGGATGGGTTTGTTACCTATTTAAAAGATTCTACTGATTTCTTGCTAGCCTTGGAAGAAATTCATCTCTCTCCTGATTGTGCTCTCGCCTCGATTGATGTCGAGAGCCTCTACACCCGCATCCCTCATGATGCGGGTGTAGAGGCGGTAGACAGAATCTTGGAGACCACGAATCATTCCCCCACTATTAGACGTTTTGTTAGAGATGGGCTTTTGTTCATCCTTACCGATAATTTTTTGGGTACTGCGATGGGCACGCCCGTATCATGCACCTATGCTAATTTATTTTTGGCTTATTTAGAGACACAGACTATTTTCGTTACTTCTAACCCCTTTATTAGATACATCAAATGTTTTTTTAACGACACTTCATTATATATCTTTATTTAGAACAAAGGCCTAAGTATAATAAGAAGGTAAGAACATTGATAGAAATGATAATGAGTACTTAAAAGCAACCTTTCAATTCTCACTTCTGTAAATGTCAAGAGTGATGTCAAGATGCAGTGACGCTCGAGTATAGTCAGATAAAGTGAATGCTATACAGACAACAATCAAACCATTTAGGGGAAAAGTGTAAATAGGAAAAAAAAATAGTTTTTTCCTTTTTTTTACTATAAAAGTAAAAAAGTAGAAAAATATATATACAACTAGTAGAGTGAATCTGAGTTTGCACCAAAGTCCAGCAATATGTGTTATATACCTATGAGCTAGGATATACGTAGTGAGGATTCTAGGCAGCGGAGTGCAGCATGGAGGTGCAAAAAGCTTATAAAAGTACAGGTATATTCCAAACAAGGAGAAAAAGAAGCTTGCACTCACCATAAAACGCTGCGGTAATGATCTGTTTATTCAGTCCCGATAGACATAAGTGGGGAGGGGAAGTGAAGGCAGGGGCGTCTGATGGCTACAGCTGTTTCATGTGGTTAACCACGCATCTTCTGGCCTGAGGACGTCACTGCTAGGAGGAGTAGTGCTTAAATAGGTGAACCTAATAGACTTCCACAAAGCTCTGAGGAGGGTTAACCTACATAAATTTTTTTCTGTCAATAAATCATTTAATAAGCATGATATTCCTGTGAACAATAGGTGTACTGTTGGACCCTTGGGGTTCATTATATCTAGAGATTTTTCTGTACAAGAAAATGCATGTGTTCCAACGTTAGCCAGCCTGGATCGGACTACTGATGTAAGTCCAGCTATTACTCAAGACCATATCCCCTTTACCGGGGGCAAATCTTCCACTTTCACTCCACCAATTGCCCCAGGTGGTGCAGTTGATTGCTTTTCCAAAGCAGTCATACAAGATGTACGTGCTCTCATATACCCTAAGAGTCCTAGTAACTTGTCGGTTAGGGAACAAAAAGCCATCAGTTAAAAAAGAGACCAGATCTCACGATAACCAAAGCTGACAAGGGGGGCGCCACAGTAGTTCTTTTCTCTGACTACTATCACAGCGAGGCACACAGACAGCTAGATGATCAGGCTATATACAAACCAGTCAGCCAAGATCCTACAAAAAAGGTAACTGAAAAACTCAGAGCTTTACTCAACATACACGTTAGAGAAGGAGCCCTGACAGAGAAAATAGCTGAGAAGCTTTTACCCGATAATCCCAGAGCACCGAAATGGTATTTTTTGCCTAAGGTCCACAAGTGTGCTGAGAGACCCCCCAGACGACCAATCGTTTCTGTGATTGGATCCGTAACGGAGGGTATCTCTCAGTACATGGACTGGCTACTACGCCCCCTGTTGGATGGGTTTGTTACCTATTTAAAAGATTCTACTGATTTCTTGCTAGCCTTGGCAGAAATTCATCTCTCTCCTGATTGTGCTCTTGCCTCGATTGATGTCGAGAGCCTCTACACCCGCATCCCTCATAATGCTTGTGTAGAGGCGGTAGACAGAATCTTGGAGACCACGAATCATTCCCCCACTATTAGACGTTTTGTTAGAGATGGGCTTTTGTTCATCCTTACCAATAATTTTTTTGGTACTGTGATGGGCACGCCCGTATCATGCACCTATGCTAATTTATTTTTGGCTTATTTAGAGACACAGACTATTTTCGTTACTTCTAACCCCTTTATTAGATACATCAAATGTTTTTTTTCGTTATGTAGATGATATTTTTAATATTTGGGAGGGGACAAAAGAAAAACAATTTAACGATTTTGTACAGTACTTAAACGAGAAGAATGGAGTTAATATGATCTTTACGAGTAAATTTGGAGGTAAACAACTAGAATTTTTAGATGTCCTAGTCCAGGTAACTGATGAAAAAAAAATAATACCTTCTGTCTATCGCAAACCCCAAGCAACCAATTCTATATTACACTATGACAGTTCACTTTCCAAACAAACTAAAAATAGCATCCCCTATAGTCAAATGCTCAGATTAAAAAGAATAAACAATACTGATGATTTATTTAACAAACAAGCACAAGAATTACCACTCAGACTGAAAAACAGGAAATATCCCACTAAAATAATTCATCAAGCCAGAGAGAAAGTTCAACAGAGAGATAGGACCCAACTACTACAGTTCAACAAAAAAACCACTAGGAATACACAAAAGAGATTCGCTTTCTCATTCCAAAATACAGCAATGAATAACTGTATTAGGGAAAGTATCAAGCGACATTGGCACTACCTAGAGTCTGACCCCGATCTTAAGAATGTTGCGGTTTTAAAACCACTGATCACCTATCGTAGGAACAACACTCTAGGAGATATTCTCAAGAGAAAAAAGATTTCTCCTGAATCTGTTACATCTAATGCTAATAAGAACTGGCTTAGTAACCAATGTATTGCAGGAAATAAAAAATGCGGACAGTGCGCATATTGCAACCAGATGCTACAAGTAGACTATATTAAAATTAATGGTGTTGAGTGCTTCATTAAGGAATTGATTACGTGTAAAAGCACCTTCATTATTTACGCAATAATATGTCAATGTGGACAGTTTTATGTCGGCAAGACAAAACGGGCAATGTGCATTAGGTATAAAGAGCACTGCTATTCTGTTAGATCGGGAAAGGGTGTTCCCAGACTAATGTAAGAGAAATGCATGGAGGCGATACGAAAGTCCTCCACTACGTAGGTCAGGAAAGAGTACACCCACTAAAGGAAGGAGGAGATCGTCATCAGCGACTTTTACAAAGAGAGACTATCTGGATCAGCTGGCTTAATGCCGTGGGGCCTGCAGGTCTTAACGAAAGAAGAGACTTTGGTCCTTTTCTTTAGGTGTTTATGTGTTGTTTTTAATGTTTTTTATGCACACATTTTTGTATTGGTTGTTCACCTATTTAAGCACCACTCCCCCTAGCAGTGACGTCCTCAGGCCAGGAGATGCGTGGTTAACCATCAGACGCCCCTGTCTTCACTTCCCCTCCCCACTTATGTCTATCGGGACTGAATAAACGGATCATTACCGCAGCGTTTTGTGATGAGTGCAAGCTTCTTTTTCTCCTTGTTTAGAAAAATTTATATGCCTTTGGCTACACCAAAAGTTAATTTCTGGAACAAAGGCCAGAGTTAAAACAGAAAAAAACAAGGGCCTAGGCACCTCTTGTGATGCCTTAGGAGGATTTGGGGATTCAGATGGTAGAGAAGAGATGGTAATCAGCTCACCTTGAATCTCACCTTGGATGATATCGTCCACTGGCTTGTGAAGTGTGGTGGGATGAGAGGGACTGCAATGGCTAATGGTAACAGTGACGGGATACTCCCAAAAGGAGCCCATACATATATAAGCCGGGGAAAAAAATGAGATTTACTCTGTAAGCTCAAGTTTTTAGGAGTGGACCTTCCTTCTTCAGAAACAAGTGCACTTTTTCTGAAGGAGCAACAACATTCCTCTGTTTTGAATGAAGTTACGTGTTGGTGCGTAGCCTGCAGCTCTATTCATTTTCTTTGGAGCCACAGAAAAAAAGTCAAGTGTTGTCCTCAGTATTTGATGTTCAGATCCCTCTGTCTTGTTATATAGTAGTAATAATAATAGTAGTAGTAATAATAATAATAATAATAATAATAATAATAATAATTTGAATATAGTAAAAACATATTCCACAGTACTTAACAATTCTGGGGTACATACATAGACAAAATCAGACATTACATACATACATATGTAACTAAGTCAATCAAGTCAAACATGAGGAGTGAGGGCCTTGCTCACAAGATCCTAAAGGGGTTATCCAGCACTACAAAAAATTGGCCACTTTTGCCCCACTCTTGTCTACAGGTCAGGTGCGGTTTGCAATTAAGCTCTATTTACTTCAATTGAACTGAGTTTGAAACCTCACCCAATCTGGAGACAAGAGCGGGGGAAAAGTGGCCATGTTTCTCTAGCACTGGATAACCCTTTAAAAACTTATGAATTTCAATCAACAGTCCCAGACAGACTCAACAAGGTTGTGGAGGCCTTATCATCACTTCCAGGACTCCTTGTTTTCCTCTACCCTAAATATGGTTCTTAATGACTTTGGCTGTATGTTTGGCATCATTATCCTGATAGAAGCCATCTTAGGGTTCACAGGGAGCAAAAGCGGTGGAATTCTTCACTGTGGAATCCCGCCTGCCTCAGTGTCCCACAGTGTCTTTATGGGAAGGCTCGCAAGCCTCCGCTTCTGATGCTCTCTGCTCAAAGAATTGGCATGTCAATTCTTTGAGCAGAGAGTGACAGAAGCAGAGGCACACACAACTATAACCCCTACTATAACCTATACTATAACACAACTATAACCCACTCTGTAGAGTGCCATAAAATTCACATTTAATTCAGCAACAATTCCATGGTTAGGGCCCGTTCACACTATGGAATCAGCGCCGAGATTCCGTGCCAAACCCGCGCCGAATCCTTCCTGCTATCTGATTGCGTGCCTCCGCTCCGCTTGATATGTCAGTTCTTTGAGTGGAGAGGTGCGGAGGGTTCTGCATGGAATTTCAGCGCCGATTCCATAGTGTGAATGGGAACATGTCATTACTTTCATGCTGGCTGAACCATGTTATCAGGATTGTCCCTGGTGGCTTCACCCCACCCCCTCTGAATTAATTGCTGAATCTCTTCTTGGTTGGGCACAAGGAGAGACCAATTAACCAATGCTAAGGAACAAAAGATAATTGATGACTTGTGGTTCAGGCAGCATGAAATTGATGACAGTTTCCCTTTACTGTTGCTCTGTGCTCATGCACATGTGTGCAATGCTCCCAGCCTTCCATCCCTACAGAACCCAGGACATATATCCCACCAGAAAACGTCTACCTACCGTATGCCACTAAGTGATCTCCATAACTAAAAGAAATGTTACTTTTGGTTTGGTTCATTGGTTATATGGGTCTAAAGTATCAAGCATCTATTGTGTTCACATACAGCCATGTTGTTCTCAGTATGAGAGTGAATATGAGTGCCTTGAGGCACTTATGTGTAATAATGTCAAAAGAACAAATGAAAATATCATTGTCATAAACATAAGCTTAACAGGTTTCACCAGTTCTATATGAAAATACATTTGTTTGTCATTGAATGTTTCATATAGTGTATCACATATCATAGTATTATGTTCTAGCTTGAACCTATATCATTTATTATAATTTCCTTAAGCAGTTTCTATGACAACTATATTTTTCCCACAAATCACATTCAGTTTCTAGGGGAATTTCAAGCCCATTTAAACACATCCATCATATTTTATCATTTCAAAAAATGAACACAAAATGGTGGCAAATATTCATTTTATATTACACAGTGTTCACACAGGTAAGATGAATTATCACTACAGCATACAGCTCATATTTCTATGTTAACAAAACATATAAATCCTTAAAACCTAAGTACCCGCCTTCAAGTATGAAAGGCAAAATTATTTTTCTTCAGGCAATGTTTTCCAATACACAAAAAAAAATTGTATTTTTTTTTCTAAGCTGTTTTGTTTCATTGCACATTGAAAGCACAGAATAAAATGATTCAGAATGCAGGTTATTATAAAGAAGAACAATCTAGTAGAGAGAGTGGGTAATACAATTGTATAATCTGTGCCTTTTGCTTATTTCCACTATACTGTTGTTCTTCAGGGCTTGGATATATAAAATCTATATTGCAATTTAGCAAGGCAATACAGCAACAAAAGTCATTAAAACAGTCCCTCATTCCTGAAAGGAAGATGTTTTCATCAAAAGGTGATAGAATGTTATCAGCTGCAGTTCTTTCACAGAGACCAGGAAATTTTACGCCACCAATTTTAAAAGTGTTATCTGGCACACAAAGTCTACTTTCTGTGGGATATCATAACTAAGATCAAGCCTAAACCTTTCTCCAGTCAATAATAATCTACTTTATAGGTAATGACATCTTTGTCACATGTCATCATATAATTACAGTCATTGAAACCTGAAACACAGCTGGAAAAATGGCTTTAGAAACAACTATTGGACCTGGGATAACTTTGCTTGGAATTATACATTAGTAATATCATAAGCTGGTAAAGCTGAAAAATACCAGAATTAAAAGACTCGGGGGCAGGTTTACCGCAGACTCAGGGATAATCTCAGGTCGGCTTCTCTGTGTCTCTATACAGGGAAAATGTTTACAGTACATGCAATTTGTTCTCCATGATGATGATCTTTTTTTTTTTTTTTGCTTTATTAATAATGAATGGCATTGGAGTACATTATGCTGATTGTAAGGGCACAGAAGCTATGCTCTGTCCCACAGACAGCAGGAGACTTGCTGAGCTGATTTATAGCTGGGCTCAGGATAAGAGTTCATTCTGCCTCTGCCTCTATTTAATGCCTTAGAGTCTGGGGTCACTGAGCCCCTTAACATAAAAGAAGGTACGTATTGCAGTGGACTTCTGGACTTCAGCAGTGCTGCAAAAAGCAGCCCCTGACCCTCTATATGGTCTAAATTTTTGCTTGACAAAAGACATTCAGCTCAAAGGGGCGTATGCCTGCGGCAGGCAAGGGGAGCTCGCACGCATAAATCATGTTCCAAATCTACATGTGCTGGAAGCAAATGTAGATTTGGTATGCTGGGCGCAGTCTTGAGGGCTCAGAAGGCCAGATTCACAAAGAGGTATGCGCCAAGGAAATGGGGCAGGGCCTAATTTTAGACTGGTGAATGAGTACACCAATCTTCATACTACCCCGCCCCCCCCCCCCCCGACCCAAATGCTGGGGCTGGTGAACTTGGATAAAGGTCTAAGGTTGTCTGGAGAACATGGATACAGCCAATGACTATATCCATGATTTCCACATAGCCTTAGGGCTTTATCCAAGTATAGCAGCCACCGCATGCTCAAGGTTCGCTCATCTCTAATATCTGTGGATCATACAACAGTGCTGTGTTTGGGAGTATTATATCAGAAGTGCTAAGTATGTGTTAGATATAGTAGTACAATTAGAGATGAGCGAACCTCGAGCATGCTCGAGTCGCTCCGAACCCGAACTTTCGGCATTTGATTAGCGGTGGCTGCTGAAGTTGGATAAAGCCCTAAGGCTATGTGGAAATCATGGTTATAGTCATTGGCTGTATCCATGTTTTCCAGACAACCTTAGAGCTTTATCCAAGTTAAGCAGCCCCAGCTAATCAAATACCGAACGTTCGGGTTCGGATCGACTCAAACCCGAACCCGGTTCACTCATCTCTAAGTACAATGTTATAGTAAAATGGTATTATGCACACATTATGTTTTCTGGAGGCATCTTGAATCCACACTTTAAGTAATTTACATGTAGATATCTTTACAAAGAGTTTGTTACCACATGACATAGCCCCTCTCCCAATAAAGGTTTAAATCACCCCTCCTTTCCCATTTTATAAATAAAACACATAAGAATAATACAATAAGTAAACATATAATACACCGTAGTGAGCACAATTTTACTGTAAAGCGCATTACATTAACATGGAAACCCCCAAAATTTGCAGAATTGAATCTTTTTCCAAAGTTCACCCCATAAATAATGTTTTAGGGATTTCGTCATTCAATTTATGGTAGATTGAAAGGTGGCATTACAAAGTACACCTGTCCCTGAAAAAAAGCAAGCCCTTATATGGCCCTGTAGATGGGGAAAAAAAGAGTGGCTCCTAAAAAGCGAGGAGGAAAAAACGAAAACGATAAATTAAAAATTGTTGCGGTCATTTTAGGCTCCGTCCTTAAGGGGTTAAAGGGGTTGTCCAGGGGAAAAAAAAATATTTCATATCAACTGGTCTCAGAAAGTTATATAGATTTGTAATTTACTTCTATATAAAAATCTCAAGTCTTTCCATACTTATAAGCTACTATTTAACCTGCAGGAAATATTGTTTTATTTACATTCAGACACAGTGCTCTCTTCTGACATCTCTGGCCGAGACAGGAACTGTCCTGAGCAGGAGAGGTTTTCAATGGGGATTTACTAGCGCTCTGGAAAGTTCCTGACATGGACAGAGATGTCAGCAGAGAGCAAAGTTTCTGAATGTAAAAAAAAAATTATGATTATTATTATTTGTAGTTGCTTGTTTCAGGTGTGGAAACAATGCATTCTATATGGTCATCATTCAGATTTTTCTATACATAGATTTAGCCAAGATAAAGTCATTTCCCTTTAGTCACATCTATTCCAGTCATCTCACTTTCAAAAGATTATAAAGATTAGTAGGACATTAGCCCTTGTGTCCCTGCAGAAGTTCTTCAAGGTAATGGGAAGGTTTTATTAAGTCATTACAACAGTTTTAGGCTATGTTCACACTACGTAAGTTACGCAATAATCACAGCCATTGTTGCCGATTTGCATTTCCATGGCACGGCACCAATGACACCAGATTTACAATGACACCAGATTTAGTAAGATGCACTCTGATATGAATTGCCATTCTCAATAAATCTTTAGAAAATACAGAAAGTGTTGAAGATTATGGTCACAGTATACTTCAAGCTTACCCATTCACTATACAATGTTGGTGATGTATATTTAGCTTCCTCTGGATTTCACAATTTATTTGTTATTAGTACAATAATGTGAGATTTGCCATTAGTTTGAGTATACATTCTATTACGTTTGAGTAAACATTATATCAATGATTACTGAATGCGTTTTCAGTGGAGATATTGAAGAAACCGGAGTGAGTATATGTATTATTTGAAGAAATTGTGTAACCTAGAGGATAAAGTACATACGTTGCCTAGCAACTTGGAAATTCTCAAATGGCTTCAAGAGTACAATTTCCTATGCTGCTGGCAGTTTCACTCAGACTCGAATATCTTACAGACCTGAATTACTTAATAAAATATACATGTACAATCATCAGACTGCACAATTTGGATAAACACAGTTCTTTATAGCTTGAAATAAGCATGTAAAGAAAATAAAGTGATTGAATGGATTGATTGAACCGTAGATGAACTAAGATAAGGGTTCTGCTGAGTGACATATGTAGTGTTCATATCACCAATCTACTCTGCTGCAAATTGGTATAAAGCTCAAATAAAGCATCTGTATTTTGGTAAATTGTGGAGAATACAATCTTTCAGCAAGCTCTGTCGTGCTCTTATTTGTACGTAATTTTATGTGTGTTGACCCCTACTTTTGCCCAAATCCGTTATCAAGCTCAGGATAAAAAATTATCCTAGATAATAGTGTACATGAGCATTTTTTGCTTCTACCTTGATATATACCTGATTTGGTTATAAAGATTTAAATGTCACACACACAACAAGCCAAAGATAGCTAGCTATACACTGAAAATTTTATGAGAAGTATAGGGGCTAAGGCAAACGCACCAATAGTCTTAAGCCCCTATTACACGGGGCGACTATAAGGAGCAAACAAGCCATGTCAACGCTTGTCTGCTCCTCGTTCACCGCTTACTGCCGCCGCAATTGCACGCGGGTGATAGCCGGGGGGGGGGGGATGGCGGACATGTTGAAAGACAAACGACTACAACTATTGTTCATGTCGGCTGATTGTTGTGTTCTATTACACCGTAACGGCCGATAATCGTTCCTTGAAATAGGGCCTTTAAATCTAATTCCTTTATCAATATGTATTATCATTGGCAGTGTGAAAGACAATTGAACGCTGTAAGCCTAGTGTTTTTTTTGGGGGGGTGTATAAAAAGGCTCTGTGTAATCTATACAGTGAATTCAACTTGGGCTGTCTACCCTAGTTGGCATAAAACCTCAACTCAACATGTCAATTGAACTGATTGAACAGTTCTGGGATAGGGAGAAAGCTGCAGAAGACTTTAAAGTGATTGTACCACCAGGCCCAGGCTGAAGCACTGGAGGCTGGCCGACCCACCCCTTAGTGGGAGGAACAGCCACCCCTCTATAATGCGGCACCATTTATTCTAATGGATTTGTGTCATAGAGGGGGTTTTCCTCCCACTGGGGGTGGGTCGGCTCATCTCCAGTGCTTCATCTTGGGCCTGATGGTACAGTCACTTTAAGTTTCTCTGCGGAACTTACCAATAATACCAATGCTGCTGCTTTTACACATTTCCTCCTTGTCATCAATGTCAGAGAGGGCTATGTTAACCCCTTCACGTCCACAATACGTTTATATATGTTCCTGCTCTTTATGCCCCGTGCAGCAGCAGCGTATATAAACGTTCCTAATGTCAGGGGCTGCAGATGTGTGCAGGACCGCTACAGTGTGAGCGGTCCTGCACATATTAGTGTCCGGGGCTGGAGATAATGACAGGCAGCTGCGATCCTGCCTGTCGGATCGCCCTGTCCTGTCAGATCGTCCATCTGTGCATAGAGTCTGGTCTCAGGTAGACTCTATGCACAAATCTATGCTATGCTATGGCATAGCATAGATCAGTGTGCGCAATCTAATGATGTATACACTAAAATAGGTGTTTTAAAAAAAAATTGTAATAAAAAAAAAATAAGTATTAAAAAACCCTTATAACCCCAAATAAAAAGTTAAAAATACCTCTTTGCTCATTAAGAATATGAAAAAATAAATAAACATATTACATATTGTAGCGTGCAGAATTGTCTGATCTATTAAAATGCAACAATATTGTTCCCACATGGTGAACGGCGTAAACTAAAAAAAAACCACCATCATTGCTGATGTTTTAAAATGATATATCAGGAAAAAATGTATAAATAAATAAATATAAATATGGTTCAGGGAAGAAAAAGAGTGCTGCACCTCACACCTATGGCTGATACTAGTACCTCTCGGCTGCATAAAAAACATCAGAATTCTGTATGTGAATTGATCAAGCCACACTGCCCCATGTACCTCGTGCAGGTATCTGATACACATGGGTCCCTACACTAAGTCCACACTGTGCCAGTCAGCGACCACCACCCCCGCAGGCGTGCACAGTCAGGGAAGGGAGGCCATGGAACGGCCCTGCAACCCCCATGCCACAGGACCAGACCCAAAAATGCCACACCAAAACCCAGCCAGCACCACCGGCGGAGGAAGCTGCCCCCAAACAGCACAAGTCTGGATAAGGTATTGCACTCACCATAGCTATCAAAGATAGAATGGGACAGATAGGAGGGATTAAAACCATGAGCACTCAGGTGTCTCCTGCTAATTGCGGTCATGTGGGTCTCACCAGGAGGAGTGCAAAACACAGAGAAAAGAGAGAAACAAAATACGGTTCAGGGAAGAAAAAGAGTGCTGCACCTCACACCTATGGCTGATACTAGTACCTCTCGGCTGCATAAAAAACATCAGAATTCTGTATGTGAATTGATCAAGCCACACTGCCCCATGTACCTCGTGCAGGTATCTGATACACATGGGTCCCTACACTAAGTCCACACTGTGCCAGTCAGCGACCACCACCCCCGCAGGCGTGCACAGTCAGGGAAGGGAGGCCATGGAACGGCCCTGCAACCCCCATGCCACAGGACCAGACCCAAAAATGCCACACCAAAACCCAGCCAGCACCACCGGCGGAGGAAGCTGCCCCCAAACAGCACAAGTCTGGATAAGGTATTGCACTCCATATCCATACTTGTGTCGTTTGGGGGCAGCCTTCCCCGCCGGTGGTGCTGGCTGGGTTTTGGTGGGGCTTTTTGGGTCTGGTCCTGTGACATTGGGGTTGCAGGGCCGTTCCATGGCCTCCCTTCCCTGCACGTGCACGCTTTGCGGGGTTGGCGGTCGCTGACCGACACGGTGTGGAGTTAGCGTAGGGACCCGTGTGGACCAGAGGACCTGCGCGGTGGTACACGGGGCAATATGGTTTGATCAATTCATATACAGACACTCTGGTGTTGATTTTTAATATAGGCCTGGCGGCATTAGTATCAGCCATAGATGGGATGTGCAGCCGTTCCATTCTCTCCAGTTCGTGTTTTGCAATTCTCCCTCTCTGAACAGCTAGCACTCCTTTATAAGACCCACATGACCAAAATTAGCAGGATATGTCTGTGCTCACATGTCTGGACCCTATGTCTTCCCCATTCTGTGAGAGCAGCAATGGTAAGTGTAATACCATATCCATACTTGTGTCGTTTGGGGGCAGCCTTCCCCGCCGGTGGTGCTGGCTGGGTTTTGGTGGGGCTTTTTGGGTCTGGTCCTGTGACATTGGGGTTGCAGGGCCGTTCCATGGCCTCCCTTCCCTGCACGTGCACGCTTTGCGGGGTTGGCGGTCGCTGACCGACACGGTGTGGAGTTAGCGTAGGGACCCGTGTGGACCAGAGGACCTGCGCGGTGGTACACGGGGCAATATGGTTTGATCAATTCATATACAGACACTCTGGTGTTGATTTTTAATATAGGCCTGGCGGCATTAGTATCAGCCATAGATGGGATGTGCAGCCGTTCCATTCTCTCCAGTTCGTGTTTTGCAATTCTCCCTCTCTGAACAGCTAGCACTCCTTTATAAGACCCACATGACCAAAATTAGCAGGATATGTCTGTGCTCACATGTCTGGACCCTATGTCTTCCCCATTCTGTGAGAGCAGCAATGGTAAGTGTAATACCATATCCATACTTGTGTCGTTTGGGGGCAGCCTTCCCCGCCGGTGGTGCTGGCTGGGTTTTGGTGGGGCTTTTTGGGTCTGGTCCTGTGACATTGGGGTTGCAGGGCCGTTCCATGGCCTCCCTTCCCTGCACGTGCACGCTTTGCGGGGTTGGCGGTCGCTGACCGACACGGTGTGGAGTTAGCGTAGGGACCCGTGTGGACCAGAGGACCTGCGCGGTGGTACACGGGGCAATATGGTTTGATCAATTCATATACAGACACTCTGGTGTTGATTTTTAATATAGGCCTGGCGGCATTAGTATCAGCCATAGATGGGATGTGCAGCCGTTCCATTCTCTCCAGTTCGTGTTTTGCAATTCTCCCTCTCTGAACAGCTAGCACTCCTTTATAAGACCCACATGACCAAAATTAGCAGGATATGTCTGTGCTCACATGTCTGGACCCTATGTCTTCCCCATTCTGTGAGAGCAGCAATGGTAAGTGTAATACCATATCCATACTTGTGTCGTTTGGGGGCAGCCTTCCCCGCCGGTGGTGCTGGCTGGGTTTTGGTGGGGCTTTTTGGGTCTGGTCCTGTGACATTGGGGTTGCAGGGCCGTTCCATGGCCTCCCTTCCCTGCACGTGCACGCTTTGCGGGGTTGGCGGTCGCTGACCGACACGGTGTGGAGTTAGCGTAGGGACCCGTGTGGACCAGAGGACCTGCGCGGTGGTACACGGGGCAATATGGTTTGATCAATTCATATACAGACACTCTGGTGTTGATTTTTAATATAGGCCTGGCGGCATTAGTATCAGCCATAGATGGGATGTGCAGCCGTTCCATTCTCTCCAGTTCGTGTTTTGCAATTCTCCCTCTCTGAACAGCTAGCACTCCTTTATAAGACCCACATGACCAAAATTAGCAGGATATGTCTGTGCTCACATGTCTGGACCCTATGTCTTCCCCATTCTGTGAGAGCAGCAATGGTAAGTGTAATACCATATCCATACTTGTGTCGTTTGGGGGCAGCCTTCCCCGCCGGTGGTGCTGGCTGGGTTTTGGTGGGGCTTTTTGGGTCTGGTCCTGTGACATTGGGGTTGCAGGGCCGTTCCATGGCCTCCCTTCCCTGCACGTGTACGCTTTGCGGGGTTGGCGGTCGCTGACCGACACGGTGTGGAGTTAGCGTAGGGACCCGTGTGGACCAGAGGACCTGCGCGGTGGTACACGGGGCAATATGGTTTGATCAATTCATATACAGACACTCTGGTGTTGATTTTTAATATAGGCCTGGCGGCATTAGTATCAGCCATAGATGGGATGTGCAGCCGTTCCATTCTCTCCAGTTCGTGTTTTGCAATTCTCCCTCTCTGAACAGCTAGCACTCCTTTATAAGACCCACATGACCAAAATTAGCAGGATATGTCTGTGCTCACATGTCTGGACCCTATGTCTTCCCCATTCTGTGAGAGCAGCAATGGTAAGTGTAATACCATATCCATACTTGTGTCGTTTGGGGGCAGCCTTCCCCGCCGGTGGTGCTGGCTGGGTTTTGGTGGGGCTTTTTGGGTCTGGTCCTGTGACATTGGGGTTGCAGGGCCGTTCCATGGCCTCCCTTCCCTGCACGTGTACGCTTTGCGGGGTTGGCGGTCGCTGACCGACACGGTGTGGAGTTAGCGTAGGGACCCGTGTGGACCAGAGGACCTGCGCGGTGGTACACGGGGCAATATGGTTTGATCAATTCATATACAGACACTCTGGTGTTGATTTTTAATATAGGCCTGGCGGCATTAGTATCAGCCATAGATGGGATGTGCAGCCGTTCCATTCTCTCCAGTTCGTGTTTTGCAATTCTCCCTCTCTGAACAGCTAGCACTCCTTTATAAGACCCACATGACCAAAATTAGCAGGATATGTCTGTGCTCACATGTCTGGACCCTATGTCTTCCCCATTCTGTGAGAGCAGCAATGGTAAGTGTAATACCATATCCATACTTGTGTCGTTTGGGGGCAGCCTTCCCCGCCGGTGGTGCTGGCTGGGTTTTGGTGGGGCTTTTTGGGTCTGGTCCTGTGACATTGGGGTTGCAGGGCCGTTCCATGGCCTCCCTTCCCTGCACGTGCACGCTTTGCGGGGTTGGCGGTCGCTGACCGACACGGTGTGGAGTTAGCGTAGGGACCCGTGTGGACCAGAGGACCTGCGCGGTGGTACACGGGGCAATATGGTTTGATCAATTCATATACAGACACTCTGGTGTTGATTTTTAATATAGGCCTGGCGGCATTAGTATCAGCCATAGATGGGATGTGCAGCCGTTCCATTCTCTCCAGTTCGTGTTTTGCAATTCTCCCTCTCTGAACAGCTAGCACTCCTTTATAAGACCCACATGACCAAAATTAGCAGGATGTGCCTGTGCTCACATGTCTGGACCCTATGTCTTCCCCATTCTGTGAGAGCAGCAATGGTAAGTGTAATACCATATCCATACTCGTGTCGTTTGGGGGCAGCCTTCCCCGCCGGTGGTGCTGGCTGGGTTTTAGTGGGGCTTTTTGGGTCTGGTCCTGTGACATTGGGGTTGCAGGGCCGTTCCATGGCCTCCCTTCCCTGCACGTGCACGCTTTGCGGGGTTGGCGGTCGCTGACAGACACGGTGTGGAGTTAGCGTAGGGACCCGTGTGGACCAGAGGACCTGCGCGGTGGTACACGGGGCAATATGGTTTGATCAATTCATATACAGACACTCTGGTGTTGATTTTTAATATAGGCCTGGCGGCATTAGTATCAGCCATAGATGGGATGTGCAGCCGTTCCATTCTCTCCAGTTCGTGTTTTGAAATAAATATAAATGATACCATTAAAAACTAGAGATCATGACGCAAAAAAATGACACCCCAACCAGCCCTGAAGGTGAACAATAAAAGCACTATGGCTTTTAGAAGGTGTGGAGGAACATTGTATTAATTTGACCTGGACATCCTGGCAAGAATGACCTCAGTCATAAAGGCAACCAGTAAAAGTGAAATGGCAAAAATAACAAGGGTCACTATATACTTACTGTGATATAGGTCATCTGAAGGGACAGTAGGCTCTGCTCCTGCAACTGTCATTTCATCTGAAGACATAACACATTGTAAATACCTTACAAAACACCCCAAAAAAATTCAACCTTTTTACAAAATGCTCCTTTTTGACTTTCAATAACAGCAACATTTAAAAAGTTACAGTTAAAGGAAGTGCCAACAATATCAAGAAGTATGTTGGGGGACATAGAGCTAAAGGCGGAGTTACACCAAACAATTATCACCCGGAACGGACACTAATAGTTTAGTGTAATAAGGCCTTAACCTTTCTTATATCTATACATACAATACTAAGGCTATGTTCACACTGCGTATGATTCTGGCCATAGTACGAACCGCGAATATACGCACGTAGTTTTGAGGTTGATGCGTTCGCTTGAAAGTATACGATATACGCCCGCACAATGCACACTACGTATGAGCTTACGGCCGGATCGTATGTGGCGCCGTGAAAAATGAACACGACCATTGTTAGAGGACAGAAATGTTCCAACTCACGGCCGTGGATTTCCATGCGGTCCCATACGAAGTACTTATTTCAGCCAAATTGAACTTGATTTTTCGATCCAAAAGGTTCTGTGTGGTTTACTGGGCGAAGATTTCCAAGTAAATGACCTGCTTCAGATCGCTTCAAAACAAGCTAGGGAAGCATAACTGTACTACGGGCGTATGTTCGCAGTTCGTACGCATCCGGCCGCATGTCGATTTTTCCCACGACCATAGTTTCAGCCGCACATGTACAGGGGCGTACAAAATGCGGCTGGACTCATACGCAGTGTGAACATAGCCTAACAGTGGAATTGTACAGCATAGCTGTACTTGGTGGCTCTTGAATATCTCCATATTTCCTCCATATTTTCCATTCCAAATGTGAGAGTATCAGGGTCTTGAATGTTACCACAAGTGATGTAGCGAAAAGATTGGAACTAAAAAAAAAAAGTCAATGTTAACCATGTGCGGACATATACTGCAAAGGGGCCCTGTGGGGAAAATTGTCCCTGGGCCCTGCAAAACAACACCACGGCCCCATATTCTTAACATATCCATGTGTACAGAAAAATATGCGCAACAATAAAAAAATCCTTTCAACCTATACAAGTGATCTTTGGATGAGGGAGATCACTGGGCCAGCGCTCTCCACTGCTCCCTGCTAACTGACGGTACGTGAAATAGCACAGACAGTGAGCGGGGAACCAGGAGCAAGCGCATGCTGACCTGACAGGTCGTGCTGGCTTGCTCCTTAATATTGTGCCGTATAATCGGGTGCTATGTTGGAATCAATTTTTCTCTGGTACTCATACTCACCGGTAGCAGTCAACGAGAGTGAAGCTGCTGTCTCAGAGGTTGAAATTGCAGTCTCAGAGGCTGAAGCTGCAGTCCAAGAGGCTGAAGCTGTGGTCCGAGAGTCAACAGCTGTGTCCAAATGGGGTGCTATTAATATATATAAAAGGCTTTATTAGGCCTGATCAGCTATGCCTATAGACAGGCACATTACATTGCGATGCAGATAAGCATTGCAATGTAATGTGCCTTTCAGCAGGCAATCGCACTCCATGAAATGTCCATGATGGAACAGTCAAATCAAATCGGTTAAATTAAAACTGGTATGGCTAATAATCACTTGGTATAATAGGTAATGTTATAAAGCCAACAATCAGCTAACATGCACAATGTTGGCTGATACCTTTCCAAATTATTATTATTATTATTATTATTATTATTATTATTACATATTTATAGACTGTAAGCCTTCACGCACAGGGTCCTCTTTCCCCATGTACCAGTCTGCCATTTACCTTCATGTAATGTGTTTTGATCTTGTAATGTTCCTGTTTGTTAATGCTCTGGAATCAAGGGCACTTTATTCTGTTCTATTTTATTCTAAACTTCAAAGCGAACAGGGAATAGTAATACCCCAAATGTTGAAAAATGTTAAAAATACTTACTTTTTTTCCTATTTAGCAACCAGCGGATCTGACATAGCTTCTCTGTCTCCTTCATGCACAACAACCGCGCATGTGCTTTTATGACTATCCGAACATAATGACATTATGATACGCCCATAGACTCCCAATGTGTATTATCATTGGCAATGTGTACATCAATTCAGTGGCCTTGGTAAAATGGTGAATTATTGCACCTTTTTAATTTAGCAATTATGTATTCGCTAGTTGTGAAAAGATATTCACTGGTTTTCAAACCAAATTGTGTATTGTATGTTATATAATATACAGTATGATAACTTCAGCCCATATCACACTAAAATACTTATTACAATAAACAGCCATTATGGCAGACAATTGTTTGGTGTAATAAGACAGTGATTTTCAACCAGTGTGCCGCAACACATGGTCGGGTGTGCCGCGGGGAAAGTTCCCCAAACTATGGTGCCCCATGTGAAACAGGAGAAAACAATGGGAGAGAGAAACCTGGGGATGGGGGAGAAACAGGGGAGAGAAGCAGGGGGGAGAGAAGTTTGGTGGAGAGAAGCACGGGGGAGAGAAGCACAGGAGAGAAGCAGGGGGAGAAGTATGGTGGAGAGAAGCACAGGAGAGAAGTAGGGGGGAGAAGTATGGTGGAGAGAAGCACAGGGGAGAGAAGCACAGGGGAGAGAAGCATAGGGGAGAGAAGCACAGGAGAGAAGCAGGGGGGTAGGCCCACTGGTATCTGTTGAGGGCCATCAACAGGGTAAAGACATACAGTAGTCACGTCTTTCAATAGTGCTGGCTCCTGACATGCACTCCCAAGTGGAACAGGACAGCTGTACTGAGGTACCTGTATCTGTATATGTATATCAGCATTCTTTGTGTTTGTACGTCATAGTGGCTGGGGTTAAATGGTTTCATTTGTCGTTAAAAACTTTATAGTTTCCTAATTTCAGTGGTGTTATGGTAATGTCTAGGAACTAATAGCATCAGTGGCAGGCATAAGTAATAGCCCCCTCTAATTCTTGGTCCTCTAGTAATAAGCCCTCTCATTAATGGTTTTCAGCACAGCTCCCTTCTCGTTCTTGATCCCCAGCATGGCTCCCCTCTTACTCCTAGTTTCTTGCATGGCCTCTAATCTCATTCTTGGCCTCCATAATTGCTTCTTCTCTCATTCCTGTCCCCTAGTTTGACTAGACTACCTTTTTTAAATCTCAACATTCCGATATAATTTCTGGTCAACTGCATGGTTTTCTGGTCCTGATCATGTCCCT
Source organism: Dendropsophus ebraccatus (assembly GCF_027789765.1). NCBI lineage: Eukaryota > Metazoa > Chordata > Amphibia > Anura > Hylidae > Dendropsophus > Dendropsophus ebraccatus. The sequence continues at coordinate 70,498,189 of NC_091461.1, read as the reverse complement.
CTCTAATTCCTACTTGGATTTCTCTAGATTGCCATCTCATTTGGAGACCCATCTTGGCTCCCAATCTCATACCTAGTCCCCAGCATAGTTCCTTTTTTTTACTCCTGTTTTTAATTGCCGCATGTTCTAACTTATTTAGCTTTCTTTTGCATAGTTGAATGTTTTAAAATATTTTCAGAGACTATATCATACATTGTATGCCAGTTTTCTGATGTACAAAAGTTGTAAATTTTGGGACAAGTCATATCAATGCAACAATTGCCTCTTTTCAATGTGTTGTGTCTCTAAAAGCTGCTTAATGGAGAGATGTCTTACGCCATGTGAGGTGTCTTACGCCATGTGAACATAGCCTTACTACGTTTTATGGAAGAAACTACTTCCGCTTATCATTGATGTATATTTCAGTCTGAAAGCGCATGGACAGATAAAGCTGTCTCAAATGTACTATAAGGTATGTGCAGTGGGGTAGCTACTGTGGTCGCTGTGGTCGCCATGGTGACTGGGCCCGCCAGCCAAGGGGGGCCTGGCATGGCCCACCTTATGATCTCACTCTGTCCCTATCCACCCGGCCTTTACTTACTTCCTGCCCACTGTGTGTTTCCATCCCAGACTCTGCCAGAACGTTCTGCAGAGCCCAGGCCCCTCTCCCGGGCCATACAGTTACTGCAGTACGGAGCTGTGTGTGCCCAGGGACGCACCACATGTGAGGGGAAGTCACAGTTTTACCTCAGACAGTGCTCCTCCCGGCCTGCAGGGGGCACAGTCTGAGCATTTCCAGCTATGACAGGAAAGCAGGCAAGTGTACTGCGAGTTGGAGCAGGAGGGACAGCTGTAATGAGTGTTATAGAAGCTGTAATAAGTGTTATAGAAGCTGTAATGAGTGTTATAGAAGCTGTAATGAGTGTTATAGAAGCTGTAATGAGTGTTATAGAAGCTGTAATGAGTGTTATACAGCTGCTCCCCAGTCCTGTCCTGAGATCAGGAATGTGCTCCCCTCTCTCACCTCTCTGTGGCTGCAGAGGTCAGAGTCAGGGGAACAGAGGATGGGGAGGGGGTGCTTGTTCTCTATTACAGTCTGTGTGGGTGCAGCCAGGTCGAGCTGAGAGAGCAGGATCAGGGTAGTGACAGCTCCATAGTCCTGTCCTGTGCCCAGAGACCCCCAGTCCCGTCACTGCTCTCCTAAAGATGGTGGGTAGAAGAAACCCTGATACCAAAGCCACTCAGGATGGTGAGTGTGCATGTCCTAGTCTATATGTCATGTAGGTGTAACAGGTGTGCATGCATACTGTATATCTGGGTGTTATATATATGTTTTATTACTGTGATTTTTTTATGATAGTCTGATGCTTGTTTCCATGTTGTGTTGAATGTCATATATATTTTTATATATATATATATATATATATATATATATATATATATATATATATATATATATATATATATATATATATATTTATTTATATTTTCCCCCGTGGTCCCAAAGCAGCGAATGGGGAGAGAGGAGTAATGATTGTTTATTATGTTCCCCCTGCCCACTGCCAATTATTTAAAATTGCTGGACTTCTCCTTTTGGGCCTGTTAACACTAAAGGCCCTATTCCACACGATTATCGTTCATAAACTCAGTCCAACGACCGCTCGTTAACGATAATCGCTTCGTGGAATTGGTGTAAACGAGTGAACGACAAAGGCGAAATCGTTATATTGTTATTCAAAATTGTTTTTCATTATGTAAAAAAAAAATCGTTGGTCTTTGTAAGATAATTCGATAATCGGTTCGTAAAATTATAAATCTTTCAGTCGTTCATAAAAAGGTTTAAAAAAAGTAGGTGTGTCGTATGGTCATGATCACTCCGGCGAACGTTTTAAACGACCATGTAACGACCGCAAAATAATCATTACACTACATATATCGTTCTCGTTCCAACGTGTGTTATTTGTTATCGTTTGTTTAAAAAAAATCGTTTAGTGATCGTTAACGAGCGGTCGTTGGAGCAAGTTTATGAACGATAATCGTTCCGTGGAATAGGGCCTTAAGTAAAACAGGCGGAACTTCCGAGCGGAATCCCCACTGTGGACACTGCTCAAAGTCCCGCCTGTCTATCTATCTGTCTCAATGTGATCTCACTTGGCACTCTATGCAAAGAATTGACTTGTGAGATCACATTGAGACAGACAGGTGGCACTCTGAGCAGAGTCCGCAGTGGGGATTCCGCTTTGAACATCTGCCTGTTTTACTCAGTGTGAACAGGCTCTAAAGCCTGCAGCTTATCAGAGAGAAATAGGGGCAGACTGAGGCTGGGAGCCAGCCTATCAGGAAGCAGAAAGAAGGCAAGCAGCTATATCAGCCAGCCAGTGTATTGGGAACAGTCAGGCCAGGCCAGTAAGGGTAAATAAAAATTTTTTTATATATACATAAATACACTTATTAAAATATCCCCACTACCCACCTATAGTAGTTCCAGTTCCACATATTGATGGCCCATCCTCGGGATAGAATATCAATATGGGATCAGGGTGCCAAAAACCCACTGTTCAGCTATCCTGCAGGGCAGCGACAGGTGAGTCTGACCTTTTAAACAAAAACAAAAGGCTTCCTTTCGTATGTAGCAGCTATGGGGAGTTACTGCAGATCAGCTCCCATACAGTGTATCAGGAGTTGAGCTGCAGTAACTCAGCACAGCCACTATGCAGTGAATGGAGCAATCTGTTTTTGGCACTGACCACAGCATAGATTTAGTCACAGCAGCCCTGCAGAACTATTGTAGCAAAATTGTACAGAACAAGCACATTGTGATTGGGAGTGGCACTTGAAGTGGCATGGCATTGCCTATGGCAGAGGCCCGGGTTTACCTCTTGCACCAGGGCCCATGAGACATTAAAGCAACTCTGTACCCACAATCTGCCCCCCCCCCCCCCAAAACCACTTCGGATAGCTGCTTTTACTCCAAGATCTGTCCTGTGGTCCATTCGGCAGGTGATGCAGTTATTGTCCTAAATAAATACTTTTAAGCTTGAAGCCCCATGCCCAATGGGAGTATCTGTGTCCTAACTTTGCACAACCTCTCTGTCCCTCCTCCCCACCCTCTTCATCATTAGGAGTGCTCCAAGCAGATTGCCTCTTATTCCCCACCTGTGGCAGCCCAGCACATGGGCTGGATCATTAAGGACCTGTGCAATGTTCAGCATAGTGAAAATGTTTCAATGGCATTCCTAATGATGAAGAGGGTGGGGAGGAGGCACGGAGGGGTGGTGCAAAGTTAGGGCACAGATACTCCTGTTTGGCACGGGCTTCAAATTTAAAAGTATTTTTTTTTAGGACAATAACTGCATTCCCTGCCGAACGGACCACAGGACAGATTTTGGATTAAAAGCAGCTATCCAAAAGTACAAGTGGTTTGAGGGGGTAAGATTGAGGGTACAGAGTCGCTTTAACTACGTCCCTGGGCATGTGTATCCGTTTACACATCTGACTCAACTTCACGATCTTTTATGTTAGACTGGCGTGCGCAGTGCTTGACTTCATAAACCCCCCTCACAGAACTGAAATGGTTACAAAAATTTTTTACAAGTTTTATGACAAATGATCACACATTCATTTATATATTAAATGAACAATTAACTAGTGCTATGTCCTAATGAGTGGATTATATATTCAGAACAGCCTGGTGTATTGCATTAAAGTACAACGTGTCATAATTAAGCCATTCAGTGTCTCTCATGCTAATATCTTTGATAATGACTTCACACACTTGTGTAAGAATCTGTGGCTATTTTGATTAATATTGGGATGATATTAATTTTATGTTTAATATAAAGATGAAAATTGTATTTTAATTAAAGCCAATTGAATAAGGCCGCTTCTAATGGGTGTATATGGAATATTCTAACTGACAACTGCTAGAAAAGAATACGTGAAAAATGTTACCAACCTTTTGTGATATAGCTGACATGGTGTTATGGAATATTTGTCTCCTTTATTGACTTTCTCTGGAAAATGCAGATGGTGAGTTTGCAGTGACCACTTTATAGGACATCTTTGCAGAAAATGTCTTACAGAATCTATAGCAGAAATATGATATAGCCAGAACCAGTGACCATCAGACTGGATTCCCATGTCTCAATACCCACTGATTGGAATATTTCAATCTCAGGGTCCCAGAGTTCAGGACTCAGTTTTATATTATCAATGTATTCATAAAAACATCATAAATATACTTCTTCTTTCTCTATATACAAACGTAAGCAACAAATTCCATCACTTACAGATATTTGATCTGTTTTGCTCCATTCTGACAATGGGCCTGCTAGCTTAGCTTTGTTGCATTTGTGCATTCTAAACTAAGGTTTTTTTGTCACCTTCCCTGTTTCCGGATCTGTGTCTGTTCTCTAGATTGTGTCCTGCGTGACCCCCATGCCTACACAGTGTTCCTCTCTTATTGCCGATCTACAGATCGACAGCAGATTTGATCTAAATAACTGAACACTGCATCAAATGTGCACCATCAAATCTTATGCGGATCCTGAATGTGTGAACGCACTCTCAGAAGAATATATGCTCTATTGCATTGCATCTTCCAGGGCTGTACACAGTGCCATGCAGAGAAACAATATGGCGCCACAAGGAATATGTATGGCTCCATTTCTTGTGCTACTATACAGACTGCATGTGTATGACAGGACTGTACATATTTGTGAATATAATAATTTCATAATGTGATAGTCACTGTACAAGACCTATTGTCAATTAAAGGAGAAGTTCGGCGAAAATGTTTATTAAAGTATTATAGTGCCCCCCAAAAATTATACAACTCACCAATATACACTTATCACGGGTAATGCTTATAAAGTGCTTTTTTCCCTGCACTTACTACTGCATCAATGCTTCACTTCCTGGATAAAATGGTGATGTCACGACCAGACCCCCAGAGCTGTACGGGGTGTGGCTGCTGTAGAGGATAATGGCAGAGAGATGCTCAGTGTCCGTCCAGTGCGCTGTGTCCCTCAGTGTCACCGGGCCATCATCCTCTCCACAGCCCACACAGCTCTGGGAGTCGGGTCGTGACATCACCATGTTATCCAGGAAGTGAAGCCTTGATACAGTAGTAAGTACAGGGAAAAAAACACTTTGGGGGAGATTTATGAAAGGGTGTCAATATACACCTGGTGTAAACTGCCCACAGCAGCCATTCACAGCTCAGCTTTTAGCTCTGGACAAATATAAGAGGATCTGTGATTGGTTGCTGTGGGCAGTTTACACCAGGTGTATATTTACACCCTTTCATAAATCTCCCCCTTTATGTGCATTTCCCGTAATAAGTGTATATTGGTAATTTGTATAACTTTTGGGGGGGCAATACAATACTATAATAAAAAATTTCACCGGACTTTTATAAAGTGACTGTGATATCATTATGATGGCCACATGCAGTTGTTCTTAATTTGTTGCAAACTTTTAGTGCAGAATCCTCTAGAATCTGTGTAAGCCTTCATTACACATCTTAATCCGTACTTATAGGCTCTATAAATAACTTGTATTTTCTCTATAACTGCCATTACAAATGTTTAATTAAGTTTATGAAATAGCTTATTATCATTATAATGCCAACATAACTACCAGGATTTGATAGACTTATACTGTAATGAACTATGCCAAAAAGGCTCTTCTTTTTTGTTACGGACTTGTGTTCTTAAACTTTGTTTTGTACCTTGTTCCAAATCTCTCTTAAAGTATACCTCTAGTTATAACTTTCAAAATGTAAATCAACAGTATATGTGATATAAAGCAAGTTTGCAATACACATTCATTCTTTTTGTTGTTGTTGTTGTTATCATCATGCTGTGAAACAAAGCTGTACTTACCAGAAATCCAGGTTGAATGGTGGTTGAAAAAAAACAGACTGAACACAGGAATTCCAGCCAGTACAGAGAGTACAGCTGCTGTTGCCCTTTTCCATGGCGTATGCCAGTCGTAAGCCCAACTCTTAGTAAATCTGGCCAAGTAAATAGGGACAGGGCTTTATTTAAGAACGACGTATGACAATATTAATAAATTTCCTCCATTATTTAAGCACTTCCCTCCACCTTAAGGCTATGTTCACACTACGTAAAACCACGGCCGTAGTTCTCGCTGCAGAACTACGGCCGTAGTTTTGCGGTGTGTTACATAGCTTTATGTTGAATGTGATCCCGGCCGGAGCATACACACATTGTACACGCTCCGGCCGGGATCCTATGCGGCGCCGGAACAAAACTGACAGGTCAGTTTTCTGCGGCCGGAATTCAGTGAATTCCAGCCGCAGAAAGACCTGTCAGTGCACACAGTGAAGCGAGCGGCTCCGGCCGCTCGCTTCACTCTGGGCTATGGGAAGCTCTGATGCGGGCGCGCGCTGATGCACCCGCATCAGAGCTCCGCGGCCGGACGGATCATCCGGCCGGTACTTAAGTACCGGCCGCGATTATCCGGGAATAGACCGGCCGTTCCGTGACCCGGCCGGGGTCAAGGAACGGCCAGTCTGATACGCCGTGTGAACATAGCCTAATTCAGTGCTTAGTATCAAAATTACTGGAATAATAAGGTATGGATAAGTTACTGAATTGTTTATCTACTTTTTATTTTTTATTCTTATTCTGTTGTATATCTATGTTTTATAATATAAAGTTTCAATTAAAAAAATGTTAAAAGAAAAAAAAATCTTTGTATGTCTGCATATGGCTTTACAGCTGTGGCTATAAAAATGTTCTGCATTGTATTTTTCTATTATAATAGCTCTTAAAGTGTTCAATCTGTTCAGCCATAATCTGTTTGTGCAGACAGAGTTGTCACTGGGTAGGACCGCCCACTGGACTCAGGCCCAGAAAAAGCAGGCATTTATAGCAGTAAATATCAAGTTACACTGAATGTTTTCACACCAAACTATATAGTACAATCTGCTCTGCTCTTCTGCTCTATACGATATTATAGCAGATAGATCCTCATGTACAACTTGGCATATTTACATAAGAACATATTTCCAAGAGACATCCACACCATTTGTAATGTAGATATAGGTGTTTGATTTACAGGGTTGATTGGCAGGATTCTTTGGAATTTAGCTGGGTGTTTAGCTAAACTTTTCTTGAGAAAAGAATCTTAAAAATAACATTTTGTTACAAGGAAACAATAAATATCTCCATAATGTGCATGTGGTGCTGAGGATGAAGGTAAGTTTTTTTTTTACCTTCATCCTCTGCAACATTTTTGTGCTATTAGGAGTTTAATCCTTAAGCTAATTAGGCATTTTAGTGCACCTACCTCAATCCTCAGCGCCCCATGTGCATTAGGGAGATAACAGCAGTTTACTTTCTTCTAACCTGCTGATAGTTTCCCTTAAATTTCCATGTGTCTCTTCCAGCAGCTTCAAAGTGGTAATTAATAATATTCTCCCTGATATGTTATGTATTGTGCTGGGGTATATCTGTGTACAGATATAGCCTTGCTTTAGAAATTAGCTGCACAGCAATTTCTCGACAATAGGCTGGATAATAGAACGAGACTAATCCAGCTCATTAAGTCATTGCAAGTTTATATTGAACCAAATAACTTCAAGGAGCTGATCGGAATGTTGGACAAATGCAGCTTACAGGTTCTATTTGAGTAGGTGCTATCTAGACACGTACAATATGTGCTCCCTCTCTAATTAAATTAAACCTAGACAAGAGAAAGCAGAAAAGAGCAGAGATAACGTGGGGAATTAAAGTGCTTCTTCATCAAGAAGAATTTATGACATTCCTTAGAGGATATAAATTACAACACAATTTTAATATGTTTACGGCTTCCTTTATATAAGTTATATACAAGGAAAGATTAGAACTGTCTCTGTTGGGAATAGTTAGTTTATACAGTATTTAAGCACTGATCTTTATGAATAGGCATGTTTTTTATACAATTTTATTTAAAGGAATTCGGACAGGTTCCTGAATGTCAGTTAGGGAATATGAACTAGCTGAACTGATAGGTACCGCTATGCAGGTAAGGGGCCTATTTCACGGAGCGATAATCGGCCGAATCGCCCCGATTATCACTCCGTGGAATAGAGAGAACGATTAGCCAATGATCGTTGCCATCGGCTGATCATTCATTTAGGTTCAAACCTAAAATCATCGGTCGCCACCCGCGCATCGCTATGTGGAATAGCATTGCACAGCGGGTGACTGACGATTTGAAAATATCATACTTTACTTCACCAGGCTGCAGGTCTTCTCCTTCTCCTGGTCCCACGCGGCAGCATCAGCTTCGGAGCGGCCTGTCTGAGCTGACAGACCGCTCAGACAATCACTGGCCAGGATCGCCGCAGCCAGTGATTGGCTGAGCGGTCTGTCAGTTCAGACAGGCCACTCTGAAGTTCATGCTGCCGTGCGGTACCGGGAGAAGGAGACCTGCAGCCTGGTGAGGTAAAGTATGAAACAAGGGCTGCAAAGACATCGGTAATGAGGCCGTGGAATAGGCCCAGTAAACGAGCGCTGATCTAGCAGATCGGCGCTCGTTTACATCGTTGATCGGGCCCTAGTTGGCCTGTGGAATACCACCCTATGGCTGGGTTCCCACTGAGTTTCTTGCAGTCAATTTTTTCATCTGTTTTATTGCAAAAATAAAATGGATGAAAAAACTGATGTATTTATGTGCATCCGTTTTGATCTATTTATCCATTGACTTCCATAAAAAAAAAAAAAATATAAAAAAAGGATCCATTTTCTTTAGCGTACACAAAAACGTAGTCGACCACATTTTTCCGTACGCTGGTGTTTTGATCCATTTCTTTTATAATGGAAGTCAATGGACATGCACAAAAATACATGTTTTTTTATGCTTTCTTTTGCAAAAAAAAAAAAGCGACTGCAAAAAAAACACAATGAGAACCCAGCCTAAAATGACTCTCTGATTTGTCAGTCTGGGGTTCAGAATAGGATATTGTACCCAGCACTATATAAACAGCTGTTTTGTTTAAAAAATGTCAGTATTGTAGAGAAATCTTTCATAGCGAGTGTGCCATTTAAGAGCACCATATTCTTCATGGGCTTTGCCTTGTATATCATGTGTTATCTTGGCTCAGATAAATGGCTAAAAAAGCTCAATGAGGGAAGAGTAAGGCTATGTTCACACAACGTTTTTTCAGCTCCGTTTAAAATTATGTCTGTGATTTTGAATCTAAAATAACAGATGTTTTTTAGCAGCCTGGCCCCTCCTTAGTGCAATGACTGGTGTTTGTACATTATTCTAGTTTGGGGTTACTAATTGCTCTTCAGGTGTGTCTTAATTGAAAACTCTATTGAATTTAATAGTAAAAACTGAGAAAGAACGGTGGAAAAAGAAAAAATATGTGTGAACAGCTAATAAAAAAAGGCCACTCTTTGCAAAAGATGTCCGAAAATAATGATCGTGTTCATTATTTTGAAGTCCGCGGTAAAAACATCTGTTATTTAATGCATTATGTGCATTGGACGTCCATCTTCCCATCGACTTCAATGCATTGCCATTGCAGTCACTTAAACCCCAGCAAAAACGGATGTTTTTTTTTAAATATCAAAATCGGCCGCCTTTTCTCTATTTTTGACGTTGTGTAAACATAATCAAAATGTGCAAACTGGTTTTCAGCTCCTTTTTAGCACTTTTACTCCAGTTCACTTTGTTCTGCATTATTAGAGTATGTGAAGGAGCTTGTCCCAGGGGAATGTACTCTTTAAAGAGCATCTGTCGCAGTTTAAAGAGGTTGTCCAACATTTTTTTCTTATTGGAAATGTGAATAATTTGTAATCTGTCCCTTTCTCTCAGAGGTTTTCTATTACTTTTTCTCGCCTCTGTGTTCCTGGGCCTACTCCTCAGTTGCTGATTTTTGGATTTGTGTTTGTTTACATAAAGAACTTCCAGGTCACAGGGGTCAGCAGTGACATCACAGCTCTGCAAGCCTGTAGCTCCGCCCACTCATCTCTGAATCTAGCTCCGCCCACTCTAGCAATAGGCAGGAAATGTCTGTATTACTACAAGTGTCTTTTGAGCAGCATGGTGGCTCAGTGTCTGCCAATTACTTATATTATCAAATAAACTAGTTTTTTCACACTTTTATCTGTTGTAGGACTACAAACCCCAGCACACATGTACATGATAGGAGTTGTAGTCCTGGATTACATATACACTACAGAAGCCATCCTACAGGTGGGTGGGGTCTCAATGAGGCAGGATACTGTTACATGTTTACCTTAGCAAGAAATAGATTGAATGATGACTGCCATGAGGTGAAGTCTCCTCTCTCCTCTCCATATTACACACATAGCAGCAGCTCTGCCCTAACACTGTACATCTTTATACTACAATAGTAACAATATAGGGGAAGATTTAGCAAAGCCTGTGTCGGGGAGCAGTTACCCATTGCAACCAATCAGATTGCTTCTTTCATTTTTAAAAAGGCCTTGGAAAATGAAACCTAGAATCTGACTGGTTGCTGTGGGCAACTGCTTCCCTGTTCCTCTGCACAAGTTTTGATAAATCACCCCATAGTTCCTTATTTACTGTTTATAGCTCCAACCTATGCTGCAGTGCTGTACAGAGATTGTAGTCTGTCATGCTCTCCTTACTACTGCAGTTTCTTCTGGCCTCAGATGTTAGTTAGATGTTAGGGGTGTGGCTAAATAAATGTGGATGCATAACCCCGCCCACCTAATGACTCCCTGTTCCCTCACTGGCAGGAACAGGAAAAAGAAAAGGAAACAAGATATCACAGGAAGTAAAGAAAACACAGGCAGAGTGGTCATGTGACCTAGCCTGAGAACACAGTAAGCGCTCTAAATAAAAAGCCACAGCCATAGGCTGTATCCCAGTTTTCCAGGCGTTACTCCCGCTGGATCCGCCCGCTCCACGGAGCAGGCAGACAGCGGGAATCTGCTGCTCAGCGTTCGGGTTTATACGAACCCGAACCTCGGCAGGTTCGGACCATCCCTAGTCCTAAATAAAACAATCTTTCTGAGCAGAACTGATTGACAGCTGCAAATGGTGAACTTCAAAATATTTCCATATAGAAGGAGACTGAAGAAATAGCAAAAGGGGATCTTTAAAAATAAAGAAGGGCAACTGTTTAGTCCCTTCTCCCCACTGAAAGATTGAAAAGTTTGGTGACATATTCATTCAGGAAAATAAAGAGTATTCATATTTAAAATATTGATAAGGATTTAACATTTTCTCATATAGCTCGTGCATCAGTTACCTATGGTTTTTAATGTTCAATATTTTAAAGGAAATGCTGACACTGTTAGATAGCTGTTAGGTCGAGGAGACACATGGGGGGGACATTTATTAAGTCTGGTGTTTTTTGCGCCAGGCGTAAAAATGTCCCTGCAGCGCCGACAGTACAGAGATTTATGTAGAGGCGCACTGCACTACATAAATCCCGCACGCACCAGTGGGTGCGCCAGGAAACTTACTCCAGATTTCCTTATCATTTTTCGACGAGAAAAGATAAATTTAAGTAGCCAAAAAAAAATAAAAAATTCTCAAATAAAAAGCCCACGTGTTACCCTTTAAAAAGAGCCCTAAACTGTGTTGATGGTGTATGTGTTTGCTGAGATATCCCCAGTTGTTGGGCTCAGAGGAATAAATAAATTTTTCTTCTGGCTAACTGAAAGTGGGCGTGGCCTATCCCTCATCTCCCTGGCTGCGTCCCTCCATTCACTGACCAGCAGCTTAGCAGATGTATCACACACATTGGGATCAGACAGTGCCCCAACATACAGTATGACACAGTAAGATTAGATACAGAGCCCCAGCAGATGGTATCACACACAGTGAGATTAGATACAGTTATCTGCTCTCATAACACTGTAGGATAATGTCAGCCATGGAGGTGGGGGCACCTGCTGCAGACATCTGATAGTGAATGTTATATGTACTATGGAAGGACTACAGCTGTGTTGTGCTGGGACTTGTAGTCCTCCCCTCAGTGACTCACCCACTCTCCCTCATGCAGTACATTGGAGTCATGGCTGGCATGCCCCCTAAACCACGGGGCACTTGTCCCCCCCCCATCTAGCTCCTCCCCTGCGCTGTTCCTCACACACATCAGCTCTGCTAAGTGACCTCTGTGAGGGGAGGGGGGAGAGTGAAGGAGGTGGGGGAGGAGGTTTTGTTTCTGTTTGTCTCAGGGCTGTTATCTGATGCTCCTGTCAGAGTCCGTACAAAACTGCTACTCTATATAGATTTCCAGGGAGGGGCATGTCCAGCAGGATTGCAGAAATAACACAGAAGCAGACATAGGGCTCAAAGCACATTCAGCTTCATGCATTTAAAAAATGTTGATAGCTTTTTAAAAAAATTTTCTGATACATAATTTTAAAAAAATCTGCAAACCTGGTGGGGTTTTTTTTCCCCGTTTAAGCCGTTCATGGTGCGGGAACAATAATGTTATATTTTTATAGATCGGAAAATTCCGCACGCTACGATATATAATGTTTTGCTTATTTATTATTTGTTAATTTATTATATATATGTCTTTTAATACTTTTAAAAAACTTTTTTTAATTGCACTTTTTTTTAAACACTTTTAAACACTATAAAACATGCAATCAATGGATTGCATATACTGATCTATGCTATGACATTGTTATCGGCAATCTATGCAAGTCTGCCTGAGGACACTAATTTGTGCGGGACCACTCTCACTGCAGTGGTCCCGCACACATCAAAAGCCCCTCACAGTCCCGAACATACATACACATTCCTGCTACACGGGGTATGTGAAGCAGCAATGTATATGCACGTATTGCTCACGTGAAGTGGTTAAAGGGGTACTCCGGCGGGAGGGGGCGGGATCTGAGCGGACTTGACACGGATACCGCCTCCTTCACTGAGTGGCAGAGCGGACCTGAGACGTAGCGTCTCGGGCGGCGTCAGACACCAGGAAGCGGCCAGGAAGCGGCCACTGGAGCGCCGCGATGCGGGACCCGCCGCTGGAATCGGGAAGGTGAGTGAACGTCTTTTTCCTCAGCCACCCCCTCCCCGGTCCCATCAAAAAAGTGCCCCCCCCCCCGCCGAAGTACCCCTTTAATGTACCTAAATAGTGGAGTGTCTGTAGAATTAGCCCCATCATTCAATGAAACTAATTTTTTTTATATAGAATATAGAGCATGCTGATAAGAAATACCCCATCAGTAGGGATTTAATCCTACATCCTCTTTGAACTATTTTATAGTTCAAAATATATTCTATTTTCATATCTTTGTATAATGATTTGTTGTAAAAATATAAATGAATTAAACTAAAATGTTAAGCACTGATGTTGTGTGCTGGCTCTGAAGCTGAGGCTCTGAAGCTGCAGCAGGCGGTGCCAGAACACATACAGAATGCAAGAGAAGACCGAGTGTGTGGACAAGTAAATTATTAACTGTTTGGGCAAAGGCTGCATGGGCACCGCTAACGATGTCTGTGTAGCCCTTGCTAAATGATTATTGGGCCATGTAATAGGCTAGATAGGAGTAAACTAGTGCCAATCTAGCTGATTGGTGCTCGTTTACAGTATTGATCGGGTCTTCATTGGCCTGTGTAATAGACCCTTACTTCTGAGAAGTGAATTCACAAAAAGTGAATTCCAGAAAGCAGGCTATATTCTTAAGTGTAAAGATGAGCGCATTACTTTCAATCCGATTTTACAAACAATTTGGAGTCTTCTGAATCTGTACAGTACTAACTTCTACTTAGAAGAGAGGCATACAGTGTGATTACTGTGAGGCCAGTTTCACACCACATTTTTCAGTTGCCATTAAAAGCATACTGTATGTGTAACTGTCGCATAGGCTTCTATGTTTAAAAAATAAAGTGTGTCTAAATGCAAAAGCATTGCAATGCAAATGCCTCCCCCTGTACCTCCCCATGACCCCTCTGTACAAATTTAAAATACTTTCCCCATTTATACATGACTAAAAAGATTGATATTTATAAAACTAGCTTAAAGGGGTAGTGCGGCGGTAAAAAATTATTCACAGAATAACACACATTACAAAGTTATACAACTTTGTAATGTATGTTATGTCTGTGAATGGCCCCCTTCCCCGTGTCCCACCACCCCCACCCGTGTACCCGGAAGTGTAGTGCATTATACATACCTGATCCGTGCCGACACGCGTCCGCCATCTTGTGCCAAACGTCATCTTCGGCCGGCCGGCCTGAACACCTTCGATCTTCCCGAGTGCCGGCCGCGTCATCAGCCGCTGAGCCGCGATTGGCCGAGCACAGTTATGCTCGGCCAATCGCGGCTGAGCAGTTGATGACGCGGCCGGCACTCTGGAAGATCGAAGGTGTTCGGGCCGGCCGGCCGAAGATAACGTTTGGCACAAGATGGCGGACGCGTGTCGGCACGGATCAGGTATGTATAATGCACTACACTTCCGGGTACACGGGTGGGGGTGGTGGGACACGGGGGAGGGGGCCATTCACAGACATAACATACATTACAAAGTTGTATAACTTTGTAATGTGTGTTATTCTGTGAATAATTTTTTACCGCCGCACTACCCCTTTAAGTCAAATGACCAGGACTCATAGGAGATGGATGTGGTTAAAGGGAACCAATCAATGGGATTTTACTGATAAATCTACTTGCAGTGCTCAACAGACATGCTAACACTGTTTCCTTCCATATCTTCGTTGTCTTTGGCAATGTTAGATCCAGGAAATTAGTGACTTATTCCGGCGTTAAGGGTTTGCAAATCCCCACTATGTAGGCATGGGGTTGGAGACTGGGCCGTAATTAGTCTCAGCTCTCTGCCTGTCAACGTACTTTGCAGGGGTGATTGACGGTAAACAAGGCCTGGTAGAAGCCTGTCTGTCTGTCAATCATGGACTCAATTTTCGAGCTAGTTTAATTTAGTTACTTTGTACCACAGGTGCTACATTGTTTTAATTCCAAACATAAATGTGATTTCATGACTGGTCTCTCAGGTTACTAACAAATATATAATGCATTTCAAACAGGTACTTTAGCTTCTAATCTTTAAAGTACTGTTTTTCTTTGTTTGTATGATTCCTGTGTTTTCTCTTGAGTTCTATGTATTATATATAATTGTACATTTTACATTTCTACCATTGTGTTGTTGTGTTTTGATGCTTTGAGAATAAGACTTCCATCTAGGGTTTATAGAGGTATTAAATATAATATGACTTATATTCCTATTTTTTTTTATCTCTCCAAGGCTGACGATTACATGTTATACACGTTTTTAAGAAAAAAAGAAAATCTGTATTTTTCTTGCACTGAAAAGGACTTTAGAAGTAAGAGGAAAGTATAAAAATAAATACACCTTCTTTTAATTCTATGGGGTTATGCAGGGCCGGATTAAAGAGTGGGCACAAGGGGCACGTGCCCCGGGGCCCCCACCACAAAGGGGCCCCCACCAACCCGAACCCGGAAGCAGGGTTCCGGGTTCAGGTTGTTCCTTTTTTTTTCTTCAACCCCCCTCTGCCGCCCCCCACCGGTAATGTCTGCGCCCGGGGGGGGGGGGGGTTGGGGGGGTTAGCGGTGTCACCTTCGGGGCCAGGTGAGCTTCCAGCAGACAGCCTGTTGCACACAGGCACGGAAGCTCATCGCAGCAGCCCGAAGTGCCCGGACTTCCTGTTCGGCAGCGGCGCACAGTGACGTCATCGCGCCGAGCAGGAAGTTCGGCCACCGCGGGCTGCTGCGATGAGATTCCGTGCCTGTGTGTAACAGGCTGTCTGCTGGAAGCTCACCTGGCCAGCAAGTAAACGGGGGTGGGGGGATCCGGAGCCTGACCAGCCTGCCCCTCCAACCCCTCGGCTGATCCCCCTGTCCCCCAGCTTCTCTTCCTGCTCCCCCAGCTTCTCTCCCTGCCAGCCCGCCCCTCCAGCCCCTCGGCTGATCCCCCTGCCCCCCAGCCTCTCTCCCTGCCAGCCCACCCCTCGGCCAATCCCCCTGCCCCCCACCTTCTCTCCCTGCTCCCCAGCTTCTCTCCCTGCCAGCCAGCCTGCCCCTCTGCTGATCCCCCTGCCCCCCCACCTTCTCTCCCTGCTCCCCAGCTTCTCTCCCTGCCAGCCGGCCTGCCCCTCTGCTGATCCCCCTGCCCCCAACCTGCTCTCCCTGCTCCCCAGCTTCTCTCCCTGCCAGCCAGCCCGCCCCTCTGCTGATCCCCCTGCCCCCCCAGCTTCTCTCCCTGCCCCCCAGCTTCTCTCCCTGCCAGCCCACCCCTCGGCCAATTCCCCTGCCCCCCACCTTCTCTCCCTGCTCCCCAGCTTCTCTCCCTGCCAGCCCACCCCTCGGCCAATCCCCCTGCCCCCCACCTTCTCTCCCTGCTCCCCAGCTTCTCTCCCTGCCAGCCAGCCTGCCCCTCTGCTGATCCTCCTGCCCCCCCACCTTCTCTCCCTGCTCCCCAGCTTCTCTCCCTGCCAGCAAGCCCGCCCCTCTGCTGATCCCCCTGCCCCCCCAGCTTCTCTCCCTGCCCCCCAGCTTCTCTCCCTGCCAGCCCACCCCTCGGCCAATCCCCCTGCCCCCCACCTTCTCTCCCTGCTCCCCATCTTCTCTCCCTGCCAGCCGGCCTGCCCCTCTGCTGATCCCCCTGCCCCCCCACCTTCTCTCCCTGCTCCCCAGCTTCTCTCCCTGCCAGCCAGCCTGCCCCTCTGCTGATCCCCCTGCCCTCCCACCTTCTCTCCCTGCTCCCCAGCTTCTCTCCCTGCCAGCCAGCCTGCCCCTCTGCTGATCCCCCTGCCCCCCACCTTCTCTCCCTGCTCCCCAGCTTCTCTCCCTGCCAGCCAGCCTGCCCCTCTGCTGATCCCCCTGCCCCCCCACCTTCTCTCCCTGCTCCCCAGCTTCTCTCCCTGCCAGCCAGCCTGCCCCTCTGCTGATCCCCCTGCCCCCCCACCTTCTCTCCCTGCTCCCCAGCTTCTCTCCCTGCCAGCCAGCCCACCCCTCTGCTGATCCCCCTGCCCCCCCAGCTTCTCTCCCTGCCCCCCAGCTTCTCTCCCTGCCAGCCCACCCCTCGGCCAATCCCCCTGCCCCCCACCTTCTCTCCCTGCTCCCCAGCTTCTCTCCCTGCCAGCCCACCCCCCAGCTTCTCTCTCTGGCCCCCAGCTTCTCTCCCTGCCCCCCAGCTTCTCTCCCTGCCAGCCAGTCCGCCCCTCTGCCGATCCCCCTGCCCCCCCAGCTTTTCTCCCTGCCAGCCCACCCCTCTGCCGATCCCCCTGCCCCCCAGCTTCTCTCCCTGCCAGCCAGCCCGCCCCTCTGCCGATCCCCTGCCCCCATCAGCTTCTCTCCCTTGTCCCCCAGCTTCTCTCCCTGCCAGCCAGCCCGCCCCTCTGCCGATCCCCTGCCCCCATCAGCTTCTCTCCCTTGTCCCCCAGCTTCTCTCCCTGCCAGCCCCCACCCCCACCTTCTCTCCTAGCCCCCAAGCTTCTCTCCCTGCCAGCCATCCCGCCCCTCTGCTGATCCCCCTACCCCCAGCTTCTCTCCCTGCCAGCCCGCCCCTCTGCCGTTCCCCCTGCCCCCATCAGCCTCTCTCCCTGCCAGCCCGCCCCTCGGTGATCCCCCTGCCCCCCAGTTTCTCTCCCTGCCCCAGCTTCTCTCCCTGCCAGCCCGCCCCTCTGCCGATCCCTCTGCCCCCCAGCTTCTCTCCCTGCCAGCCAGCCCGCCCCTCTGCCGATCCCCCTGCTCCCATCAGCTTCTCTCCCTGCCCCCCCCCAGCTTCTCTCCCTGCCCCCCAGCTTCTCTCCCTGCCAGCCAGCCCGCCCCTCTGCCGTTGAGTTGTGTTCGGAGAAGTCTTCATGATGGCTGCGCCAGATGGAGAGGAAAGCAAAGAGTGAGCGACAGCAATCGGAGAAGACGTCACCTGTGAGTCATTAGTAACTGCACTGTAATCACTTCTATAGTGTGCAGAGCCTGTGTACCATTGGGGTCTAAATAGGTCAGTGTATGGTTTGCGGTAGTGTACTGACACAGCCCCGCGGTCACTACAGTACACTAGCGCAAACTTTTAAACTAGAATCCAACTACAACAGCTGCAGGCACTACAACTCCCAACATATCCTGAGGGCTGCAGACTGTCAGTACATGCTGGGAGTTGTAGTGTCTGCAGCTGTTGTAGTTAGGTCCTAGGTGCATTATACACTGGATGCTTTGTGGTATATAAGAATACATAGATTTGTGGGGGCTCAGTGCAGGGAAGTGACCCAAGAACATCACTAATAGGGGATAGGGGGAGATGTTTTTGTTCTATCCCCTATTAGTGCTGTTCTGGGGTCACATTCCTGCACTGATCCCCCACAGATCTCTGTATTCTGATCCCTTACAAAGCCTCCAGTGTATAATGCACCTAGGACCCAACTACAAGAGCTGCAGGCACTACAACTCCCAGCATATCCTGAGGGCTGCAGACTGTCAGTACATGCTGGGAGTTGTAGTGCCTGCAGCTGTTGTAGTTAGGTCCTAGGTGCATTATACACTGGATGCTTTGTGGTATATAAGAATACATAGATCTGTGGGGGCTCAGTGCAGGGAAGTGACCCAAGAACATCACTAATAACATCTCCCCCTATCCCCTTTTAGTGATGTTCTGGGGTCACTTCCCTACACTGAGCCCCCACAGATATATGTATTCTGATCTCCCACTAAGCATCCAGTGTATAGGACCCAACTACAACAGCTGCAGGCACTAAAACTCCCAGCATGTACTGACAGTCTGCAGCCCCCAGGATATGCTGGGAGTTGTAGGACAGCGTAGACAGATGTGTTGCTGGACCTTCAGGGCTGATGGTTGTCACCCACAGATTGCAGCCACCAGGAGACTCTGCATACAGTGATTTATTACAGGGTTGTCCTCTCAGAAACTACAACTCCCAGCATACCCTGAGAGCTGAATAAATGGAGGGTGTTCTGAGAGTTTCACTTTGACTGAAAATGTTTTTAAGGAAGGATTTGTCACAGATACAGATGAATCCAGGAAAGCAGCGGCCTGTCGTGTCTCACTGGTTCTATATTGGTGGGCACCAAGGATCATTTCCTCTGGTGGGCCCCAGGTACCCCAGTCCGATACTGGACAGAAGCGGACCCCAAACTAAGACGTCCCCGACCTCCTTCACGTCTGTTTGATGAGAAGAGCGGGCATCAAGCAGAGCGGCACCCCAGTACCCAGCACTACTGAGAGCCGGGGGATGCCGCTCAGTAGTACTGGGTGCTGAGTATTCGATGCTGGGGTGCCAGCCGTGACGGGGTACACACCATGCATACACCACGGCTATATTGCTCTAAGCCATAATACCATCACTGCTTCTCGCTAGCAAAAATCATTGGCCACCGGCCATGCATCGCTACGTCAAAAAGTGATGTGCGACTGATGGCTGATCCAGCCTTATCATATGCTCTGTAAGTGAGCGCCAATCTAGCAGAATGGCGCTGCTTACCCAGGATATCAGGCTGTGTATAATGGCACTAACACAGTGGCTAAGAGCACACAGAAAGTGCTGGGTTCTCACATTGCGTTATTAACACAAACACAATGTGAGAACACACCCTGATACTCACCCCTTCCTGCACCTGTCTCTAGGGCTGTGCATCTTCCTCTGCACTGCAGCCTCTAGTGACCATCACGTGCACAACAGAGGAGGATGCTGAGCCAGGAGCGAGGAGGGATCTGTGTTAAGTCGCCTACAGTAAGCTGACATCTATATAGATCGTGATATTGTTATTTTTTTATTTTTTTTTTTGGGGGGGGGGGGGCAGCCTCCAACAAAATTGTCGCCCGGGGCCTCCACCAACCTTAATCTGGCCCTGGGGTTATGTATCATGACATAGGAAGACAACATCTTTTTAAGGTCCTAAAATTAATTAAATACAACCATGAACACCTACACATGATAATACACCGTTTTATCATTTATTTAGGAATAACTATCCCAAAATGTAGAAACCATATGTGAAAAATTAAGAACACCCTTGATGTTTTCATAGGAGTGAAGTGTCAGGGTTTGAACCTAGTGAATCCTGCACTAGGTTCAAACTGTTCAAGGTGCTGCTCTCTGTGTACCGAACTCTGGCTAAGTATCTGACTACGCTTCTGTAAAAACCTCTAAACACATTGCTGTTACACGTGTATACACTTCTGGCTTACTGCTGACCACGCTTGTCTCCACCATTTCACTGCAACCCGTGTACCGACCTCCAACTGACCACTGGCCAAGGTTAGTCTCTTGTTCCTTTGTCTGCATCCACTTAGTGTTGTTATTGCTATTGGGCTCCAATCCAGACTAGACCGTTACATGATGAAGAGGGTAAGGGGAAGCTAGATGCCAATTAAAAAAAAAAAAAAAAAGCTCGAATAACTAATCATTAGTGATGAGCGAACATGCTCGTCTGAGCTTGGTACTCGTTACTCAATACTCGAGAAAATCCTCATCATCTGTTTCCTGTATGTTTCAGCGCTTTTTCTCAGCCAATAAACATCCAGGACACCCTTTGGTACATCCTGCGATGACGTGGGACCCATACATGTCGATAGCAGCGATTGGTTGGCCAGATCAGATGACCCTGCCACATAAAAATCTCAGCCGCCGAGGCTCGGCTCACATGCATGCTGGAAGAGATTAGGGACAGAGCTGCTGCTGGTCAGGGAGAGCGTTATGGAAGGAAGTAGCGTTCCAGTAGGCAGGGAATACTAGCGTAACAACCAAACAGCCCTTGTAAGGGCTTCAAATCGTTTTTAAATTGTATTACTACAGACCGCTTGCTGGGACTTGCAGTGCAGCTACCACGATTTCAGCAGCACACAGTGGTGATCGGCTGCTGGCAGAAAGGGGACATTAGGTGTTGCATACAGACCCCTAAGAAGTGCTCAGTACTATTTTACTGGGACCTCTACTATATTTTCTAATTTCTGTATTTCTTTCACAAGGCATATCTAAGTTCACTACTGCTTGCACATTTTAAAAGGGGTGTCACAGAGTGTATATAGGTGCAGCCACCAACAGATTGTATCCCACAGCCCCCTAAAAACTAGTCGGCCCTCTACTATATTTTCTGATTTCTGTATTTCTTACGCAAGGCATATCTAAGTTCACTACTGCTTGCTCAGTGTAAAGGGGTTGTCACAAAGTGTGTATAGGTGCAGCCACCAACAGATTGTATCCCACATCCGCCTAAAAACTAGTGGGCCCTCTACTATATTTCCTGATTTCTTTATTTCTTACGCAAGGCATATCTAAACTCCATACTGTGCAGTGTCTAAAAAATGGTGAACCCCAGGGGTAAGGGTCCAGGACGAGGGCATGGGATTCTAAGCGATGCAGTTGGAAGAGGCCGTAGTTCAGTGCAGGGTGACACACCAGCACCCGTTGAGGAGGGAGCAGTGGAACACCGCAGACGTTCACTCCCTAGCTTCTTCGCCCAACTTAAGGGGTCTCATGGTAGACCGATATTGAAACCACAGCAGTGTGAACAGGTGGTCACGTGAATAGTGGATAATGTTTCCAGTAACTTATCCACCACCCAGTCTTCCACACAGTCCACCCACGCTACCCAAGGGAGTGATCCCCTTGCTCCAGCAGCTGAGCCTCCTTCCCCACAGCCTGGCCCCTCCAAGAAGGGATTCAGATCCACCACCACCATGCTCCCACAAACTCTTTTCTGGACCCTTCCCTAAGTCTGAGCGACCGGAGCAGACGATCTGTCCCGATGCCCAAACTATGCAGCTCACGCAGTCAGTGGGTGATGAGAGTGGGGACTTGCAAGCGGGGTTGGAAGAGATGTCTGATGATGACAATGAGACCCGGTTGTCAGACAGTGAAGTTGTTGTCATGGATGTAACTCAAAGTGGGGAGCAGAGTGAGGAATTGGAGGAAGAGCCGGTGGATGAGGACGAGGTGACTGACCCAAGCTGGGTGGATAAGCCTAGTGAAGACAGTGCTTCTGAGGAAGAGGGGTGGGCAGAGGGAGAAACAGGGGCAGAGTGAGTAGATCAGCAACTGTTTCACAGAGTCAAACTCCCGTGGCAAGGCCTAGATGTTCCCAAGTCTGGAGTTTTTTTTAAAGAAAGTGCGGATGACCGACGGACTGTAGTGTGCAACGTGTGCCACGCAAGGATCAGCAGGGGAGCCACCACTACCAGCCTAACCATTACCAGCATGCGCAGGCATATGAGTGCTAAACACCCCACTCAGTGGAAACAAGGCTATTCAGTCAGTGCAAGTCGCACCCCTGCTCCTTCCCCTGTGTCACATGCTGGCTCTGTCATTCCCCCCACCCAGGCCCCAGGCTCGATCGCCTCCTACCCCTTCACCTCCACTATGCTCCACACCCTCCAGCTAGGTGTCCAAGCGCAACGTTCAACTGTCCCTGCAGCAGACCTTTGAATGGAAGAGCAAATACACTGCCACTCACCCGCACGCACAAGCCTTAAATGTGCACATAGGCAAACTGCAGAGCCTGGAGATGCTGCCCTATCGGCTGGTTGAGACAGAGGCTTTTAGGAACCTCATGGCGGTGGCTGTCCCTTGGTACTCTGCCCCTAGCTGCCACTACTTTTCACAGTGTGCCGTCCCAGCCCTACACCAGCACATGTCGGATAACATCATCTGTGCCCTGACCAACACAGTCAGTGACAAGGTCCACCTAACCACGGACACGTGGGGTCGTTCATATGCTACCTCTGTTTTTAATGGTTCTTTGTGTCCTCACCGCCATGCTGTGTCAGGCTAAATTTTGGAGTGGTTCATATGCTACCTCTGTTTTTAATGGTTCTCTGTGTCCTCACTGCCATGCTGTGTCAGGCAAAGTTTTTGGGTGGTTCATCATATGCTACCTCTGTTTAAATGGTTCCCTGTGTTCTCACTGCCATGCTGTGTCAGGCTGAGTTTTTCAGTGGTTCATATGCCTACATCTGTTTTAACCAGGCTGTTGCCCAGAATTTGGCATAATGGTGTGATTAGGCAGCCTCAGAGGCATCCATACATGCTGCCCCTGCTGTTTCCTGTCCATTTTCGTGGTGTTTCCATCATTTTCTGAGGTTGACAGGTTTTCACATGACCTTCCCTCTACCGAACTTGGATCCCCTGCAAAAATGCTTAAATTTCCCATTGACTTCAATGTAGTTCGTAACTCGAAATGAGCACTCGAGTATTGGGAGATATTCATCTCGAGTAATGAGCACCCGAGCATTTTAGTACTCGCTCATCACTACTGATCATCATTGCCGACCTGGGTCATCAGGAGCACACTCTGGCAGCGGCACAGTAAGTGTACTCCGAGTCTTTCAGGAACTCGCAGGCGAGTGGCATTATGGAGATTCAATCATTTCCAAAGCAGCGCAGGCCACTGTGCTGAGTTTTGAATCCTGCAGCTGTGCTGCAGGATTCTGCGTGACTGGCAGGTCTTGCTGCCAGTCCTTTATGTTTTATTACGTGTTTTTTTGTGAGGATCAAGGGGCTGGTCCAATCACATTCTGGACCAGACCTCCTATCATCAGGTTCCATGCATTTGTTTCTGACTTTCCTGACTTCGACTTTTGCTATCTGGTTCCCCTGACCTTGGCTATAGTGACCTAAATATTTTTTAGGATTCTGATTGTGTACCACACTGCCTGTTTGATTTTGACCTGGCTTTTTAACCTCCCTTTTTGGTTTGTTTGACTAGTCTGTGTTCTCTGTTTCACTGTTAAGAACTCACCTGCCGGGGCTCCTGCGGCGTCCTCTTCGGTCCCGGCTCCTTCTGTCGGCGCTAGGACTCAGCGCCGGCACGGCCGCCCGAGTCGGGTGACGTCACAAAGATCCGACGGCGTCCCCGGTAACCAGGGACGCCGCGGCTCCGTGTCACTCGTGGCGGCCGCCCAGACTGTGCAGCTGAACGGCATCACGCTCGGGCTGAGAGGCGGAACGCTCCGCCACTCAGTCTGTAGCATGCCAGCTGCTGTGTGTTTGGGATCAGAAGGTCGGACCAATGGTGTGCTGGTCCGGCCTCCTGACCCAGTATAAAGTGTTCTCACTGCCAGCTCACTTTGCTGGCTATTGGTTCTACTGATCCCAGCTTCCCAGTTATTCCCTGCATTCTACCTGTTCCCTTCTCTATTGCTCTACCTGGATTTTGACTTTTTGCCTGTCCCCTGACTACCCGCTTCTTCCTGATTCTGTACTGCGTTGCTCGTTCGGTTTCTGACTTGGCTAGTTGACCTTCCATTATTGTGTTTGTCTGTCTGTCTGCGTTTTATGTGTTACACTTATCCAACGTAGGGATTGTCTTTGTGGTTGTCCGCGACCGTTTAGGGTCGACTGAGGCAAGCAGGTAGGGTCAGTGGGTGGATTCAGATCAGGGCCCACTGTCTCCGTCCTGTCTGTACTAACCAGCCGTGACATTCACGTATTGCAAGTTAGGGACTGACGCCCAGTTACCCACAGTCACTTACGGCTGTCCGAGGCAAATAGGCAGGGACAATGGGCTATGCCCTCCTGTCCCTTCCCTGGCCAAATACCACCAGCACTACCATGACACCAATGCTGCTAAAGTTGGTTCTTTAGCCTATTGATCCATAATGTGCACTTACTTTTTTACATGTGGCTTTTCCCTTTTGGCTTTCTTTTCATTAAATAATAACTAGATAAAATTTGTTTTTTGATGTTTATCTGAGGTTGTACCTAATATAAGACCTTCTAAGGACCAGGTTTATTTTTTATTATGTCCTAATATTTTTTTTCCTGCCTTCTTGAATTCCCTTCTGTCTTCAACCATTACTGACTGCAGAAGGCATTAATTCTTAGACAATCTCTTTCCCAGACAGGCTCACAACTTAGTATTACAGAATCATTAAAGGAGAATTCTGGTCATTTGAAAAAAAAAAGACCGCCAGCACAGGGAGAACATAACAAACCTCTCCCCATGCCTGCGAAACACTGGGTCACAGGTGCCCCGCCGTATGGCATTTTTTTTTCCCCAAGTTGTGATGACACCACGACTCGGGGGAAAATACAGTCCCCAGCTGATGGAATGCCCAACAGTTAATCAGTGGCTGCAGCGATCCTGACGTTGTCCATCAACCAGGTCCTGATGTTGCTGCCAATGAAGGTCCTGTAGCCCAGCGTGGGACCCAGAGCAGTGAGCCAGTGCTGGAGAGGCAATTTTTTTCACATGGTAAGACTTCTCCTTTTAAGATGTCTTCCATCTAATTCTGCTGGTTATGTGCAGTGACCTGGCATACAGTATATGTGATCACTCAAAATTGCATTGGAAACGTATTTGCCTTTTTACCCAAAGTGTTAACAACCCAAGGTAATGTGGTAGCTATCAACCAATCTGTCTGGTCAATACTTGGGGTCAATCTTGCCATCCTTTACCAACCTCAAATAGACAAAATTTGCAATAGTTTATGTGATCTTTCTGGATGCTGTAGCTCACCTATTACTATTTATTAGTCTGTATGCTTGCTTAGAAAAAGGGACCCCAGAGCCTGCATCAAAGACAGGGACAGACAGTTTAAGCCCTAGTGGCAGACCCCTGAATACTGTCCCCACCTACATGCCGGTCTTGCGCAAGGCACAAGCAACAACTGGGGTCGGTCCCTATGCTGGGTAAGTTAAAGACAGGACAGGACAAGATGGACAAACATAGACAGGCGGAGCGAGCAGCCGATGGAGTAGGACGTGCAGAGGAGAGCTCCTGACCCACGCAGCTTACACAGAAGACCCCTTCACTCCTAAGGCACCCAGTACATGGGGAAATCTACCAGGAAGTCCTCAAAGGCACCCTCCGCTACCCCCAGAGCCGGTTCGGGGGTCTCACCCATAAAAAGGTACTTTGCCCGCCTCAGTACCGCGGCCCCTCTCTCCCCTAGCCCTCCTCCCTCAGTGCTGCGGAGATCGAGGAGAGCCCGCACCCGGCCCCGCACTGATCCCCCTGCTGCTGACTTACCCCACGGACGAGCGGGAGCTCCGACAGCGGGGGAGACCCCTCTAAGCACCCCGGCTTTGCCCACGCAGCCCTCTCCTCGGCAGGCGCCAGAAGACCCCTCGGCTCCGGGCCCGGCGCCATCTTGCCGTCACGTGGGACGAACGCAGTGCCGGCTAGGAGATCTGCACGGAAGCAGCCCGGACAAGCGGACCGGCTTCCTTGCGGTCGGTGGCTCTCTGTTGCCCACCCCATCTGAGGAGAGAGCAGGGGGGAACTGTCGTGGTGGGAGCCCGCCATCTCCCAGCCTGAGAACTGTGCCACCACGATCCCCTGCACGGAGGCTAGGGAGTGTGCCTCACTGCGGCTCACCAGATAGTGTGCACCTGCTGGGCACCCCCACTCAGCTCCTGCAGCCCTTCCATCGGCCTGACGGACCGGATTGCCCACCATTAACCCTCTCAGGGCTGATAAAGGGGACTCCCCCCCCCTCACTACGTGCAGCCTCCATCACTGAGGCCCAAGCCTATAGCTCTACCATGGCTTCCCAGCCTAAATCACAGAGAGCTGAAAAAGGGCGCCTGGCCACACGGGCTCTCACCCATGTAGCTGCTGAGATCCATGCCTCCCCTGCTGACCCCCTATACCCGCTGGGGGCGGATAGCTCTCCCTCAGGGATTTGGCCCATGCCCCAGGACTCGGACACTGACTCTCTCACCCCTAAAGGGGCCTCCATGCAAGATGTCCGCCACCTCCTATCTCAACTCCCTACAAAAAATGACTTCCTTTCATTGATTTCTGAGGTCAAGAAAGCGTGTATTGAAATATCTGAAGTGCGAAAGGATATCCAGCTGATTACGACTAGAATGGAGACTCTAGAGGATGATCATGACGCTACCAGGGGTTATATAGCACAATTACAATCCACGGTTTGCTCCCAAACTTCCGCCCTGAGCCACATGCAAAGACACCTTGAGGATTTGGACAATAGGGGGAGGCGGAATAATGTAAGGGTTCGGGGCTTACCAGAGGCTACGCGAGATGAGGATCTACCTGAGACTCTGGAGGCTATCTTTAACTCCATCCTGGGGGAGCCTGCATCCCACAAAGTGAAGCTTGATCGGGCTCATAGGGCCCTACGGCCACGGTCCTCCTCTGGTGTTCCCAGAGACGTAATTTGCTGTGTGCATGATTTTCAGCTGAAGGAGCGTATAATGAACACGGCAAGAAATATGCATAATCTGGAGTTTGATGGGGCCCCAATTCAGCTATTCCCAGATCTCTCGTGGATCACCCTGCAGAAACGACGTTTGCTCCGCCCCCTCCTGACCTTGCTGAGGGACAATGACATTACCTATAGGTGGAACTTCCCATTTGCCTTATCTGCCCGCAAAGATGGACGCTCTGCTGTTCTGCGGGACCTCTCGGATCTTACTCGATTCTGTGACACTCTGAATATCCGAGTACCCAAGATTGAGGAGTGGACTCTTTCACCGCCGCCCCCCCCTCTTCCTCCGGTCTGGCAACAGGTGGGGCAAAAGAAGCGTCGACGTCGATCTGGAACTCTGTCTCCTGGTCATCGGTCCTCCCATGGGACCCCCACCTGAACCCATAGTAGCTTGAAGCTAGAGGACTTGGGTTCGACTATGTTTGCCTTAATGCATTAACGGTATTCTTATTGCAATTAGGGTCTTCTCATTGGTTTTTGAAATGTGCATTTTCTTCTCTCTGCTGCGTGGGTCTGCTCTGTAGACCGGAGTTTGTTTCTCTTTCTGCTCTCTCCTCCCCTGTCCCTATTCTTCCGCCTCCGTTGGGGTTCAGGCTTTCTCCGTGTGAGTTTATCTCCCTGGCTTTTTCTTTACCCCATTCCCTACGTTTGGTGTATGGGGCATTGGCCTTGTGCCTTCACTGTAATGTTAATACTTTACCCCTATGGGTTAGTCTTGTCTGTGTCTTCCCCTGCCTTCCCTACCTTGTCTCTCCACAGTTATGTCCTAGTTTACAGATCTCCAGTCCGGCAGCGTCTCTGCCAGGTCGAATCTACTGAAGGTACTCCTCCTGCGGGTCTTTGTTGCACCCTGGAGCCGGGTGAGCCTCCATATGGGCAAGTATCCTCCCTTTATTGCTCCCAATGATTAAGTGTATCTCTATTAATGTGAAAGGACTAAATTCTAATGTTAAGAGGAGACTGGCACTGAGAGAATTGAAGGAGGCCCAGGCTGATGTAGCTTTCCTGCAGGAAACACACTTTGATCACACTGCTAATTTTAGGTTTGCCCAGCATCAGTATCCTCAGGTGTACTCTGCCTCGGCGGGTGGTAAATGTGCGGGGGTGGCTATTTTAATATCACGGCACTGCCCTTTGCAGGTGACTTCCTCCTTTCAAGACCCAGGGGGGAGATATGTTATTGTGGAGGGTACTGTTCAGGGGCGACCGGTTCTACTCTGTAATGTGTATGCGCCGAACCGCACTCAGATTCCCTTTCTCCGCAGGGTCCTCAAGCGAGTGGCTGCCTATCCACCATCGCCACGTGTGATTGGAGGGGATTTTAACCTTCCCATGTCTGGGATGATGGATAGGCACTCTGTTGCAGGTGCGCCTCCATCTCCTGAACTACTTAGACTTTCTAAGGAATTTAGGAAGCTAATTCGTACCCACAATCTTTATGATCTGTGGCGCATTGATCACCCTGCGGAGCGCTCCTATACATTCTATTCTCATCCCCGTCAGACGCATACTAGAATCGACTACTTCTTTGGGAACGTGCCGACTGTGCGTTTGTTAAAGGGTGCCTACATAGGGCCGATCTCCTGGTCGGACCATGGCCATGTCGCCATATCATTGGCCTCTCTGCTATCCCCTACCCGCTGCTGTCATTGGAGGCTAAATGAAACACTCTTGAAGACTGAGATTCATAGGGACTCTATAAAAGAATGCATTTCCACATATTTTAGGGAAAACGAGGGCACGGTTGGGCTGCAGTCCACCCTATGGGAGGCTCATAAGGCGGTAGTCAGAGGGCACTGTATCGCACTAGGCTCCCGACTTAAAAAAGACACCCAGGCACAAGCACAGACTGCTAGGACAGAGATAGCGACACTTGAACGGAAGTTGACTGATCAGCCCACCCTTGGGACATTGCGTAAGCTCATAGCGGCTAGAGCGCGCCTAAAGGACCTTCTCATGCAGAAGGTGGAGCGTCTGTTGCTCTACTCTAAACAGAGATTTTATGAGAAGGGGAATAAAGCCCACACATTGCTGGCACGCATGCTTTCTGACCGCTCGGCCGCTCAGACCCCGCATGTCCTCAAGGATCATATGGGCAATCCTAAGTATCATCCCCGGGATATTGCCTCTGTATTCTCTCACTTTCTCTCTAAACTGTACTCCCTCCCCTCCACCTTGCCCTCGGACCCTGGGGCCCGCCAGCGGCGGATACGGGACTTCCTGAAGGACTGTCGGCTTCCGACCTTGCCCTCAGAGGCACTAGAGGAGCTTAACGCCCCAGTTACCACGGAGGAACTTCAGGAGATTCTGAAGTCCCTGCCGTCTGGCAAAGCCCCGGGCCCGGACGGCTTTACGTATCTTTACTATAAAACTTTTTCTCCTCTTCTTCTACCTCACCTTGTCCTTTTGTTTAACGCCTTTATGCGAGGGGAACAGATGCCTACCCCCCTTCTCCATTCATATATTACCCTTATCCCTAAGCCGGAGAAGGATCCGTCGGAATGTGCTAACTATAGGCCGATCGCGCTACTGAATTCTGACCTTAAATTGTATACTAAGTTGTTGGCGACCCGACTGGGGTATTGGCTCCCCACCCTTATACACAAGGACCAGGTTGGTTTTGTGCCTGGACGCCAGGGGGCAGATAATACCCGCACGGCTATAGATCTCATTGACGCAGTGAATAAGCAGACGGGACGGGCTCTGATGCTGAGTTTGGACGCAGAAAAGGCGTTTGATCGCCTTAGTTGGCCTTTCCTCTTTGAGACCTTACGCTACTATGGCATCTCGGGCTCGTTCCTGACTGCAATTCATGGCCTCTACATTAACCCTACGGCCTCGGTTAAATTACCCAATCAATTGTCTAGTCCCTTCCAGATCCACAATGGCACGCGCCAGGGGTGTCCTCTCTCACCGTTATTATTTGCATTGTGCATAGAGCCCCTGGCGTGTGCCATTCGGAACAACCCTAATATCCGGGGAGTGAGGGTGGGGGATAGGGAATTTAAAATTATGCTTTTTGCAGATGACATCCTGCTGTCTCTGACGGACCCTCTCACTACCTTGCCTGTCCTCCACACCCTCCTGACCTCTTTCGGCCAGCTGTCTGGTTATAAGGTTAACACGACTAAGACTGAGGCCCTTCCTATTAACCTCCCTCAAGCCCAAGTAGTGCACTTGCAGGCCAACTATAAGTATAAATGGTCTACATCGTCCTTAAAGTATCTGGGTATTAAGCTCACACCCTCGTATGATACTTTATATGCTGCAAACTTTCCGCAGCTATTTAAGGATCTCAGGATTCTCCTGGGGAAGTGGGCCTCCCAGTATATCTCCCTCTTGGGTCGCATAGCCTCGGTGAAAATGACCATTTTACCGAAACTCCTATATTATTTTGAAACCCTTCCTGTCCGAGTCCCCCTGAGCGAACTGAAAGCACTGCAGGCGGCGGTCTTTCGTTTTGTATGGGCTAATAAGCGACATAGGGTGCCTAAATCAGTGATGATGCATAATAAGTCCCAGGGGGGCCTGTCCACCCCCAACATCCTCCATTATTATTGGGCCACACACCTGCGCCAGATCTCAGGTTGGGCGTCCCAAAGCACGTTTAAAGTATGGGCGGTGATAGAAA
This sequence comes from Dendropsophus ebraccatus, assembly GCF_027789765.1. Classification (NCBI taxonomy): domain Eukaryota; kingdom Metazoa; phylum Chordata; class Amphibia; order Anura; family Hylidae; genus Dendropsophus; species Dendropsophus ebraccatus. Next base: position 70,467,439 of record NC_091461.1, on the reverse strand, counting down.
AACTGTGGTTGGCTCCTGTTCACCCGAACTCCTATCTGTGGTCTTCTGCCCCTCCCCCCATTCCCTCCTCTTCCACGCTAGGCCCGATTCTCTTTACTAGACAGATATGGACCAAGTGCGCAGCTCGGTTCGGCCTTTACTCTCGGGCCTCTCCTCTCATGTCCTTCTTGCTAACGCCCGCCCTTGAGATAGGCATGTCCCCCTCAGTGGTGAGACATTGGATAGATAGAAGGTTGTTCCACTATGCGGACATTGTGGACCCAGTGACGCGAATCCTCCGGCCCTTTGATAAGCTCAGGGACAAGTACGACCTCCCTGGTTCGGAGTATTTTTCCTACCTGGCCATACGACATTATATGCACTCGATTTTTGGGTCATTCACAGTTTCGAGGCCCACAGCCTTTGAGCAGTTGATAAGGGCTGGAGGATCCACCAGAGGCCTCATCTCGGCCATATACCAAATTTTGAACTCTCCTGTGGGGGATATGCCTGTTCGACACAAATACATGGATAGATGGGAGGCTTCACTGGGTAGAGTGATCTCCCCCGAGCTGTGGCAGGTGATATGGAGCAGGGCGGCCTCTTCTTCTATCTGTACAAATTATAAGGAGACCCACTACAAGTTCCTGATGCACTGGTATCATACCCCTGAATTGCTACATAAATTGAATAGCACTATTCCCTCGGCCTGCTGGAGGTGTAATGGTGGGGTGGGTACCCTGCTCCATGTCTTCTGGGACTGCCCGCTTATAACGGGCTTCTGGCTTCAGGTGGCTGCAATGCTTTCATCAGTCTTGGAAGTTTCGGTCCCTTTAGATCCCCTAACATACCTTTTTAATGTTACGCCTAAAACACTAGGTAAAAAACCTACCAAACTGATGCTACAGATACTTACAGCAGCTAAGACCCTCATCCCCCGCAATTGGAGGCGGACATCCCCTCCATCATTTGAGGACCTACTGGCTAGGGTAAAAGAAATCAGGGGCCTTGAAAGACTCACCGCATCCCTGAACAACCAACTTCCATTGTTTGAATCGGTTTGGGCTCCCTGGGAAGCTTACTGTGGGCGCTCTGGAGTATCTCACTAATAGAGTAGAGTATTGGATAGGTTGACCTGTACCTCCCCCCCCTCCTTTTTCCCTGCTTTTCCTTTATGTGTTTTCCCTAAGTCTGCGTGTATTTGTGTTTTTACCCTTAGTTATACTTTGTGGTGGGGCTACATATTGTTTTTGATAAAACTGCATAGGTGTATTGATGGTTCTGGCTGATATATGTTAATTATGGTTAGCAATGTTATGTGTCTGTTTTCTAACTTTGCATTTAGCCATACACCCAAATTGGTATGTGTTTGGTAGCCCTATCTACCTGTTTACCTTGTTTTTCTTCTAAAAAAAAAAAAATGTCAATAAATATTACATTTATAAAAAAAAAAAAGATGGACAAACATAATAAAGAATGGTGAGGCAGATACAGGTCAAAGTGGAGATAGCAGAACAGTACAAAAACAGCATGCAAAACTGAGGTCAGAAAGACAGGCAAAGAGGTCAGAATTCCAAGTAATCCAATCCAATATAAGTACTAGCTAAAGCTACAAAAAAACTATTGCAATGAAGTTCCTACAGCACCTTCTTATACGATGTCAGGGTCCCAGTCCAGAGAGTGATTGGACAGGCCCTCTGACATCCAGACCACACAGAACAAAGACTAGCAGGAAGGGGAGGTACAGTAAGTGGAGAAGGCAACTGTCTATCACCACTCAGTCTAAACTATCTGCAGCCTAGGACTAGAGCTAGCAGAAAAAGCAAGATGAGTGTGGTGGAACCGTCCCATCACCAAGACAAAGTTCAGACTGGTGCAAAGAAAACATACAATTATGGCACTGATTCATGACCAAAAGTGCAGTCTCGGACATACTTTACAGGCAGAGTGATGTCTGATGTTTCTTTTGCCTTTATGCCCCAAACTGTGTGTAATATTCCATTGTAATCTGACTAGTGATTTGAAATGTGCGATCCTTGTTTTTGGTATGTGCATTCATGCCCCTGTTTGCTTTGGCATTGGCCAGTGATCAGTCATTGATAGGGTGGTCTCTTGCTTGGCCCTTGAGGTACACTATTTTGTCAGGGTCAGTTAGGGCTCTATTACACCAGCAGATTATCTGACAGGCTTTTGAGCCAAAGCCAGGAATGGACTATAAACAGAGAACAGGTAATAAAGGAAATACTGAGATTTCTCCTCTTTTCAAATCCACTCCTGGCTTTGGCTTAAAAAAATCTGTCAGATAATCTGTTGGTGTAATAGGGCCCTTAAACTCTGAAAGTTCCTCAAGGTTTGTTGCGATTCGGATGTTGAAATCTTTTTTTATATAAAGGTCTTTGGTAAGATTTATCACAATTATTTCTTCATCTCTGTAATGGTTTTCATAGTTACTATAGGAATTATTTGCAAACAAAACAGGCTTTCTAGCCACTAGCCCTTAAACGTGCACTACAATATCTCGCAGTGATTGACATTTTCCCTTAATGCTTGCTGAGTTCTTTTGTGAAAAAAACGCATCACAAGGGTGCATTTTATTTTAAGAACAAATAACGTTATCAATACATCTAACAGTTGACTCTGCTCCAATACTTTTCAAAGAATTTAATTATGTACCATTCATCTCTTCCTAAACCAGCTAAGGTAATATGTCTCTGTATCAACACATTGGCACTGACAACAATCTAGCCAAACACATATAAATTCCTTTGTAGAACCCACTGATTTTCTGAAGTAGCTAAAATGAAGAAAGCAAAGCCCCCTCCTACAGATGCCCTGAGGTCACTGCTAATATACAAAGAGAACAAAGTAATACAATAATAAAAACTGACAATAAGATGTCTGCATGATTTATGGAATTATGAAATGATACTCAGTGGAGACTTTTCATATTTTTATTTTCCCCACAAAGTAGAATCGCAGTAACCCACATCTGAAATGTAAGATGTTCCATTAATATGTATCTACATAAAAAGTAAAATATATGTACATTCTGCTGTCCTATGACCTGCTATGATGATCATAATTAGTAGCTTTGTATTGAAAATATCATAGTTAAGATGGGTAGCGTAATACAAATTTAAAAATATAAAGGGGGTAAGATGCTGGCTATAGAATAAAATGTCTACTGACTAGCAGAACTTACACATCACACACTTAAGGTCTTCATACACCTTTTACATTTGCCAGCTGTTAGCCTCACTCACAGTGGGTTTGGACGTTGGTATAAAGTGTTTGGGGCTCTCCTTACTGTCCACTGAAAGATTATGTCGATAGACATAGGGGTCGGTGTGATGGAAAATCACTACCTGACCCCTTTGTTCTCAGAGACAGTAGGTGCAGCCAGAGTAATGTTGCGGCAGTTTATCTCTCCCCATAGAGAATATAGGAACGCTCGGCTGACTGAACAAAAGTTCAGCCGTAAGTTGTTGAAGTTGTATGCAGGGGCAGTCTTAGCATTTCTGAGGCCCCAAGTGAAATTTTGTCCGGGCCCCCCTCACCAAACCCCTGTGTGCTGCCCCGGTTGTATATAGACCCCCTGTGTGCTGCCCCCAATCGCATATACCCCCTGTGTGCTGCTCCCAATTGTATATAGACCCCCTGTGTGCTGCCCTTATTGTATATACACCCCCAGTGTGCTGCCCCAAGTCATATATACCCCCTGTGTGCTGCCCCAATTGTATATAGACCCCCTGTGTGCTGCTCCCAGTCGTATATACCCCCTGTGTGCTGCCCCCTGTTTATATATACCCCATGTGCTCCCCCACTTGTATATAGACCCCCTGTATGCTCCTCCATTTGTATATAAACCCCCTGTGTGCTCCTCCACTTGTATATAGCCCCCCTGTGTGCTCTCCCACTTGAATATAGAACTCCTGTGTGCTCCCCCAGTAGTATATGGACCCCCTGCATGCTCCTTCAGTAGTATATAGACCCCCTGAGTGCTCCTCCAGTAGTATATAGACCCCCTGTGTGCTCCTCCAGTAGTATATAGACCCCCTGTGCGCTCCTGTGTCTTGGCTGTGGTCAAAAGAGCGGCCTCTTGTGACCTCAGGCAAGACACTTGGGCACCAAAGCAGGGCATGGGGGCCCCATGCAATTGTGTGGGGTGCTTGGTGCCCAAAACCGCTATTGGGTGTATGGCCACCTTTACACAGCTCAAAACTAACCTGATTTAAACTTTGCAGCACAAATACTGTCTAAAACCATGGTAACTCCCTGTACCTATCCTGGACATTATGGTCAGGAGTAAACCAATGACAACTACTCCTAGAAAGTTTACTAAACTGTTTAACTAGGGCAGTAAGAATAGAAATAGTACCACTACATCACAGAACACTACTGAATCAGGAATTAAAGCCCTGCATCAGGACTTAGGGTGCTTTTACATGGCCCGATATGGTACATTGCAAGGGCGCAAGCGTGCACCAATCAGCAAGATCACCATTCCTTCACAGTGCCAGAATCCATTTTAATGTCTATTAGGAGATATACAGTACATGTTAAAAAGTGAAGGAAGCCAGAAAGACGGCCAGTGGATTCCTGAAGTAGAAGTGTACCATCAGTCACATCCATAACAACTAAGTTGTACTGAAGCAGTGCAGAGATATAAATAATGTGTCCTGAGTGTTAGCAATGTGCCATAGTGCTGAGACACTGGTACCGAAACCTTGGCTCAAGGGTCAGAGCAGAGATTGTTTCTGTGTAACACCATTCCTATATGCTCATGGGAAACAAACTGTTATCAAAATATACGCCTCAAAGTGAGAACCATGAAACATTGTAAACTTGTTCTTCCTATAATTGCCAAGTTCAAAGTGAAATTCAAAATTGGAGTAAATTGTCACAGAGCTTGCAAAGGTCTGTTGCTGTGCCATATCCATAGTAGGTGCAACATCACCATCTGCCCATAAAGATCATCATCCTATTAGGTCACTGATACAAGGTCTCCTGTAACATTAGTTATGCCACATATAATCCTTGGGAATCTCTCTCGTATCCTGCTTTTTAATTTTTAAACTTTATACACACCTGTATGGTACTGTGAAACATATTTCTATGAAACTCACATCTTGTCTTGACTGGTTAGGACTAGGTAAGTTAACTCATGATCGCTTTGATCTGGAGACTACAGAAAATAATCATTTGGCTCAGTTCACACTACAGAATTTTTCAGCTGTCATTGCCGATGGCCACCAAAGAGACATGCGATATTTGCAGATGACGACCTCCTACTGGATAGTGATCATGACCATTATAGAGGCAAATATTGGACATCTTTTTGACGGTCTTTGGCAATGACGGCAGCAAAATCCCATAGTATGAACTTAGCCTCAAACTGTCTTTTTAAACAATTCAAGACAAGGGAATTTTATCTGGTAGGTAAGCAGTTTCAGGAACATATAACTATTGAAGTTACTTCTATCTTATCATGCAATACAGGTAAGTTTAACATTCTTTGATACACAAACAGCTTTCTTTTCTAGGCTATATTCCCACATCAGGATTTTACGGCCATCTTGTTTTCAGACAGACTTCTTTTCGAATGTGAGCAAAATCCCGATGTGTGAACATAGCCTTACATTGCATAACAATACACTTATACTTCTTTTTATTTTTGGGAGGTAGGATCCAGTTTGACGCTGACAATTTTAGTAACAGTTTCAGCAACAGTATCATGCTTATTGTTTCAATGAATCACAAAGCACACACTCACATCAGGGAATATAAAATCTATTGGGACAGACGTGTAATTGCTTTAATTACTGTAGATGTTGCGGAGACAGACATTTCAGATACAATAAATATCATACTTGCATTTTCCAATTTATCCGCAGTAGGTATACCAGAAGAGGAGAAATAAAATTACGTGCCAATACTTACAATTTCCCCATGACCAGCAATAATAAAGTTTTGGTTTCTATAGCAGACTTACCAAACATTTGATGTAAGAAAAGGTTACTCTGTTCCTGACTGCCCTTTTGAAACTATGGCCTATTAATATTCAACCTACTCTATATTGTATTACAAAGAATGTGGTGCTCTGTGTTCTTGAATAATATATTGTGGTTTCTTGTAAATTAACACTTTTTCAAGAGAAATGTTAGAAAATATATTGAGGATTCTGCTTAGTAAATGAAGATGAGGTCAGCGGGTGCCCAGCTCAGATCTACATGCTCCAGAAGATGAGTTTTATTTTTCAAAGCTACTGCACACTACTGCAAAGCAGTGCATGGCTATGTTCCTACTATGGGATTTTGCTGCGCTCATTACCAATAGACAGACGTCTTTCTGCCTCTTCCAGGCTGTGCTGCCCTGCTCTGTGGTGAGTCTGTCCATAAAATGGCTGACATGGAGCATGTGACCTTGTCCCGCCCCCCTGTGTCCACAACGAGCCTTTATATTTCCATGGAGGACACTGGGGGCGGGGCATGGTCACATGCTCTTCCATGTCAGTCATCTTATGGACAGACTCATCATAGCGCAGGGCAGCACAGCCTGGAGGAGGGGAGTCTGATTTTTTTGCACATACAATGCTAACCTGCCAACAATATTGCAGCGGTGTAGAGTGTTTTGTTCTACCTCATCTACATCTGATGCCTTTTGGACTACATTATTATGAAACAAACTAAGACAAATGTTATTTTGTTTTTTACATTTTTTAAATAGATTATACAATCTTGCTTTTCTAAATTGATCCATATAGTATAATTTTTTTTTCTTGTCACCTACCTTATAGAGAAGGTAATGAAAAGGAAGTGTGTAAAGCCTGTATTACACAGGGCGATCTTCAGGAGCAATCGAATGCCTCATTCCACGCTCGCTGCCAGCATTATTACACTCGCCGTCAGCTAGCAGATAAATGGGGGGCGGGGGCTCCCCTGCCACAACTCCTATTACACGGAGTGACAGCAGATCGTTGCTATCCCAGTTATATGTCTTTTAACATGTTGAAAGACAATGAAAGACAACTATCAGCCGACATTGACTGATCATTGCCTTTTATTACACATAGCAATTATTGGCCGTAATGGCCCCTAATTGGCCAAATAGGGCCAGTAATCGCTTTGTGTAATAGGGCCTTTAGACTGGGGTTCCATGCGGACCACCACCCATCTATAAAGAGAATACACATTTCTACTTTTCAGATTGAAAACTAACTTTGTTGTTGTCATTTCATACATAGCACACAGCTTTAGTAAGGTCTGCTGCTCTAATGTGATAAGCACTAAAGTCATCTCCAAATGGTTCATCTTTGCAGGGACTTTAAGGGCCAATATTTTTCCGGTCTGGACCTACAATATGATTGTTCCGGTACTCTTGAGAGACAATCCAACCATAATCAGGAACCTATATTAACTCAAAAGGGCAAAATGAGGGACTAGGGCATATGGAGAGGGACCGCCTATAATGGACAACAAATGTAAAGGGTACTTGCCATATGGCATAGTGTCATGTCACAAGTATAACTTCAGGCGTCCAAGTAGGGAGACCTCCCAGGTACAGAGACTTCAATCAATCAATTGAACGAAAGATAAGAGGTTCTCAGCGGAGTGGAGCGTTCTTCGCTATAATTAGCTTTGTTCTGCTCTCCTTGGAGAATTGAACAGAGTGGTGAAGGGCTCGTAATCTATTCCTATACAATGTTAACCCCACATCTGCCAAAATGAACCTATTAATACTAAAGAGGCACAGTGCTCAGTGTACAGTACATTCTATATCATGTTATTACTTATGCTATCATCTATGCTTTTGTACTTGTAGGATGCACTCGTATGCTCTACTTATGTCAAGTGAAAAGTGTATTTAGCCTGTTTTATGGGGATGACAGATTGTAAACATCTTTTATGATCATTACAGTATTCATTTGCTTACAACATTTCTTGTTCTTTCCAGATGGTTCAAGTCAAGTGCGATGCTTTGGTGAATATTTTGTGAATGTGAAGCGCCATCTGGCACCACAAAGCAGCTACGTGGTATTTACAGTACATTCTTTTATTTTGATGCAAACATTTTAAATTATAGACATCTAAACAATTGAAATATTGTTAAGGTGAATGATCCATATCCCCTATGTCAATTCGATTCCTTGGTGTATTTTGTGAAAAAATGCTCCACCCTTCACGACTGATCCCTATAATCATGAGTTGAAAGGTAAATTTCAGTTATTTAGGAATAATTCAATAGCAGCTACTTTAGTGTTTTCAGTTTACTTATTTGAAACATTCCTTAAAATGCCCCCCCCATACTGGGTCAAAAACATGACGTAAATATATGTGCAGGATTTTACTATATGGGTAAAAACTAAAATGGATTGCAAAGATCAATCACCAAAACATGCTTTAACCCCTGAAGGACACAGTAATGGTTACATAATTACAAATAATTATGAAAAAATTGTAACTCTTATAACCATTTTTCCACCTATAGGGCAATTTAGAAGCTTTTTTTGTACAATGATCTATAGTTTTTATTGGTACCATATAGATGAGGATGGGAATTTTTGATCAGTTTTTATTATAATATATATATATATATATATATATATATATATATATATATATATATATATATAGTGTTGCCTTGGATTACGAGCATAATTGGTTCCAGGACCCTGCTTGTAATCCAAACCCACTCTTAAACCAAAGCAAATTTTCCATTAGGAAATCATTGAAATGCAGACAATTGGTTCCCCACCCCAAAAATAATGATCTTTTTTATTCTGAATAACATGTAAAACTTATGAAACAAACATTTATAAACAGCTATATGTGATATATATTATATGGTGTATAATGTATAGTAAGAGCATAAACCTGAAAAAACAGGAGCAGTTTGTAGATACAGGATGGAACTGCAGCTCCCCATAATGCAGTAGCGTAGTACAACAGGCTAGAATAGAGAAGCAGGGCTGCTGTCAGAGGTCTGCATGGTCACATGACAGCAATGGGGAAGGGGTGTGTGTTCAGCATGGACCAATCAGGACTAACAGAGACTGCAGGGAGCATGAAGGAATGAGCAGGACATTTGTGGGCACAGTATAGCAGCGCTCTCTGTCCGGGGAGAGAGGGGTTACAGCTATGAAGAGATTACCCCCACAGTCCTGTCCCCTGATGTGAGATCTGCTATGATTTGGAAGGTGAGGGAGACTTCCTGGGTCAGAGTACAGTTCTGTTAACCCCGCTATGCACACCATGCCGCTACCCCACTCGCCCTCCCACCAAGTACAGGGAGCTCTTAAACCAAAGCAATGCTCTTAAACCAAGTCACAATTTTGAAAAAGTGTGAGCTCTTAAACCAAGTTACTCTTAAACCAAGGTACCACTGTATATATATATATATATATATATATATATATATATATATATATATATATATATATATATATATATATATATAATGTAAGTGTAGTGTCCATTTAAGGCTATGTTCACACAACCATTTTTTGAGCTCCGTTAAAAATGACGTCCATCATTTTGAGTATAAAATAACAGCTGTCATTTAGCAGCCTGGCCTTCCCTTAGTGCAAAGATGGCTGTTGGTACATTATTCTAGTTTGGGGTTACTAATTGGCCTTTGGGTGTGGCTTAATTAAAAAGTCCATTGAATTTAATAGTAAAAATGGAGACAGAACGGAAAAGAAAAACCGCTTGTGAACAGGCTGATGATGCAGACAGGGGGCAGGGCGTGATGTCACAGGAGGCTTGGCTGGATCCCCCAATCCCCTGAGTGATTTACCATCTCTGTCCAGCCTGAAGCAGCTGCAGCAAAATTCTGGAGCTTCATTGCAGTACTGCATCGTATTCACAAAAATGATGCAGTAACACAATTAAATGATGCTAAAAGGCCCAGAGGATCAGAGTTGGCTTTGTCAGTCCCACCTGGACAAAAAAAGGCATAAACAGCATATCACATGTAAGATAATATCGGATAAAGTCCTTATTATGGGGCTCAACCTCAAAGATAAAAGATACTTGATCATAATATGCGTGTGGAGATTAAAAGAAAAAAAAAATTAAGTTAAAAAAGTTCTTTACTTTATTACAATATTGGCACTACAGGTAGAGAATACAGTGAGCTGTGTGGTGTTACAGGTAGTAACAGTGTGCTGTTTCGGTGGGACTACAATGAAATGATAAAGTACTGCAGAAAATTCAGTAACACAATGAAACTGCAATGTGAGAACGCAGGCTAGATGTTCTGCAACAGTTTAGTGCAGGGGATGGGCAGGGTGGAGGACTGCAATGAACAGATAAGGGAAAGCATTGCACTCTGGGACCTTTAGTACTGTGTAAAACTGCTCAACCAGGAAGTACAGAGACACAATACAGAACAAAGACCCCCAAAACAAATGGAGTTTTGGTAGTTTCAAAACTGGGATAAATAGATAAGTAATGCTTCTGCAGACGTTTCATTTTTTTCCCCCTCTAGGAGTACCCCTTTAGGCTATGTTCACACAACGTATGAGACCGGCTGTTCCGTGACACCGGCCGGGTGATCTTTCCGACCGCAGAGCTCTGATGCGGGCGCATCAGCGTGCGCCCGCATCAGAGCTTACCATAGCCCACAGTGAAGCGAGCGGCCGGAGCTGCTCGCTTCACTGTGTGAACTGACAGGTCTTTCTGCGTCCGGAATTCACTAAATTCCGGCCGCAGAAAACTGACCTGTCAGTTTTTTCTGGCGCCATGCGGGATCCCGTCCGGAGCGTATATGATGTGTGTATGCTCCGGCCGGGATTCCATTGCACATAAGGCTTTGTTACGCACCACAAAACTACGGCCGTAGTTTTACGTTGTGTGAACATAGCCTTAAAGTGTAACCGTCACTTTAGGTGACTTTTCAGAATGTGCTGTCCGTGAAGAGCAGCACTATAACTGCCCATTATACCTTCCTATCTCGGTTTACTGTCTTTTTTTGCCAATGAGTGTATTTCATTCCTACCTGAATATACCTATACCATATTGGTATACGCTAGAAGTAAAATAATAAAACAGCTCTATTTATTTTTGTTCAATAGCATCAAATATCTAAATACATAAACAACAGTAAATACCAAATAATAAATATATAATAAACTTTACATTTTTATAAGCTTTATCTCAAAACCTAAACAATTGGCCCTATTTAATTTAAAATGCACCTACATTTTTGTACAATGTTTCCATATATTCTTTATTTAGTACATTTCTCTCTCACATTTCTCATGTTAATCTATTTTGTAAGTTATTCACTTTACCTGTTTTTTGTTATGCGATGTATAAGAATAAGATAAAGTACTTACCATAATAAACAAATTAAAATAAAATCAGAGATGCTGAGGCTTGTATTCTGTAAACACCCCAGTATTGAAATGAACAGTCATTCTGACATGAAAAAGCAGACAATAATTACATGAATAATTGCCTACTCATTTTTAAGCTGTCATACAATTAAATTTAATTGAAAATGTGAACACTTGACTAATCTTGTATAAGAAAAGATAAATGATATGCCATGGGTGTGGCAAGTGTAGAAGGTGATATTTTCAAGGTTAAATCTAATAAATAGCAACATAAGCAATCCAGAAAGTCAGTTCTCAGACAGACACTATCTTTTTATATGAACATATACACAAAAACAGTAAAGGGTTGAACAATTGTTTTTGTATAAAGCCTTAAGCCAGTCAATGTGGCAAAAGGACCAGTCCGATTCTGTCAGGTAAGGGGATTGGTTCTTTTTGTTGGTGCTGTGGACAAGCAATACCCTAACTTCTCAAAGCAGCCTAGGAGGTTCATGATTTTTCTACTCAATATTCTTTATTGAGTAGAAAAGCTGTTTCATATTAATTTATTTTAAGCCAGACTCTGCTGCTGGCCAACATTGCAACTGTCTTGTTTTCATGCAAATAACTTTTGTCTTTTGTAAGGCTGAGTTCAGATTAGGTTTTTGCACTGACTCATAATGACTAGCCCTATGTAGCTATTTGCCTAAATTATAACTTAAACATGCAAAAGAGGAGCCCGTGGAGCCTCATCAAAGAGTCTCGAAATGCAGGACTAGCCAGATATCCCTCCGGGAAGGACCCAGCCAAGGGGTGGCTCCTGTAAGAAAGCCACCAAAACCACCATATTAAGTGGCCCTATAAGTCAATGTAATGACAAGGAAAAAACAAAGGACAGGTAACTATCCACATACAGCTGTTTCGTGGTGTTGCCCCTCATCAGTGTGGAGCAGGATTCTGGCTAGGTGGGAGCAATGCCTAGCAGAACCATAAGAGAAACAGATCGCTGATCTCAGGGAGACCAGCCAAACGACAACACAGCCGGTTGCTAGTGAAAGCGCTCAAAGCGTTGAAGTCCTAGGCGCATTGCCCCCTGGGAAACATGAACATGCAAAAGAAGAGCCCGTTAAGCCTCATCAAAGAGTCTCGAAACACAGGACTGGCCAGATATCCCTGGCCTTGGTTTTTCCGTTGTCATTACATTGACTTATAGAGCCACTTAATATGGTGGTGCCATCCCTTGGCTGGGTCCTTCCTGGAGAGATATCTGGCTAGTCCTGTGTTTCGAGACTCTTTGATGAGGCTCCACAGGCTCTTCTTTTGCATGTTCATGTTTCCCAGGGGGCAATGCACCTAGGACTTTACTGCATTGAGCGCTTTCACTAGCAGCCGGCGGTGTTGTCGTTTGGCTGGTCTCCCTGAGATCAGTGATGTGTAACTTAGGCATCATTAATATCTAGCATTTTATAATTCACTTAATTTTTTTTTAGTATTTTGTTGAGTGAAATTCAAGGTTATAACATTGGCCACTAGGTGTCACTATATTGAGCTCCACTGTCTGTTGTCAAGAATGAACATCAATAAATACAGCAATTTAGAGGTGACTAGGAAGAAAGGGATGGGGAGATTTAAAGCTCTGCTTTCATGCTGTCAATCACAGTGCAGGGAGCTAGCAGCAGAAATCGGAGAGACAGACAGAGAGGAACATAAGGTAATATCCTAGCCGAATCCTGTATATTTTGAGTATATGCTTTTTACATCTATAATTTCATTTTTATTTTATAAATAAGCATTTCCTTATATTGAAAATTAGCTTTGTGGCATTTTTTTTATGCAATTTTACCCCGTCTTTGACAAAATCATGGTAAAAATAAAATTATGCAGTTTTACAGTAAATGGCAAAATTCTTGATAAAACTGCAGAGAAAATTTACATCAAATTTGCTTTAAAAATTACACCAGTATTCCCATGATTGATGCACATTTTTCTAACCACAAATTCACAGTAAAAGTTATGTTTTTTCCTGTTATTGTATTGTTATTTTCAATGAATTAGTGGTAAAAAAAAAAAATGGCAAGAACTGTGCCATTTTTTTACTGCAAATTTGCAGTAAATTTTTACACAATTTTAGAAAGATTTGTGCCAATTGATTAAAAAACGTGTACTCTTTGGCCACAAATTTGCAGTAAAATTAAGTAATTTTGAAACATTTGTGCTGATTGATTATTACATTTTTTTTTTACTGTGAATTTGCTGTAAAAATTGTGCCATTAACTGAAAAATTGCATAATTTTTACTTTGATGTTAGCTTATTTGCTGCAAAATTTCACTAACACATGCAAAAAGATACATTCGTTCAGGAGATTACAGCCCGCACAGCTCTGGGAGTTGGGTCATGACATCACCATTTTATCCCGGAAGTGAAGCCTTAATGCTGTAGTAAGTGCGGGGAAAGAAGCACTTTATGTGCATTTCCCATAATGATGGTGATTTGTATAACTTTTGGGGGGGGTAATACAATACTCTAATAAAACGGAATCCGCAGCGGATTTCACGCTGCGAGTTTGCAGTGAAATCCGCTGTGGATTCTGGTAGTTTGAAGTGAATAGGTCACACACCAGCGGCTGTGTGTGAGGATCCCGGCTGCCCTCGCTCCCCATCAGCCAATCATTGCTTGGGGAGTGAGGGGAGCCTCACACACAGCCGCAGCACCGAGCAGGTAATGTATGCTCCGGGCTGGGGGCTGGGATCGGCGGGGGGGTTAAAGGGACCGGCTTACATATGTAAATCCATAGACCTTCACACTTCCCGGATCCGCAGCGTATTTCGCTGCAAACTCGCAGCATGAAATCCACTGCGGATCCGGTACGTGTAAAGGCACCCTAAATCTCCCTCACTTCCTAGTCACCATCTAAATTATATAGTTACATATTGTTAAAAAGGTTAAAAAAAGACATGATTTAATTGTTTACGTGTCAGTCTGACTTTTGTGGATTTTATTTGTGAAGCTGAATAAATGTCTATGCTACTGATAAACTCACACTATCTGTGCACCGGGTGGAGCTAATTTGGACAGGTGCAGTAAGCTGGTTAAAGACTTTCTGGTAAAAAGACAAGTTCATGACCCTCATGAGGCAGATGCCAATCGCCCCATCACAGGGAAAAAAATTCTTCTCCAATTCCAACATGGCAATCAGAATAAATCCATGGATTAACCTCTTATCACATGAAATGTAGTGCCCATAATTTATATATATTTTGAACTTATTAAATGATCATGCATGCCCATATGGAATACGCTTTGGGGATCTTACAAGGCACTAATTCTTCCTTTCTTGTCTTTTATTTATTGTATCACACCAGGTTTTATGTTAGAGTACTGTCAATGTGAGGGTTAAAATGAGCTGGACCCGGAAGTGTTTGTCCTGATGCTGTTTAGTACTTAAGAAAGGCTCTCCTATATTTAGAGAGCTGAAATGTATTGCTAATAGTCAATAAATTGTTGTTATTTTATATATGCCACTTGCCTGCTGCATAGTTTGTTACTGCAATAAAAACAATGGGGGAGACTTATCAAAAATGGTGTAAAGTGTAACAGGCTCAGTTTCCCCTAGCAACCAATAAGAATCCACCTTTTATTTTCTAACGAGTCTGTGAGGAATGAAAAGTGGAATCTGATTGGTTGCTAGGGGCAACTGAGACAGTTTCACTTGTTTTATGTATGTGCACTTACTGAGCTCTGTTCGCTGTGCCAGCGCTCTTCCACTCCAAGGAAACTACACTCACCCCCCAGCTATGTACAGTTAGGCTGGGTTCACACTACGTATATTTCAGTCAGTATTGTGGTCCTCATATTGCAACCAAAACCAAGAGTGGATTAAAAACACAGGAAGGATCTGTTCACACAATGATGAAATTGAGTGGATGGCCGCCATATAACAGTAAATAACTGTCATTATTTCAATATAACAGCCGTTGTTTTAAAATAACAGCAAATATTTACCTTTAAATGGCGGCCATCCAATTAATTTCAACATCGTGTGAACAGAGCCTTTCTGTGTTTTTAATCCACTCCTGGTTTTGGTTGCAATATGAGGACCACAATACTGACTGAAGATTCTCAGAAGCTTTAATAAGATAAGAGACGACATGTTTCGAAGGATAACACTCTTCATCAGTTCCAATGCACTACCAAGTATGCTTTCTGGAACCTCAGCAATAGACACAAAGAAAGCTTGTCCCACCCCTGGGATCAACTGTGTCAACTATGCTTTACAATTCCGTTTTATTACTAAAGAAAACTGTATACTTTGAAGAATAATCACTGTTTAAATAAGTTCATCTTATTTATCCTGCAGATAATTTATTTGCAAATCTGATTTATAATCCACAGGGAAATCCAGAAACACTGTGCCAAAATATGGTGATTTTATACAGATTTGATACAGATATTTAACTGTAAAACACAGTCCTAGTAAAACCTTTAGCAAAACCCCCAGCAGTCCCGTGGTGTGGATATTTTAAGATTTTTTCTTTTAAGACTTGCTGATTTAGTTGTGGATTTTGCCTTCACATTCAAATCAGAGGGTATAATAATCATAATCTTCTACTGCGGCAATATTTCTGCCACAAATCAAGACAGTTAATTTGCAGCATTTGAGCTATTTACTAGAGATGAGCGAACCTTGAGCACACTCGAGTTTGTTTGAACTCGAACACTCTGCATTTAATTACCAGTGGCTCAAGAAATTGGATGCAGCCCTTGGGAGTCCTGAAAAACATGGATACAACCATAGGCCATGTTCACACATGAACATCGGCCATTGTTTGACACGGCCGATGTTTGCCGTGTCAAACAATGGCTGAAGTCTCACATGTTCACTCGGCCGTGTGAACATCACTTGATTTTAACTGGAATGCGGGCACATTCGGGTCTGCCCGCACTCCAATTAGTCATAGACCACAGTATAAAGTACGGTGAGGAGCCATACTTTACACTGTGTGCACAAGCTATCTTGTACAGCCGCTGTTCCATGAATAGTGACTGCACAAAATAGACCTGTCGTTTATTTTGTGCAACGGCCGTAGTGTATACAGTGTTTATACACTATGGCCGTCGTTCCAAGCACACTAGTGTGATTTTACTCTGTCAATAAACAGCAACTGTCATTGCAATCTGTAACAACGGCTGTTGTTTATGGTAAAAATACATTGTGTGAACATAGACTGTATCCATATTTTCTAGACAACCTTAGATCTGCATCCAACTTGTCCAACAACCGGTAATCAAATGCAGAGCATTTGGGTTTAGACTAATTCAAGTATGTTCGAGGTTCGCTTATCTGTACTATTTACCATAATAGTAAGGCTGGGAAAACTTTCCTCAGTCTTCATGTCTTATGAGTCTGTTCTCTGACTTGTGGTAAACAACCTGATTCAGACTCCACAAAAAATGTTGTCTGGTCTAAAAGTTATCGTTACAATATGAAACTGAGTAAAACTATATTCACAAGAATAATATTGTTAAATGTGTTACATCATTCATACTTTAATTTCTCATCTATTATATCACATGAAACCTGACGAGACTGTCATCGGTGACAATAGAAAAAGACGCTTTTCAGTCATAAAGTTGTGAATGGTACAATTATATCTTCTCAAGCTTGAAACAGTGTTAACTGCTGTCAAGGAAAAACACCGACATGCAGTGCCCAAGGCAACATTAGCTTTCATAAGATATCCTTTACAAAAATGTCATAACTCTGATAGCAGTGCATGGTCTATCGATTGCTCTCTATCTACCAGCAGGAACGTGTCAGGTGCAACAAAAGTAGCTTCACATGTATTGGAAGTCCTTAGAAATTGCCCTGCAGCAAAGCAATAAGGATAAATAAAAAAAGAATAATGCCCATAGAAATATGCTTTATTGAATTTTGCTCCATTTTTCAAACACATTGTAGCAACAATCTTTCATTTACGATTTAATAACTTGACTTTGGAATGTCTGTTTATCCTCAGCCCTGGTAACAAGGAAATAGCCACCCTGTTACCCTTAACAATAACCCAACACTGCGTAACGTAAAGGAGATGGCCACAGCTACCTCTCTGTGTTATTTACATATTTAACAATGCAGATGAAATATATAAACAGCAATATATTATATATTAACCAACATGTTAGACACAGACAGCCGGCAATGCAAGTAAGCTTTCCCTGCGGTATCGCTAAGTAAAGAGGCGGACACTGGGGTGCATAAAAGAAGTGTGTAGACTATGCAATACAACATATAATGTTACATATAGTAAGAAATATAGAATTCAAATCCAGCACCCAGGTCATTGTTTTCTAAAGTTTATTGAAGCAGAGATGTAGGAAGAGGTTAAGGTGGAGGAGGAGCAGGTTAAGATTTTAATTATACATTTCATATTATATATAACATTATATGTAACAGGATAGATAGATTATGACCTACGTATACAACTATACAAGTATACTACGTATACTAATCTATAGACCTGTGTTTGGAGTTTGGTCTTTTTAGTGGGTTTAGGGGCAGACAAAGACTGCAGAGAGTCCCTGTTTAAAAAATGTGCTTATGCCCCCCATAACCTAATTGTACCCTCACCCTTCTACCCTATGGGTGGGTTCACACTGAGGAATTCTTGCAGATTTTCAGGTGGATTTTGCTGAAAAATGCGGGTGGAATGTAAAGAAAGAACATTGTGAATGTACATTGGCTTTATTGGGCGTTCCGCTTATTTGTTCACACAGTGGAATTTCCGCGCTGAAAATTCCGCCGCGTATCCGCTTCCTGCCTGAAAAATTGACATGTCAATTCTTTTGGCAGATTCCGCTAGAGAAGTCTTATAGAAGTCTATGGGGCTTTAATTCTGCTTGAATTCTGCTTAAATTCTTCTCCTATTCTGCCAGAGCTGAATAGGTGATGAATTTCAAGCAGAAAACTTTCTGCTTCTATTTCTCGAGAATTCCTCAGTGTGAACCCACCCTATTTGAGTGATCACTGGGCAGTTACAACCATTTCTTTGATTGGAGTTGTTTACTTCTATCCCCTCCTCCATCTGGCACTGCCTATCACGAGGACTTCAACCAGCCACAAATCATCTCCAAAGAATCTTCCCCCTATAAAATAGACCTTTTTGTGCCACTATATATCAGGTAGCTTCCCTCTCTGCTCCCATATAGTAGTTAGTTCCCCAATATGCCCCCATATTGTGTTAAGCCCCTTCTGTGCCCCAGTATAGTAGTTAGGCCCCCTAAAATCTAGTATTAAGGTCCCCTTTGTGCCCCCATGTAGCCTATAATAAACACATGTTATCACAACACCACACTCTCCTGTGCCCTCTTGTATTTCGGTTAGGTCACTCTGTGCACCCATATAGTAGCCAGGTTCCCCTCTGTGCATTCATATAGTAGGTAGGCCTCTTTTCAGGTTGGTCACCCAGTAGGTAGTATCCCCTATGTAGTTAATTCTCCCTGTAGATAGGAAGTCTCCCTGTAGGTAAATCCCTAGTAGTAACCCCCCCGCCCCATGTATTATTCCCCATGCAGGCAATTCCCTGTAGGTAATCCCTTTGCCAGACACACACACACACACTATGTAATATCACCCAGTGTAGTAGGGACCCCATCATGGTAGGTAATACCCCTGCAACAACCCCCCCCCCCCCCCCCCCCGTAGACTGCAGTGGTTGCAGCGCAGTGATTGGCTGAGTGGCCTGTCAGTGCAAAAACACGCTGTTGGAACATTGACAGGTAAGCTTGGTATCGGAAGCTAAGTAATACATTTTTACAGGTCCATGGCATAATATTATCCCAGCAGAATTTTAATCTGCTGAAGAAATGTAGTGCCATAGACTTTAATAGAAATCAGTATCGCAGAGGATTTTACTGCAAGAAGCTCAGTACATGTGAATCCATTCCCAAAGTAAACTCTGGCCATCTGGTAAAATGCTTCTCTTATTTCCAATGTTACTAACTAAGCTAGTGTACAATTTTCCTTTGAGGTTAATACAATTCTGTAATAATCGACTTTTAAAGAACATGTCAAAACTGTTAGTCAACTAGTATCTACCACAACCACTAATAAATTCAATAGTCAAAAAGTGACTTTTAAAAATAAAAGCCTTTCCATAGCTTGGCTTCATGCATTTTACCAGACAAAAGTATAATCCAGGGTCTCAAAAATGTCCTCCTAAATCATTTTTCAATTCAAAATTCTGAAACACAAAATGTAAGTTTGACAATGTGATTTAGGTATTACATGCTTTATTTATGATTCACATGAAGTCTCCATATACATCTGTGATTTATGCTACACATAAGAATAACTCTTATATGTGTAAAATATATGCAGAATAAGGCTAGACACGGTGCAGTATTTTATAGACATCTCAGGTGTTCAAAGAATACCTTGTTTCCTTGATTTACAGGGACCATTGAGGACCTGATTTACAAGTATACCGTCAGACTTCCTCATACAGCAGAAAAATGTGTTGTAGAATAGTATTGTCCTAACAGTGACATATAGCTCTGGTTTTAGCTCTTGTGCAAGAAAAATTTTCAGATTACCTTGAAAAAAAACGACTGTCAATCATATTTTAAAACCCTGCCAATGTAAAGATTGAGACTATTCAGAGTTTTAATCAGTTTTAATTCTTATTAGATTAATCTAGACATTAGATTCATCTTGACATACACTTTTTTATTGTAAAGTGGTTTTCAGGGATACATATTCTTGGTTTCTATTTTTATACAATTTTATATATTCCAATATGCTTGCTATGCCTATTTCACACTATTGTCACACCACTGCTACCACGCTGTGTACAATCCTTCCCGAGGCTGTGTTGCAGCGCAACACATGATCATGGTAATAAGTTACTAGCCGCTTATGGACATAACAGCAACTCCGTAGGTAATGTTTCGTGTCCATGGTTACATAACAGACATGATAGGTTTGGAATTGGAATGTTATGTATCGATATATGTAGTGCATAATATGTACTGTGTATATATTAGTTGGGACTATTGTTTATGTGTAACAGAAATGCAGATATGTTTATGTCGTATAACCCTCAGGACCATGGGTTATTGATTCCTTAATGCCCAGGTTGTTTTTAGATATCAGCTTATGGGATCATAATCATCCCATAAGCTGATGTCCATAGCTCTGCCCCCTCTCCTCTGTCCCCTGCCACTGTTAGAAGCCTGTAACAGCAGCAGGGGAGAAAGGGGAGGGGGCAGAGCTCACTCTTGCGGCGTGCCAGCCTTACCTCTCTTCAGTTCCCCTCGGCCTCCATAGGTAGAAACCAGAAGCCTGAGGCTTCTGATTTCCACGGCTGCCAATGGGGCTCTACGATTACTTCGCAGAGCCCGATGGTTACCGGACAGAGAATTCTCCCTCTGTAGAAGCCCTATAGATGCTGCTGACCGCAGTATCTATAGGGTTAACTCTCAGTACCGGAGTGCAGCTCCGGCACTGAGAGTTGCGGTGGGTCCCCGGCTACCAATGATAGCTGGAACCTGCCGCGCATGACACAGACACATCTTCTGCGTCTGTGTCGTCCTGCATCAAAAATTAACGTCGCTGCAGCATCGGGCATAGACTGCAGCAACATTAAGCGTGCAGCGGTGAGAGGGGGATAATGAAGCGGAATTTCAATCTGACGAAGTGATGGCATGTCAATGGGATTGTTGTGTCCCCCTATTCTCAGGAATGGGAGAGTTCCCATAGGTCTGTGATATTAGGAGAAATCGCTGTATAAAGCATATTGCTTCTTCTTTTGTTGGCTAGTCATTGGTATATATCCAGTGATGGACTGAGGTATCTGGGACCCACCAGACAAAATTATTCTGGCGGTCTACCAATGAACAACCAGTGAGAAATGACATGTCAGTCAGTGTTTGTGCAGGTTATAAAGCAGGGGGCCAACTGGAGGATCCGACACTGCATATATCTACTACTTCCAGCATCCAGGTACTTAACCCCTTAACGACATCAGGAGTAAATGACGCCCCCCACAGGGTGGGTTTTAACGCAAATGGACGTAAATTTACACCCGATGTTTCCCCGATCGGGGAAGATGGCCTGCTATAATTTATCTCTGCTTGTCGGCACGGGGGCTTCACTCTAGTGCCCTCTAGCGGCTGATCAGTGTATATTATTCACTGATCAGTTGCTTTGAGTTAAAAAGAGTTTTCTGGGGGTTTTTTTCAATTTTTTTTTCTTTTTATGCACCCTAACGCCGCTGAGTGCTGATCAGCATCGCACGTAAGTGTGCCGCTGATCAGCAACTACTAAAACTAAAAAAAACACTACATTACACCACACTACATAAAATAAAGTTTTACACTACACTACATTACACATTTACATACCCCATATACTAATCCCCGTATAAAGATGGCCCCCAGGGTGTTTTCGGTAGAGGACGCATAAGCTATTATTGCCTCCGACACCGAAACAGCCAGTGAAGATGAATGGGGAGATCCTTTTTTCCTCCATTCATCCTCATCCTCATAACCCAGTGATGTGTCTGGGGGTGGCGTAGCGTGCGCTGCCCCCCAGACATGTCTTTTCCGCCAGTACCGTCCCAATAAGAGATGACTGTATGGCATGAAATTCTACAAACTCTGTGAGAGTACCTCAGGGTACACTTACAGATTTAGGGTACGAGAAAACTGCAGAATGGCAAAGGATAACCCTTTGTGCATTCCGCAGCTGGCACCCGCCGGCGGACTGATGCGGGCGTGCGCATCTCCGCCCGTGTCATAGACTCCATTCTATGCTTGGGCGGATTCCATCGTCCATCCAAAGAATGAACACGTTCAATCTTTGGACAGAGGGCGGAATCTTCCCGTGCATAGGAAAGAGTCTATGATCCAGGGATTATTCTAATTGCCATTTTGGAGTCGGGAAGGTATTTTTTCCTGTGATGAGGCTACTGTCGTCTGCCTTATGAGGGTTTTTTGCCTTCCTCTGGATCAACACAGGTTGAATTTGATGGACTCCTGTAATTTTCAACCTTATAAACTAATAATTTGCCTAATACCCCCAAGTAAATTAAAAATGTCCTTTTTCCCCAGCTAAAAAGGTATGGCCGCCATTCCTATTAGAGACTTGCCATGATGCAATTACAAAGCCTCTGTTCTTCCAGGACAGTAGAAACCCCCCACAAGTGACCCCATTCTGGAAACTACACCCCATAAGGAATCTTACAAGGGGGGCAGCGGGGATATGGCCCTCTGGTGATGGACACATTTGTGCCGTAAAAATGAAAAAAAAAATGGTATTTTTTATTTTCACGGCACATGTTCTACATATGTGCCCGTCACCAGTGGGGTCCATATGCTCACTGCACCCCTTGTTAAATTCCTTATGGGGTGTTGTTTTCAGAATGGTGTCACTTGTGGGGGGGTTACTGTCCTAGCAGCACTGGAGCTTTGTAATTGCGACATGGCCTCCATCCTCCATTCCAGCCTCTAAATGGCGCTCTGTCCTTTGGTGGCTTGCCCTGTTCCCATATGGTACATTATGTCCACATGTGGGGTATTTTCGTACTAAGGGGAAATTACCCTACACGTTTTGCGTTCATTTTCTTTTTTAACCCCTTGTGGAAATGTAAAAAATCAAGGCTAGACCAACATTTAGTGTAAAAAAATGTTTAATTTTTACACTAAATCATTGATCTTGTCTTGATTTTTCCATTTTCACAAGGGGTTAAAAGATTTAAAAGAAAACACAAAATGTGTACGAACATACCCCACATGTGGACATAAAGCGCCATGCGGGTGCAGGGTAAGCCTCCAAAGGGAAGGAGCGCCATTTGGTTTTTGGAGGCTGGATTTGGCTGGAATGGATTTCGAGGACCTTGTTGCATTTGAAAGGCCATCGTGTTGCCAAGACAGTTGAAACCTCCTACAAGTGACCCCATTATGGAAACTACACCCCTCAGGGAATGTATCAAGGGGTGTAGTGAGCATATGGACCCACTGGTGATGGGCACAAATGTGGCACAATGTGGCGTGAAAATGAAATATTACATTTTTTAAACTAGGCTCGGTTCACACTATGTACATTTCAGTCAGTATTGTGGTCCTCATATTGCAACCAAAACCAGGAGTGGATTAAAAACACAAAAAGGATCTGTTCACACAATGTTGAAATTGAGTGGATGGCCGCCAAATAACAGTAAATAACTGCCATTATTTCAATATAACAGCCGTTGTTTTAAAATAACAGCAAATATTTGCCATTAAATGGCGGCCATCCACTCAATTTCATCATTGTGTGAACAGATCCTTCCTGTGTTTTTAATCCACTCCTGGTTTTGGTTGCAATATGAGGACCACAATACTGACTGAAATATACGTAGTGTGAACACAGCCTTTAATATTGGTTTAGCCTTAAATTTTTCATTTTCACAAGGGGTTAAAAGAGAAAAAAAAAACACAAAATGTGTTGAGCAATTTTCCCCGAGTCCGTAAATACCCCACATTTAGACATAAAGCGCCATGTTGGCGCAGGGCAAGCCTTTGAAGGGAAGGAGCGCCATTTGGATTTTGGAGGTTGGATTTGGCCAGAATGGATGATGAACGCCATGTCGCATTTACAGAGCCGTCGTACTGCAAAGACCGTGAAAACCCCCACAAGTGACCCCATTCTGGAAACTACACCCCTCAAGGAATCTCACAAGGGGTGCAATGAGGATATGGACCCCTTGATGATGGGCACATTTGTGCCGTGAAAGTGAAAAAAAAATTAAGTTTTCACTTTTACGTCACATTGTTCCACATTTGTGCCCATCACCAGTGGGGTCCATATGCTCATTGCATCCCTTGTTTGATTCCTTGAAGGGTGTGGTTTCCAGAATGGGGTCACTTGTGGGGGGTTTCCAGTGTTTTGGCAGCACGAGGGCTCTGTAAATGCGACAAGGCCCTTGAAATCCATTCCAGTGAAATTCAGCTTCCAAAGGTTAATTGGCGCTCCTTCCCTGTGGAGGCTCATCCTGTGCCCGCTTGGCGCTTTATGTCCAAATATGAGACATTTCCGTACTCGGGAGAAACTGCGCTACAGGCATGGTGTTTTTTTTTTCTTTTATCCCCTTGTAAAAATGAAAAATGAAGGCTAGAACAACGTTTTAGTGTAAAAAATTTAATTTTTCCTTTTTTACGCCACATTATTCTGAAAATCTGTAAAGCACCTGTGGGGTCCAAATGCTCACCGCACCCCTTGTTACATTCCTTGAGTAGTGTAGTTTTCTAAATGGTGTCTCTTAGGTTTTGGCACCCCAGAGCCTCTGCCAACCTGAAGTGGTACAGTCAAAAATGACCAAATATAATGGAGGCTTTGAAATTCACTAGGCGCTCCCTTATATCTGAGGCTTGTGGTTGCGTCAAATAGCGCAATAGGGCCACATATGGGGTATTTCTATAAACTGCAGAAACGGGGCAATCAATATCGGGGTGCATTTCTCTGGTAATAGGTTTATAATTATGAAAAATATTGGATTACAATAAAATCTCTGCACAGAAAATTTAAATTTTTACATTTCTTACACACTTAGCTTTTATTTCTGTGACTCCCCTAAAGGGTTAAAAAAACTAATTTTGAAATTTCACAGAAAATTTGGAAAATTGTTGCTAATGTTTTAAGCTTTCTATTGTCTAAAAAAAATGAAACATAGTTTAATAAAAGCCGCCAACATAAAGTAGACATGTTGCTAATGCTATTTAATATATAATTTATGTGGCATAACCATTTTATGTATAAGCAGAAAAGTTTCAAAGTTTGAAAAATGCCTTTTTTCACAATTTTCCATGTTTTTTTTCCCCCATAAAGATTCGTTATAAGTATCGACTCCAATTTACCATAAATGTTAAGCACCATGTGTCACGAGAAAACAATCTTAGAATCAGCCGGATAGGTAAAAGCATCCCGAAGTTATTAATGAATAAAGTGACACAGGTCATATTCATAAAATTTGTCTCTGTCCTTAAGGCCATTTCTGGCTCTGTCCTTAAGGGGTTAAAGAGACTCTGTCAGTAGGTTTATACTGTCCTATCTAAGGGTACCAAAAACTAGTGACAGAGAAGTTGAACAGAATGATGTATTACTTACAATCTCCTCTCTATTATGTGCGTGAGCACAGTAGTCCTGCATATTCATAAGAAGCAGAAAACTCAGCCCACCAGCTGCTGATTGGAAGTTATCTATCCAGAACTCCCAGAAGATTTGCTTGTACAAATCACTTCACCATTTATAGTTGATTTGCACCACACATGTTGCACATGAGTAAGAGTTACACATCTGCACACTTTGGGGGAGATTTATCAAACATGGTGTAAAGTGAAACTCGCTCAGTTGCCCTAGCAACCAATCAGATTCCACCTTTCATTTTCCAAAGAGTTTGTGAGAAATGAAAAAGTGGAATCTGATTGGTTGCTAGGGGCCACTGGGCCAGTTTCACTTTACACCATGTTTGATAAATCTCCTCCATTATTTCTATATACTTTTGTGTGCCTTTATGCACTAGAATTTGCACATACCACTACATGTAGATTTTGCACAATTATATTAATGTCAATTGACACTATATATTACTAATGCTTATTTAGACAACTTGTATATGGATGTATATTAATTACAATATACTATACTTTTTAAATAGTAATGTTTTTAATCCTAATATCTTTTATTTCTGCATATAAAGAAAACAGGAAAAGCATTTAGCGCAAATGTAGGCTACCCTATTCACTGTTCCTGATTAATGATTTTTGGCTTAACCAAGGACCCGTACAGAGAGTGACATCACTGAATCTCCCGGGAAGTTTGAACTGGACTATCGGCATAGTTCACTGTTGAGAAGTGCCGCCAGCCGGGGCACCTCCAGCACAGACTTTACTGCATTACTGCACAGCAGACACAAGGCATCCAATCATACCTATGTACAGCAAAGGAATCTACTCCATAGACATCGGCTTACAGACGAAGTGAGATCCCCTCCACCACGGACATCGACACATGGACGGAGAGATAGTACATTTATCAGGTACTCTCACAACACCACTTACTGCTCTTTTTTGACAGCTACTATCAGCTACTATTCATTTACACATTGTTATCAGGAACAGTGAATAGGGTAGCCTACATTTGCTCTGAATGTTTTTCCTGTTTTCTTTTGGATAATCAGGTATTTTAGAGATTTTCCTTTTTATACCTATACCTTTTAATTTCTGTAATCTGGAGACGCAACTATTTGCATAAGTGCATAACTGTATTTTACATAGCGTTTCTAGTATGTTCTATCAGTTCCATATGTATTTACCAGCAGATGCCCAGCTTCTTATATTAATCACAGCCGCTATACACACCCTCATTGGACGCCAAACTTATTGCGGACTGCGTCCCTGCGTCCATGGCAACGCGTCGCTTTGATGTCCGGCCCACCACTCTCCAGAGACTACGTCACTGGAGGAGCAGGCGCTTGGATGGAGTGGTGCCTCGTCATCAGCGTGGTGGCGTAGGATGCATGAAGGAGACGTCTGGAAATGAGCAGGAGGATATTGAGCGCATATATACCGGGATGGCGCTAACATGAAACGTGCATTGGGGAGGAGGAGGAGGATCCATTGACCACCAGACATTAGGTATATTTGGCACTTAGCCCTTTATGCATATAGGAAGCTGGGCATCTCTATGGCTGGAATTACACTGTGTTATACCGACATCAGGTTATTGCCATGATATAGGAGCGGGATATCAGACACTGTATTTATGCACTTGCACTTTTCTCATCACTCCTAGATTGATCTGTATATACTTCCTCTTTAATTACACAGTTCAGGTGATTTCTGTGGTCTATCCATACCATTTCTGTATATCTGTGACCATATGTGTGTCTATTAACCTCTTAAGGACCCATGACGTACCGGCACGTCATGGATCACTGTCACTTAAGGACCCATGACGTACCGGTACGTCCGCCCTTTAAACGGGCGCCGCGGCCGGCCGGGTCCCGATCGGGGGAGATAGCCTGCTATAATACATAGCAGGCCATCTCTCCCTGTCGGCATGGAGGGTTGTTAACCCCCCCCATGCCGACGATCGCCGCTATTGGCTGATAAGCCCATAGCGGCGATCGGAACCTTTCCGGGCCATCGGTGGCCCGATGACCCGGAAAAAAATGGCGGTCGGTGCTGTCCGAGGACGGCACCGACCGCCATTACTGTAAAAAGTAATGGTGGTCACGGTACCACCGTCCCGATCGCCGTGAACGGCCGGCCAGCCGGCCGGCCGTTCACGGCGATCAAAGTCCCCACAAGTAATAAATACCTGCTCCGGACCCCTCAGCTAGGTAGCTGAGGGGTCCAGAGCAGGTATTTGTACATTACTCACCTGTCCCGGGGTCCTGATCGGCGTCTTCCGGGTTCCCGGCGTCCTCTTCATCTTGTCGGGACTTCGGCTTCTTCCGTGAGTCCCGATCGGCTTTTTCCGGCTCCAGCGTCGTCTTTTTTCGTATTTTTCCGGCTCCAGCGTCGTCTATTTTCGGATCTTGCGCTCTGCTGCCCCCTAGCGGCTGATAAGTGTAATACACGTATCAGCCACTACAGGGATGTTCAGAATGTAGTAAAAAAAAATTTTTTTTTCCCCAATTTTTTTTTTTTCTATTTTCCGCACCCTATCGCCGCTGAGTGTTGATCAGCATCGCACAAAAGTGCGCTGCTAATCAGCAACTCCTCCTTTTTGGCGTAGGGTGTTTTTTTCTATATTCTACTGCCACGGTCTGCTGATAAGTGCCGAACATGTAACTTTTATACCAGCACCCCCTCTTCTGGTCCCTCGCTGCCCGAGCTACTATAGCTTGCGGCACGATCCGAACATATCAGAAGTAGTAATAGAGCCCTAATATTTAGCAGCCATGGAGCGGACCCAGCGCTTCTGGATATGAAGGACCCCGTATCGCACCAG